>NC_091496.1:16877819-17224060 GCF_947461875.1 Haliaeetus albicilla | reverse complement strand
AGTAATTCTGTATTTATTCCAATGCCGTCACGTTGGTTCTGGCAAGCTTTCCAACGTTATTCATTGTCATGGTAAGGTCAAGCAACTCACCAGCGAAACCACAGGCAGATTTCTGCAAAGACTGGCACATTGATGCACACCAGTGTGCTGTTTGAAACCCATAATGTTCAGCTCACAAGGTATTTGCAATTGTGAGATTATTTTTTCATTTTTCAGATAGCTTATTTTTATTTCTTTTCACTTTTTTATCATCATTTATTGTTTATTCTTTAAATGCTTCCATTACTTTACTTGGAATAGGTCAGAGGAAGGCCCAATCTTCTAGCCAGTCTTTTGTTTTGCCTGTTCTTGTTATGTTACGCCTGATATCGTGGTGTCCTCACTTATGTAAAGTTAGTAAGAGAAATTTTATGTTTAACATCTTTGTAAAATTAGTCCTAAAACTGAAGAAAAGATATATTAAAGACAGGATGGTTACAAATAGGAAGCAGTGTCGAAAGCAACTATCACGTTGTGATCTCAAGGGCTTTAAAACCAGAAAGCACTACATAAAGGGCTGTGTAAAAGCCACAGGACTCATAGCTTTAAGAGTCATCAATATTAATTGAGAGCCTATAAGAGCAGCTACGGTCCTGTAACAGTAAACCGTTTGCTTGGCTTGGGCCAGGGTTTTTTCAAAGCCCAGGAATCTGCTGTTCAGATAACAGGCAGCCGTGGCCCGTGTTATCTGACAGTGTATGCTTTAGATTTAGCAGCTGGAGGGACTAAGCTTCACAACTCCTGCTTGGATTTCGCAGAGTCGTGATATGTACCTAGTTTTATAAGTGATTCCTAAAATGCTGGCCAGTGTGAAAAATGGAATTATATTAGCCAAGGAAGCCATGAGGAGCGAAGGGGTGTTTCGCGGGCTGGGTGAGGGGGTGAGCCGTGCCAGCGCTGCCAGCGTTGCAGACCGACCCCAGGCTGTGCGCGGCAGCTATCTGGGCTGTGCTCTTATCACCCCAGCCCCTCCAGACCCTTGCTGCGCAGCAGCTCTCCCTCCTTCTGTACTATTTTTTCCCACCGGACTGCAAGACATCCCCTCTGACAGCACGTCCCAGCCCTCCGACCTTCAGCTGCAAGCAGGCACACAGGCGCTTTTCATCCGAAGGCTGGCCGATGCAGATCCCTTCCTTTTCAGCTCCTCAAGTAGCTCTTCCCTTAGGGCCTTCCGACTCCGGCTCCAGCCAACAACCAGATCATCCTTAAAGTCCATGTGGGCTTCAGTTCAAATGTCGAGGACGCTTTTCAGGCCATGCCTCAAAGCTCCCGCAGGGCAGTGCTGTGGGATGGCAATGTGTCCGGGATGAGGTGGCCGCCCTTGGAAGTGACAAACCCAAGAACGACACAAAGGTGCGTTCTGTTGCCAATGCTGATCAAAGCCCTGCTTCAAATACGTGCTCAGATGGCTACTCCATAAACCAAAAAAGCCCTGTTTCTAAATAATTCCAGGCACTTTGGGGAAAAAAGGTAACGAAGGATTTTTCAAGTTTCTTGGTAGACCTTTGTGCCTTGAACCGCAGTGATGTCTTGGAATTACTGTAGAGATTTCAAAACCACTATTTTAATATGTTTTGGTAAATATACATAAAATATGAAAATTCAACATCAAAGAATATGCATCAAATGCAGTTCTCATTTACATTACAGACTAAAGAGAATTCAGAATAATTTTAGTAACTGGGACATGCATGATTGCTACAGGTGAATGAATATAGGACAAAGGATCTTATTTAAGGTTGAACTGCGTTCTTTTAAATTACTTCTTTAAGCATTATAATGAAAACCAGTAATAAACGTAATTCAATAGAACTTTTCTGTAAGCTTTCATTTCTCTTAAATCGTTTTATGCCTGTATAGGTATCTAAACAAATGGTCTATACATTCTTGTTGTATCACAGAATTAACACAGAACCGTCAATGACTTCCAGCTTAGGCTCTTATATTCTGCCTCCGTATTGCCATGGTATTTCCACAGTGTGCTACAGTGCCAGGAATCTCTCCTTTTAGCTCGCTCCTTTTTCTCCGTGTGTATTCAAGCCTGCACATTATTTGCTTTTGCCAAATACATCACTCTGTTTTCAGAAAGCCTTCAAGATTACATTCCTCTCTGAGATGGAGCTTTATTTCACAAAATATCCTACTACTTTTTTAAAGTGACAAGCCTGTGTTTAGTCTTTCTATAGGAATTGTGTTCTCCCATTTTTTTGAGAGTTTTGGTACACAAGATGTGTGTGTATTAAAGGGGATTGGCTGTGCTTATGCAGTGGATCATCAAGAATTGCTTTCTGTAGTGTCCTCTTAGAGCATCTGATGTGTGTGCGTTTTCTTTGGCATATCCAATACAGTGAGGGAATTTTCTGTCTTGGATGATATATACAATTTCCCCCAAAAGAAACACATTGTAGAGCATTTTAAAGTATTAAGGAAGGTGTATTCACATAACCTTGCCTGATACTCACAGCTGATAAATGGAAACAGGGAGATATTTATCAAGTGGTTTTCACAGCATTTCATCTTAATACGTTAAAGTGAGAATATAGGAACATCAATGCTGAATCGGAAAAGCTCTAAGCACAGGCTTGAAGTTGAACCCTTGGCTATATGGTTTATTACTTCAGAGGTGTTGGACTGCACTCCCTCTAGGATGATGAGAAACATATATTTCATAATTTGTTAACTGTGAGAGTTATTATTATAGAGAGTTGTGTTCAGCTCCCTTGTGCTTTGTGTTACATCCTTTTTAAATACACTGAAACACTCCAGTATATTGTTTGCCAGGAGATACCCACAAATGCATTCGCTGGGAGGCAGTTGTATGATGGCTCTGCTCGGTCACGGGGAGCACGGGGCAGGACTGGAGGTCCGTCCTCTGGAGCCGAGCCCACCTGGCAGGGCATGCGTTCAACTGGCTGCACGATCATGGCACTCTCGTATTTGCTCCTGCATTTTGCCAGTGTACATCGTACCTGCCTGAAGGGCACGTGATGTGGATGCGAGAGGAGAGAGGCAGCAAAGCTGGAGAGCCGAAATGGCCGGGCTGTCCGCCTCACCTTGTCTCAGAGAGCGCTACCCCTGGGGCAGCGGCTAAAGCAGCTGCAAGCCATTGGGGTTTACAGCCTGGCATAGGAAAGAGGTGCAGATCCAGGTCTGGATGCGGCAATACTGCTGGCTGCAGCCTGCCACCCAGCACGGGAGGCTTTGGCGTGGGAACCTGTGGGAGGAGGGCTGCGGGGGCAGCGACTGGAGCAAAACTTTCCGTTTTCATTTGCCTTTGTTTGTGAGTCACTGCCCACAGCTCCTGCTGCTTTTACTTTCCTCCAGGAATGCATACTAGATGATCTTTAAGGTCCCTTCCAACCCAAACCATTCTGTGATTTCCACCAGTTTTAACTGTGCTTGAATTAATGTAATTGTGTAATCTGATAGAGAGTAATCATGCAAATATCGAACTGTTGGCAATGTATTCCTTCAGCTGGCTGTGTTGAGTAGTTTTGCTCTACGTTTATTTGTCAGACATTGTTACTGGGTAAAATTCAACTATATATGCCATCTTCAGTTTCTCTGAACAGTCTTATGTGTGGGATCTGAACACGCTTTATACCTTAGGAAGACACATGCCAAAACATAAATGTTAACCAATTAACTCACATAGAGGGTTTAGCTTTCTGTACAGTGATTAATTCAGCAGCTGCTTTTGTCCCAACTGCAACAGATTTTTTTAAAGTAAATATTCTCAGTACATTATTTTTTTTAAATTGTGATTCTCTCTCAGATTTGGGGCAAATGGAGGAAAAATTAGGGCATACATACGAAGCAAAACACCTCATTCTTCAGTATTGCATTTAACACATCTTAATACAGACTTCGGAGTTGAATAAAGATGAAGCATTTGGGGGGAAAACAGCTTCAGCAAGCAGCACGCAGAATTTGTAACTTCCGCAGAGAGTTACTGTGCCCATCTCTGAAGGGTTCAGAAAATGGCTGTCACCTGCGGGATGCATGCATGGGAAAAGGTGGAAGCAATACATATGTCATCAACATCCTGCTTATTCTTTCTATAAACGTTTTGTGAGCATTGTCACGAGCTCAGCTGTGCCCTGCCACCACCATGGGCAGCAAAACCAAATTGTACTCAAGGCAAAGTGCAATCATAATCTGTTTATCTGTTTACACAATTTTCAACCCATAGTGAAATGCCAGAACAATTTACACGTATTTTGGTTGACAGGGAGCGTGCAAGTTTTTAACTGGTGGTGTTACCTCCTCCCATATAGATCTGTCTGTCACCAGCTGTATATTTATCACCGGGTCTGGAAGCGGCCAAGGAATCTGAAAACCGAGGCCAACGTTGTTGAATATTTGCAAGAGGATTGCTCAGCAAATCTTATCCCCTCTGAAAATTCAGACCTGAAGGTCAATGCAACATCCTTACCCCCCTGCAGTTACAGGTTCATACCTCGACTGCAGAGGGGGTTAGGTGCAGAAGTTTGGAAGCAGCCTAACCTTTAGCAGAAACACTTGGGTAGCTGAATGTCACAGCTTGCGGCTGGGGTGAGGTGTCACCTTCCCTGACGTCTGCTTCTCCCCTTGCAGGAGAGTACTGCGAGGTGAACGCGCGCTCTGGCCGCTGTGCTCCAGGGGTGTGTAAGAACGGAGGAACCTGCGTGAACCTGCTGATCGGTGGTTTCAAGTGTGAGTGCCCCCCGGGCGAATACGAGCGGCCGTACTGCGAGATGACCACCAGGAGCTTCCCACCGCAGTCCTTCATCACCTTCAAGGGGCTGCGACAGCGCTTCCACTTCACCGTCTCCCTCATGTAAGTCCCAGTGGGGAAGGGCTCTGTGGCTGGTGGCTTCTCACCTTGAGCTTGCGGGGTGTTTGCTAAATATTTTCACCAACCAAGTTACCTACGTGCAGAGGTCACTTGCGGGATTTCTGACAGTGACTCCTGCCAGTGGGGCGCAGTCGTGTTACTTGAAAGCGTTTGATTTTCTGCCCTGCCGAGGATGCCGCTGAGGTGCTAACTCCCGACCTTCCTCTGCTGCAATGCAGGGCGATGGCGCAGGGAGAGGGGGCACCAGGGCCTCTCTGGCCACCTCTCAGCAGCCCTCGGCCGGAGAGGTGCAAAAGTGGGTGGTGGGTTTGCCCTTTTTGTAGTTGGGCTAGCGGCCTCCTGACATTCAGGCCGGCTGCAGAGCCGACCCATTCGTGGCCCTTGTTTGGGAGCGCTCTTCCCCTCTCCTGTTTCCCAGCCTGTGAGAGGACCCGGTCTCATCAGGCCATGGCTGAGCACAGGCTGGTCCTCCTCAGGTCCTTGCTCTCCATTGGTTCCCAGCCTTGGGCTATGGACAACCCCAGCTGTCCCAGCTCCTCGCCTCGCTCCTCTTGGCCTTCACAGCCAGCTTCTGCTTCTGGTCCCATCCCGGCTGCCAGGCACGACCCGCCTCATCCCCATCCCATCTGCTCCAACATCCCCCCGTTGGACAGTCTTCTCCTGGGCTGGCTGTCACTTTAACCGTGCGGGCACTTAGGGAGGCAAGGTGAGCAATGGTGGCAGCCACACTGCGTGGACCAGGGCTCTCCTCCCCTGGCTCACACATCCCAGCGGGAAAAACCCTCTTCTGGAGGAGACTTCTTGGGTCAGGCATAGGGCTTGCCTGCCGTGGAGCCAGAGCTCCGGGTGTACACACGCCTCTTCGCCGGTGAGGCGGTGGGTTTGCAGCTTTCCTGCGGTTTATCCGGTCAGGATCGACCTTTGGTTCTCCCTCACGGTTGACTGTGAGTAAATAGAACAAAACGTGTTAGCCCCGACCCCAGAGGGCAAGGCCGGGGATTTGTTGATAGGTACAACAACAGCAACAATGACAGATATGTTCATGCGTCTGTCCAGAGAAAGTGCTTAGGGAGGACACCGCCAGGCACACGTCCCATCCAACACCCAGCAGCTACCTGGTGTTTTACATCTGTCAGGAGCCAGGCAGCTTCTTTCCGTTTTAGCCTTCCCCTGCCTTAATCCCAAGGTCTGAAATTTTGTGGAATCTTGACATTTTGGTTAAACTGAAAAGCGTAGGCACAGTTCGCGCCTGTGAAGATCGTTTTAGAGCATCAGATCTGAGTACACAGAAATGCTGAGGAGCAAAAGGCTCTGTTGGACTTGTCAGACCTACAGTGAGTGCAAAGGAGCGGCCTGGGCTGGCTGCCAGCACAAATTACCTGCACTACCCTTGGCTCGTCCCCTCAGCCGTGTGGTGTCACTTTTCAGGCTTTCAGGAAGAGATCTTTGACGCGTAGGGTGCTTCAAGTTAGAGTGACTCAAACGCTCTGTGTAGGGGTTATTGAGAAACAGCAAACTACTGTAGCAAGGTAGTGCTTACACCAGGGTTTCTTCACCATCTTTAAAACCAAGACAGCTTATTTAGTCACGAGCTAAACACCGCTCAGTCCACTCAATGTGATTATAAAAAGTCTAGACCATCATGGGGTTCATCCCACAGTGTCTGGGATAACGACACATTTAGCTTTTCAAACCTGAAGTTCACTTTTATTTACACTTGTTATTTCTTTGGCTTTTATTATCCGCCAGTGCAGGTGGAAAACATTATGTGAGGTTAAGCAAGAATTAGCAGTTTGACTAGACGATGATTTGCCATTACATATTTTGAGATTTGGGAGCATTCATGAAATCCCAGGGTGTCTAGCTTCCCTCAGGCTCAAGTGACTCATGACCATCTCCTGGCAAAGAGCAGAATGTTTGCATTGTCCAGTCTCATAACTAAAATGTGATTTTTTTAAAAAAGTATTTAGGTTGCTGACCAGGCATGTCTTTCTGCTCCCAACATTATATGTCTTCCTTGCTTCCTTCCAACACTTGCTACTGCTTCACTCCAAGAGACACTGTCAGTGGAGAGTTTTTCTCACTATTTATTGAAAATTCTCTAAGAAAGTGTCTTTATTTTCCTATGTCCTGAGATTAAAAATATCCCTTTTATTAAAAAACAGTAATTTTTTTCCCCAGCTGGTGATAATCAGACAAGTTCCAAAGCAGTAGTGCTTTAACTATTAGTATGATACAAAAGATGCTTTTGACTAGTGGCAAAGAACAGAACTGAGCACACAAGGAGTAAAGAAACATAAAAAATAGCTTAATAATTTAATAGTTTAATAAATAATAGTTTAATAATTAAAATTATAGTCGAGAATTGTAACTGTATCAGAAAAATATATTCAAACAGAACTAAGGTTCCTGTTGTTGCTAATCAAACTAAGTCTTTCTGCCCACTAAAGAAGCACCACTAATATTATTCTCTTTTTTTTTGCTCATATATGTTCTGGATAAATCTGATCAAAATGTTTTGATGAAGCAGTTATCCAGTCTTGGATTGTACAAAATACAGTCTTGGGAAATGTTTTACAGTAACTGTATTCCTTTGGATGAACTGTTTGATGGTGAAAAGTGAAAACTAAATCAGTGTTTTGATAATACTGAAATATTTCAACAGTATTGTCTTAATTCATTTGGTTTACCTTCTACTTCTGTAATATTATTTTATATTATGTTAAATAAATCTAGAAATAAAGATATATTTCAAAACTGATTAAAAGTAATCAAAACAGTAATAAAATATTTTGATGGACTATAATGGATATTCTTTGGAGTTTGTATTTTATTGGAAATGTCAAAATTTTGACTTCTGTTTTTTGAACCAGAGCAATTCATTCTCCTTCAAAAATATTTTAAAAATGTATGGAATAAAAAGTTCAAGCTCCTGGTTCTGAAAGGTCTCTGCTGGATGTGATACACAACATACATATGTCTGACAAACAACTTCTGTTAAAAAATATTCTTTGGTTTTGAAATTTTGTGTTTCAAATACCAGACTGTCATGTTCTAAAATACTGCTTCTTTCACATTCTCTGAATGCAGGTTTTGTTGCATCGCATGAGAGTCTTGCTAGTAGATGTGACATGACAGGCACAAGAATCATTTCTTCTGTCTGTGGAAGGCAGTTTTCATTAGCTGTGTTCAGCATTTGAATCATTTGTAGGAAAAGTGGGTTAATTTAAATCAGGCATATTTCCTGAAGTTCAAGATACAAAATCAAACTACACTGCCATTTGGAAACACAAGACATTCCCATGGTTTCTCTCTATTTCTCTCCTTCTCTAATATTAATCTTTATAAAAATGTTTATGTAAAGTGTAATAAATTTTTTGCATTTCTAAGTAGATGAAAGGTATCTTTAAGTATTTCTGTGTAGATGAAAGATGATGGTATGTAAATCCCCAAAGATAATAGGATTCAATTAAAAATTATAAAATGCACACAACACACAGAAATTTGCAAAAAAGTTCTCTGCTGACAAAAAGAACAGGCTTTTTTAAAAGTAGGGTCACCTCTTTTTCTGCAGGAAAGGTGTGATACATCCCATATTGGAAGCGCAAGAAAAAAAAACAAAACAAAAAACCATTGGTGCAGATTTAGTGGAATCATTTAAGTGTTTATTTTCCTTCCTCCAATTGACTGACCTGTTGATTGATGAACCCTGATTGTCTGCATGGCATTATTAAAGTAACTCTTATCTTTCTTTTCCCCTTCCCTCCCCATCAGGTCTTTTTAATCAGTTGATGACTCTCCTTGTACCCTGTAGCATATAGACAGCAAGCAGGCAGCAAGTAACCCCCCTTTGATGTGAAAATGCTTTCTAGCTTTTGGACTGTTTGCAAAGTGTAGTAAGTGCTACTGTTTGGCGAGTGTCAGATACTCGCACTGCATCATGCGTCTGCCTGATTTGACCCCTTGTGAGGGTCAGCATCCACAGCAGATCTCTGCAGAGTAGACTTCTGTAATTTCTATCTTTCTTGCCACTGTCAATTTTGAAAGAGCAGATTTATCCTGCGGCTGACTCCTCAATTTTATTATTTGCTGTCTGAAGAAAGGTTCACAGGCTTCCTTTTCTGCTAAATACAGTGCCATCTTTCTTATGGGCGACTTGACCATCAGTCTTTAATTCATAAGCCGTTAAGCATGACCTAACCCCTTGTCTCTGTGTTCTAGGTTTGCAACCAGGGAGAGGAACGCTCTCCTCCTCTACAACGGGCGTTTTAATGAGAAGCACGACTTCATTGCCTTGGAGATCATTGAGGAGCAGATCCAGCTCACATTCTCTGCAGGTTAGATTTCACTCGAGTCAAGCATTTCTGCTTGTGATCAGGAGATCCTCTCATGCCGTTTGGAAATGCACTTTAATGACTTTATATAGCTCTTTGCTGCCTCATTAATTGAGTAACTGGCTGACATTGTACAGTGAACAACTGATGCCGGGCGTTGCAAAGCACTCTAGGTTGTAGCGGTTTGTGGTGGTTACACTTGCTGTCATAGACAGGAGCTTGTCAACATTCAGTTATAAAAGCCAGAGTTTACGACTACTATAAAAGATTGGCGCTAGACTGAAAGTTGGCCTCTGAGCCAATGTTTGCTTAAATGAGACTTCATTTTATCACACTGTGATAAACGTCGTGTGTTTATGCATTTTTACACAACGCCATCAGTGAAACTAGCTGCGTAAACGTTATCTAAAAAATACACGCAAGCCAAAGGAAGAGCTAGCAGACAAGTGAAAATTGCCTGCCGTTTGTTAGGGATCGGTGACAAGCAATGCTGTTGCTGGAATGCACTTTTGCACTGTAGAAGCACCTCACCTTGGAAGAAGCCGTAAACAACAAGAAATTTAGAACCGGGCTGCCTGCTCATTGCTACAGTGGGCTAGGAAACAAGAAACGGAGGCTTTGGCATTTGCTTGCTTTCTGCACTAGGACAAAGCCAGTGTCTTTTGGTGCTTCTGGGAGCAGAGAGAGGGGAAGGCCTGCAAGCAAAGCTCAGGGTGGCATGTATCCCTGCCACTGTGGTCTTCTCCCAGGGGACAGGTTTCCTTCAGAAAATCAGCCCTGGCAGTGACAAAGCTCTTCCTGGCGAGAGCGTGATCAGAACAAACCCTGACCATTCCAGCCTCAGCAGAGGGGTGTTTCCTGAGTTAAAAAAGCCCAAGTTTCATCCAAAAACTCATGCCTGGCTGTGCTAATTGCCATGACAGGGGTAGCAGGTGAAGTCATACAGCGTGGCTGAAGCACACTGAAGCCACCAGGAATCACCCGCAGGACTTCAGCAGGCTTGCTGAGGCTCTTGGAGTCCCTCTTGGTGGACTACTTTGCATTCCTGCTTCAGCCCAGGAGCAGGTCTGTGAGTTCAGTGGGAAGGCTTTGGTGGCTTTACTAAATCTCAGCAGGGCAGACAACATCTAGTTGTCACAGATTTAGGGGATGCTTTCCATTGGGACAGAAACAAATATCTGGGAAGGGCTGTTGTCACGTAGGTCAAGTGGGGTTACGTGGAGGTCAAGTGAGACGTTTGTACCTTTGTACTGGGCATGTAACTCAGGAAATAATCCTGTTACTTCCCGTTATACATATTCAGGATAGACATGCGGGCTCTAGTCAACTCTTATTTTATTTTTGTGAAAAGTGACACAGTGCAAGCAGTAAAGCAGTAGAAGCAGAGACACAACCAGTGTCGGTGTTGTATGCTCATCGCCAGTGACGGTCTCTGCCTTCAGACCCCACGGTAAATCCTATGTGACCCCACTATTTTACCAGTGATGCTTAAGTGCACATCTGGGCCCTTTGGGTTGAAGGTATCCGGTCTCATTTCCCCTTTATTACCTCAAAGTTGTCCAAATTAGATTTTAAGGCAAGCTTTTGAATGGATTAGTGTAACAAAATAACATGCTGCAGTCGGAGAGATGTGCTTTCTTCTGTAGGTCTGCTCCGCCTGTCTAAACTTGAATCAAATTGCTTGGAAGGCACCCTGAGGATGAATGAGAAAAAAAAAATCAATTCTACTTGCATTTATATGCATTTAAATGTGGAGGAACTCCTTTAAAATACATGAAACTAAATTTAGATTTGCACTGCTGCACCTGAGAGCAGGTCTGGTCCTGTATGTTAGAAATGGTATTTTCTTTGGAAGGAGAATGGTTTATGTTTTATCGTTTTAAGTGGCTTTTAACGAACCGTACAAGTTTTGGATATATGATCTGACTGTTTTACCTGTCGCAACAACTTTTTCACAGAAAGCAAAGCGAAAGGATTGGAGACCGGTGATCTTTCCTTTTCAGAAACTTGCTACCTGAATAAAAAGCACAATTTTTATTGCAGATTTTTTATCACTAAATGATAAAAAAACATCACAGCAAGATGTCAAACATGCTAAGCTGAAATCTGTATTGTTTGAATAACAGAAGTATATAGGATGGGAGTTAAAGGAGAGTAGGGGACATGAGAATAATACTTCACGCAGGGTAAAGTATTTGTTGCAAATAGAGAGCTGAAAGTACATTTTAGCTGAACAATATGATGAACTTTGTAGCTTATGGGAGGGAGTTATTTTTCCTGTGGTTTATTATGTAGAATTTTCCAACTGTTAAAAAAAAAAAAACACAGAGAAAGAAAAAAAAAAAGTCGAAACCTAGCGATCTCTTCTCTGTGCCAGGCCTTTTATGTACTTTCAACACAAATGTTTATTTTGCTGCTACCTCAGAACAGATATGCCTGGTTACTGAGCTGTTTCTGCTGACTCAGACCTGGCTTAAAAGCTTCAGCTTTCCAATTGCAATGGCAAAGACTTGCTTTCAAATTTAAATACTGAAAGGCCGCCAGTAATTTCATTAATCGCTGGTAAAATTTTGCTGGGACCAAGGTTACCATGGGTTTTATACTAGAGTACTTCTGGTTTTCACTTTCTCAGCTCTGACGAGGAGTAGTCTTCCCTTCCCTGACAAAATATCCCAGCACAATACTCATCATATTAAAAAACCTCAAAATGCTGCTTTTGGCAGAAATGCAGAAAAATTCATGTACATTTTTATCTCAGTTGACCACTTCAGCAATAACTGTATCTATCCAACGCATCTGCTACCGCACTCTGCAGAAGCATAATAAAAAAATAATTCACCTGAATATGCCAGAAGCTATTTTTGTATTTGTGCACCAAAATAATTCCATGAAACTGGGGATATTTACTGTCTCGCAGGACAAAAACACAAATTCATTCATGATGCAGTAAGATGGCTGCGTCCCGTGCCTGATGAGGGTCTCTCCGTGTTTCAGTTTAGTGCAGAGCAGAGTTTGCAGTGATGTTGACTTATTTTTTCCCTTCTGGCTGCCCTTGCAGGGGAGACAACCACTACGGTGGCACCATTCGTTCTGGGAGGGGTCAGCGATGGGCAGTGGCACTCAGTCCAGGTGCAGTACTACAATAAGGTAAGACTAATTGTGTTGGTGATAACCCTATTATTTGTAAAGTAATAGAGGCGTGGGTCATCTAGCTCCGACCTGATGTATGCAGGTGACCTGAAATTTATTTATTTAACCAGGTGCACTGCTCTGCACAAATGGTACTGGTCTTGCTCACCTTGCCTGGGACAAAAATTCCCTGTGAGGGCTATTAAGTTTTGTCTCAGGAAGGCAAAATCACATGTAGTACATCCTTTTCAGAAGCACTATCACAGAAACCTTCAGATACTTGGAACTATTTTAGTTTTCAGTTCTTTAAACCCTCACAAGTGTCAGTGTATTTAAAACAACTAATTCACTGATTTGGATCTTTTTAAAGAATTGTGCAGTGCAGGAGCCTTCAGTGTAGTAACTACAAACCTCTAGTGTAGGATTTTCTGAAGCAAAGCAAAATTCTTCCCCATAACTGTCTTTTCTTCTGTAAAATGACAAGTTTAGCTAGCGCAAGCTTCTCTGGTTTGGAAATTTTGGTTATTAAATGGTTGACACTTTTCAGTAATCAATGACTATCTTACTAAACCATTTTTTTGTCTGCTATATAAAAAGATACGCAAGAGAAATGCAAAATCATCGTTGCACGCAGCCCATGACACTCAGAAGTGGGCTCCGGGGTCCCTGTCCCACAGCTGCGCCCTTGGTAGCTGTCAAGAACAGGTTCCCTTTGACTGAACCAAAGGCAGGGGCTTTGTGCAAACCAGCCATTTCATGATGAACCAAAAAGCGGGCTTTTAGGGTGTACGGTGTCACTGTTTACAGATAGATGTCAGAACTCTTCTATAATCTGTAACAAAAATTAGAGAATTCATTTAGTTACTGAGAAGTGTTGCTTTTAAGTCTGACATGATAGCATTATGGGGGATCGCGTAAGGAAATAGAGGAGCATTGTTGGCTGTTAAAAAGGAAACAGGATACTGGTGTAGGAAGCTGAATGGAAGATGAAGGATTAATATGATCAGCAAGTTCTTTATTTCCCAGCACTGCATCCTTTCATCACAGTTTGTGTGGCAGTTTGAATGGGAGGATTAAAATTTTCTTTGGACTCCTAGATAGGGTCTCCTAGCCTAAGGGTATTTTCTTGAGGAGATAAAACCCTTTTTCATTATTTATTTTATATTAAAAAAATAAAAATTTAAAACTTATTATATAAGTTTTGTACTTAATATACTCTACTATCTGGAGCACAGAAAAATAGAAGCGAAACTTGGTGTGTCACCATGCATGCATCTATGGTCACTGTGAGGCTCTTCCTTACAAACTGCAACATGCCGTGTTTCCATAGCCTGCCTATTTCTTAGTGAATCACTTTATCAGAGTAGACGGCACTTGCTGAGGCAGCGGAGGGACGCTCCAGCTTTGAAGCTCCTCGGTGGACGAGGAAGGGAGGGCACAGCTGCAGGGACCGCCGCCGGAGCGGCTCGCTGAAGAGTTGCCGAGCAGATAAGGGGCCCAGGCAGCCCCAGGATGCTCTTTAAAAGGCAAAGAGGTCCGACATGGATGTTAAAAATAAACCCCTGCCTCATTTTCAGGGCTTGCTGCTGTTCAAGCAGACTGGTAGGTAAGCCATGTTAGCAGCTGGTGTTTTCCTATCATTAACACGTGCGCACTGTCATCATTTTGTCCTTCTGCCCCAGTTTTTTCGAAGGGGAACAAGCTGGTCCCCGCTGCTCAGGAGGAAACTCAGGGCAGAGAGGGAGAGCAGAGGGCCCGTGCCGGGAAACACCACTGACTTCATTGCCTTTGCCACTCACATGACATAAAAGTGGTGAAAAGCAGGGTCACTGTGTGGAGAGCGGCACTGTGCCCTTTGCTGTCCGTGTTAGAGACCGAAGTCGTCATCTTCCTGCTAGCAGGGTTTATTCCAGAGTGGTTAAATTTGGCCTGGCAGAGGGGAGCTCACACTGTGGAGTAAACAGCACAAGTAGGATATGCTAACCTGTATGTATTTAGCATGCTCTCAGGACTTTCCAGCATGTCTGAGAAGCGCATATGCTGCACCAGCTCTCCAGTAGCGAAAGAAGGAGCGAGCGTTGCGGGCAGTGGCAGCCAGAGGCAGCTCGGCAGGCCTGCCCGACGGGCTGCCCCCGCGCCCTGCAGCAGGGGTAAGCCTTCGCCTCAGCTGGTGTTTGTTTGTAAAGCAGTTCCTTGGCTACTTCATGTTTTAACAAAGCTGGAAGTAAAGTTTCTGTGAGGAGCTGAAAAGACAGAGATAATTTAAGGCTTTGAGTTGTGCCAAGATAAATGAGATGCTGTGTCTAAACTTGACACAGCTAAGATGTTTGAACAACAGAGTACCCAAAACTCATGAGTTTGCTTAAATTATGCACTCATATTATATTGCATCCTTCCGCTCTTTCCAAAATCCTACCGCAGTGGCAGGTCCTCATCCCATCACTACTCATCCCCTTTGCTCCGCTCAGACACCGCGCAGCCTTCCTGAGCAGGCAGAGCTCCCCTGAGCCATCTCCCTCCTCCCTGCCTCCGGCTCGCGTTTGATCCCCACCTCCAGCCCCTTCTGGACTCCCCTCCCTCCTCTCTGCCTCTGGCTCGCTCTGGCATTTTGCAGCAGCACCCTGTCCCTGGTGGCAGGGCTGCAGGGGCTACCTCCACCAGCATTCCCGCAGGGCTCCTTGCCTCTTCCATTCTGCTGTTCACCTGTGAAGCTTCTGGTCTTTGCTCCTTTTTAGACATCTTTTCCCGATGCAGTCCACGGGAAATGCATAACCCATCGTCCCAGATACCCGTAGAGATCCATTTCATTCATCTGTCTATGTCTTGCATTAAAAAGCCCTGAAAGAGGTAATTATACCTGCTCTTTTTTATCCCTCACTGATGTTGAGTTTCATCTCCTTCTATCTGCCTTTTGCTCCATCAGCAGGTTTTCTTTATTTAATAAATATGATCACCTTTGCCTATCCCTTCATCAGTCCCTTGCTGTGTCACTTCTGTGCTTTTTTTGCACAGCAAAACCCATAAAGACATTTTGAACTTTTCTTACTACTCGCGCCTCTACAGCTGAGTGCTGCCAGGCTGCTCATCCTGCTACGGGGGTCATTACAGCTGTGCCTGTCCTCTTCGTACCCACCATTGTGTCTTCAGACAGTGACAGGCTTCTTCAAGCTGGGCCCTTTCCTCCTGCCTTGGAAATGTGAGATACGTTGCAGAGCAGGCTGAAATAAACAGCAATTCAAAAATTTCCTGTTGAGCTCACAGCAAGCGCTTGGCATCAGGTACTTTCTTAGCTTCATCCTTCTTTTCCCAGTTCCTTTTTTTTGTTAAGCTTCTTTAAAGTATCTTTTTTAAAGCTAAGCTAGAAACTGTTCAGTTTATTTCCTTCTTTCCACTTTTGTACAGCATCTAGCAAGAAAAAAAGGGTTCGGTCTTCTTTGGAGCTTTCAGATAATGCTGTAATTCACATACAGAGTATTAGATTTCATCACAGCTGAGGTTAATTTTTCATCTTTAGTTTTTGAGGAGAATGACTAACAGGCTTTGATACATAATCTAAATCACTTCACTCCAAAGCAAATTTTCGTAGATGAGTTTTCACAGCTCTGAAAACTGTTCCTGCAATCTGAGTTGATCATGGTCGTATATGAGCAAAGGTTGAGTGAGTTTTGGCATCTGCAGCTCTGTGGATGATATTTGGCTGAGCATCACTGCAATTTGGAGTCCAGGAATGGGTCACTTGGATGCAGGGGGCAACTCTGGTGGGAAACTTCTGCTGCAGCTATTTCCTGAAAGTGGCACGCAGTTTTGTGGCATCCTGGTGATGCTGCCACCCTGTGCAAAGTCAGTTTGGGAATAACGATAATGAAATAAGAAGTAAGTGTAGAAGTGACTCCTGTAAATTATTTTCTGTACTCAGCTCAGAAGTGATGTGCTTGTGTCGTGGTTTAACCCCAGCCGGCAACCAAACACCACACAGCCGCTCACTCACTTCCCCCCCCCCCCCCCCCAAGAGGGATGGGGGAGAGAATTGGGGAAAAAATTAAGTAAAACTCGTGGGTTGAGATAAGAACAGTTTAATAGGACAGAAGAGAAGAAACTAATAATAATAATAATAAAATGACAATAATAATAATAATAAAAGAATTTGAATATACAAAGCAAATGATGCACAATGAGATTGCTCACCACTCACCAACCGATGCCCAGTTAGTTCCCAAGCAGCGATCCCCCCCCCCAGCCAACTCCCCCCAGTTTATATATTGGGCATGACGTCACATGGTATGGAATACCCCTTTGGCCAGTTTGGGTCAGCTGCCCTGGCTGTGTCCCCTCCCAACTTCTTGTGTCCCTCCAGCCTTCTTGCTGGCTGGGCATGAGAAGCTGAAAAATCCTTGACTTAGTCTAAACACTACTGAGCAACAACTGAAAACATCAGTGTGTTATCAACATTCTTCTCATACTGAATCCAAAACATAACACTAGACCAGCTACTAGAAAGAAAATTAACTCTATCCCAGCTGAAACCAGGATAGCTTGGTAATATTTACCTTTAGTGTTGTTGGAAAATGTTGTTTTATAATTAACTCCATATCATGAGAGTCCCCTGCCACTTGGGGACAAACATTGGAGCCTCCTTTGTAAGAGGTGAGTAAAGAACCAGCTTTGTGCCACCATGTTTGCAGAGAAGCATCAAACCAGTTCTCTGTCAGCTCAAGTATTTGATGCTTTCTTACAAATCCTGGTAGGCGCAGGCACTGTCAAACATTGCAGTAATGAAACAGATTGTATCAGAGGAGGAAGGGAAGCAATGTCTTTTCATGTACTGTGTAGTGATGGAAATGGATGCTTCCTCCCCTGGTAACAGCTGACACCCTTGGTTTCAGTGGAAGTGCCTAAGGGAAGCACATGGATGTTCTACTAAGGAAGTGTTGGCTCTGTATTGAATTTCTGGAAGGGAAAACAGTAGGGGAAGGAATTAGTAGCTATAAGAGAGCAGAAGTGAACTAGGAGTGTTTTATAACCATTCTCTAGTTTCAGTTATATATTAAAAGTCTTGCCAGCTACCCAGTAGCAAGGTATCAGTTTACCTGTTCGCAGTGTTACTTGCCATTATAGATGTTTGCTGACAGCCAGGGATGGCAGGGAGGAAAGCTACATGCTGACACTGTTAGCTCGAACACATTACCTTCTGGGATCCTGATCTTGCAGACATTAAAATCAATGGAAGATATTAAATTAAAGGTGACCTGCATGTGACCTGCTTTCTCAAGAGGATATATATATTGAGAAGAAATTCAGAAGAAATGGGATTTTTTAAATTATTTTGGAAGGAAAGGTGGGAGAAGGGGGAAGATTTCAGACTGGCAAATAAAACTGATAAAAACCAGCAGAAACAACCTGCTGCTTGTTCACAGGATAGCTGGCCTAAGGGACAGCAGTGATGTGAACTGCCCTCTTTGCCTTGGTGATGTGCTTCCTTTCTACATGATGAGAGTGCAGTCAGCCTCTGACAGAGTTTGGTCCTTATCCTTTGGCTCTCCTGAGCCTGCCAGCATGAGTGACAGTCAATAGGTTTAGCCATGCTGATATTTGTTTGGAATAGGAGCAAAACCACCAGGATGTTTGATGGTAATGAGGCTCAGTACCAATAATATCACATGAACTATCTGGCATTCAGTGCGCATACAGGATCATGTATGATTCTAGGCAGTGCTTGGGACAGGAGATTTTAATGAGCCCAGTAGTGGGTGGTGTTTTTAATTAAGTGAAAACTTCAAGCCACTCTCCCAAACTTATGATAGAAATGCAATTTTGTTCAGAATTTGAGATACACTATCAAATTTATGTTAATGTTTTACCTGACTCATTGCCTCAGGGTAGAATTCATCATTTGGCACAAGATAAAAATGTTTTGCGTATGGACATGTTCCCGTAATTATAAAGGGCATGTGCATGTATATTTATACACTGTGTATCTTAATGTGTTACTTATACATATATGACATCAAAGTCGCTTAAGGATGTTACCGTTCTGTATGTAGGAGCTCCTTCTGCATCTGTTTAAGGAAGCACAGGATATTTTTACCTAAATGACAGAAAACCTGAGAAGAGCAGAGAGAAACATGCTATCACCGAGTGTCTGATGTGCAGTACAGTAATTCTGGGGGATGGGATGAACAAATCCCTGAATGACTCAGAGGATGACTCACAAAAGTAACAACTGTACGACCAGGCAGTGTGTGTGCGTGGGATCCTCCTCTGTGGTCAGGAGGTGTAAAATGATGGATGGAGAGTGTCTCCACTGTACTGGTCGCTTGAGCCCGCAGGCTCCTAGGATGAGATATTCAGGACAAACATTACCCTTTTTCCATAACTGGGCTAAGGTTTCTTCTCATGTGTGATAGTCGATAGCAACCTGCCGTTCTTTCACTCCTTCCTTGCATGTCTTTAGACTGAAAAGCGCTGTGGTTGTTGTTTCAGATGCTTGACTGTCTTGGGAGTAGCCCACCCTTTCACACGGTTACAGTTAGCAGGGACCTGCTGCTTTCCATCCCTGTGCGCTTCCCACCCAGCAGAACCCAGACCTGCGTTTAGCCTGCAGACAGCTGCTGGAGAAAACAAGCAAATTCTTCAGTTAGAGATAAACTTAAAAGGAATGAGGGCTTCTTAGGGCTGATCTTCGGTACATTGTGAATTCAAAGCACAGGAGGTGCATTGCTCTAAATCAGACTCACATGCTTTCGAAAAAGTCCTGCCTGTGTTAAGTGATGGTTTCTCTTGAGTTAACTGGCCTTCATCTGGGGCAAGCTGGAGCTTGAGTATCACCGAAGACTGAGCTAATGTTGTAGAGATTTAGCTCTCAGCCCACTCGCACATTAGAATTTGCCATTACCTTTCCTTCCCAGGGAGGATCTATCCCTCACCCACCAGCTGAAAGCTGTTCCCAGGTGCCAGAACACCCTCTGATTCGGTGCCAAGTCCCACGCTGTAATTGATTTTCCGTACCTCGGGTGCGTGCTGCAGCTCTTCCCTTGTGCTTGCTCAGCCGGCGGGCGAGTGGGCGGGAAGGCAGCATTCTCCCTCACCTGTGGGTTCCTCGGGGCCGAAGCTGATCCCAAAGAGTTATTTAACCGTGCCTGTACAGCTGTGCTACGGCGCCAGCAGAGCTTACCGTTTTGAGTCTACATCCACAAATCCTCCATACTGTGGATCACTAGTAGTGCCCCACAGACTGGCTGTTGATGCTGGGAGGCAGCATATGTCTGGGCAAAACCAACTAGCTCCGTATCTGAGAAGAGCTCAGTGATCCCCATTTGCTCATGCGATCTGAGTGGTGGCTCTCCAGCGCTGCTGGGCAGAGCCTGCATGCCCTGCTGGGCTCTGGACGGACCTGAGGACAGCTGAGAGTCTTGATGGTGTGGATTTGGGACTGCTGCCAGCTTAGGTAGACTTGGAATGAAGCTGCTCGCAACAGAGGAACAGAGCCCATCCGCACTTGCTTGGGACTCAGGGGATGAAGTGGAAGGAGGGACAGGGTCATGGAGGAAAAGACAGGAAGAAAAAGGCAGCCCCAGGCCAGGGCCCCAGGGCCCCAGGGCTTCACTTGCTGTGGTTCCTGTAGTTAGTCAGGCAATATGTTGGTCAGAACAAGGAATGTCATATGGGAGCCCTGTGAATACAGATGTCTGAAGAGGCATATATTGAGAGTATATCTACTGGAAGATAGTCGATGCTCTTACTATTAAAATAAAATGAAAAGCATCTGCAGGTCTGTTCCAAACCACCCACCTTCACTCCATGCGCACTATCCGTCTCCATGTGCAATTTTTGTCATGATCAACTGTACTGCTTTTGGCTGGGATAGAGTTAATTTTCTTCATAGTAGCTAGTATGGGGCTATGTTTTGGATTTGTGCTGGAAACAGTGTTGATAACACAGGGATGTTTTGGTTACTGCTGAGCCCTGCTTACCCAGAGACAAGGGCTTTTCTGCTCCTCACCCCACCCCACCAGCGAGGAGGCTGGGGGGGCACAAGGAGTTGGGAGGGGACACAGCCGGGACAGCCGACCCCAAATGACCAGAGGGGTATCCCATGCCATATGACATTGTGATCAGCAATAAAAGCTGCAGGGAAGAAAGAGGAAGGGGGGACGTTTGGAGTAATGGCATTTGTCTTCCCAAGTAACTGTTATGCTTGATGGAGCCCTGCTTTCCTGGAGATAGCTAAACACCTGCCTGCCGATGGGAAGGAGAGAATGAATTCCTTGTTTTGCTTTGCTTGTGTGCCCGGCTTTTGCTTTAGCTATTAAACTGTCTTTATCTCAACCCACAAGTTTTCTCACTTTCACCCTTCTGATTCTCTTGCCCATCCTGCTGTGGGGGGAGTGAGCAAGCGGCTGCGTGGAGCTTAGCTGCTTGCCAGGGTTAAACCATGACACTAAGCAAGAAATAAGAAGCACTTTACAACAGGCCAGGTGTTCAGCAACTTTAGGATAAAGACTTTCTATAATGGATGGGAGCAAAGACCTTCAGGCAAAAATTGCAATGTCTGCCTGGCAAACTTGGAGATGTAAAGGGAAGGTTGTTGGGTTTTGGGTTTGTTGGGGTTTTTTTGCGGGGAGCGGGGGTCCTGTTTTCTAAATCAAGCCAGTTTCTTTGCTTGAAAGACTTTTCTGCACAAGTGCCTTCCAGATCTGCAGTCCAATGGCAGCTTCTGGTCTAGCAGAAGGAGAAGGGTGGGTAAGCGTACAGACTTGACAGAAAGCCCGGTGAAACCATTGAGCTCCCAAGGGAAGCACAGAAGCAGCAGTCTCGCGGGGCAGCTGCAGAGGTGGTGGGAACGGGGAGTACGCAGCAGCCACAAGGGTCCACCAGCAAGTGTGGAAGGGGCAGTTGCATGCTGCAGCAAGGATGGCAAGAATTTACCGTAGACGCGTGATGTGTCTTGCTGGAGCGTGCCTTGCTCATACAGAGCACCTGCTTCAGCTGACCGCATAGCAAGCATAAGCTCTTGGGTTCAGTCTTGTACAACCCCTGCATTTTCTCATACTCTTACATGTGTTATGCCTGCCACTCATTAGCTGAATTATCCTTAGGATTATCTTTATAGCAAATCTCTTAATATTCATCTCTGCCTTTGTTTTACTAGAGCATCTGTTTTGATTCTGGGAGCCTGTGTTGTGCAACTGCCTAGCAGTGGCCAGAGGCAGAGCATTTCTGAAGGATTTGAGGATGCGTACACAAAACTTCCCTTTTAAAAACTCAGGTCCACCCCTGTTCTCCGACCCAAGAGCCAGCTGGGACCACATTTCATCCAGCCACCAGTCACTGGGGGGGTGACACAGCTGTACCCTAGAAGTCAAGACCTACAGGGCTGCGCGCTGGTGCGCTCGTGGGCGCCTGGAAGCTCGGTGGCCACTTGCGTTCCCCTGCCGTGGTCAGGGGCAGGCAGGACCTGCCCTTTAATCCAAACCCCTTGCAAAAGAATGAGCGGCATGGGCAGTCACAGGCAGTGGGAGTGGTGCTGGTCTGTGTTGGAGAGGTTAATGTAGCACTTTGTTTTGAAAAGGTTGGGATGAAATACGGCAATCTCTGCCGGTCTGCTGCGGAGATGAGCACCAACCCTGCTGGCTATGGCAGATGTGCCTCTGCACTGGGTGCCTGTGGAGCTGACAGATTGGTTATCTCGTTTCCTTCTGAAAACACAGACCCTCTCTGATGATGGCAAATTCACCTGTTATGGAAATATAATTATTCTTTATTCAGGACCGATAATTTATCCTGCCCCTTTGCCTTTGGGGAAAAAAAAAAGGCAGATAACATTTTAGTGACACTCACATTGTGACAGCTGCATCAGAAGACACGGATGACGCTGGCTACTGCTTTCTGTCCTATAAAGGGGACTAATTCTCGTTAGAAGTTCTGGGTGCGCGGTGCCCCGTCCCCCAGGACCTACAGGCAAACAGGAGCATCACGCAGTGGCTCAGCACAGGCTTCCCCATGCCACCCTGCCACCGCACTGCCCCTCAGGCGGGAGGCTCCCATTCCAGCACAAAAGCCTTGTTTGCTCAGCTCTCCATCTCCCTGCCGAGCCTGCCAACTAGGCTGCCAGCACTGTGGGTGATTTATGAGGCAGGCACATGCCTGCCGCTGAATAGGGATTGCCAGCTCCTTGGAGAAGAGCCACATAGCTGCCACCAGCTAGGCATAACTTTTAGTCATTGGACCCAAGGTGAAAGACTGCCCTGAAAGTATCCAGGACACCATCCAGTATCGTTTACTTCTTAATCTGAACAGTCAGGAAAAGTGGTTGGCAATTAAATTCTTAGATAGGTATTAGGTATTACGCCCTGTGCCGGGGAGCACCTCTCGCACTGGGACATGGTTGCCCCTGCCGAGTGCTGCATTTTGTAACTCAGTTGGAAAAGACGGACCCCAATGGAAGTCAAATCACTGGAAGTGCAATTAGTAATAAAGGCTGGGCATGAGTTATGCAAATGTCTATCGCTGGTGACATCTGAGCAGACGTAATTGCGATTGGAGGTAGAATTTCTGAAGTTAATCCCTCTGGTGGCTTCCAGACTAATTTGTTAAGGGATTGAGGGAGATTTTCTAAATAAACAATGCACTTGTTGAAGATTATGATAATGCCACTGTTGATCAGATGTGGGCCCCGCCAGAGTTCGGATTTTACTGGCTCCAAGTGTCTTGCTGTGTTTACAGCATCCGTGATCAACACAGGCCCGCTCTAGCATTGCTTGGCATTGTCTGGTAAAGAAAAATGCAGAACATTAATTGCAATGTTAAGCAAATATTTGGGGCGGGGCATGGGGGTACTGTAAATATTGAAAATGTCATTCGGTTAGGAACAACCGGGCATATTTTTCCTGGAAGAAATGCAATTTTGTGGCTCTGCATTTCCAAACGTAAATTCGTAATATCTCTCAAGAAATGCCAATACAGCTTTTAAAGGCTCTCTCAAGAGTGCAAGGCAGAAAGCATGTTAAAATTCAGTGCTTCCTTTTAAAACCAATCACGTATTCTTAATTAAGACTTAGCCATATTTCTAATTTTATAATTTCCTTATCACCCATCTTATTGTGAATATTTAATATTTAATAGCAGAAGGTACTGCAAGGTTGTAGAGATCAGAGGTGGCATAGCGAGGAAAAGGCAGTGGACAGGAGAGCACTGGTGGTATACTTCACCAGATCATCAATTTGTGCTGGATGCCTTTCCTTCTATGGGATTTTCATGGGATCAAAAGTTCTGCCATAGCTTAAGCACGGGAAAATTTGCAGGACGCCAAAAACACTGGGAGCATAACCGCAGTCAATTCATTAGCTCTATAATTTTGAGAAGGACTTATCTGTGGTTACCTGCGTAAGTGCGAGGCCTCTCCTTCACAGAGAAAGTTGCCAGGGTTTCTTCAGTTACACGAGGAAGAAGAGGAATTCAAGTGAAAAAGTCACTTTCTTTGCTAGCCACAACCAAAATTTTTAACCAGCATCCTGAGGGATATGCATGTTTCATTTACTTTTCAACTCAAGAGGTCAAGGAGTTTTTACTGGATTACCACTATTGTTAGCCAGATGCAGTTTATGATAGTTTTTTCACAACTTTCCTACAAGAACAAAAGTTACTGTATCAACAGATTATTGTGCTTTTTGGTGGGCAGGCTTGTATACTTGTGAAGAATGTCGTAGTAGGTAGTGCTGGAGGCACACATACAGTATGAGGGTATGAGGAATTTTTAGCTATGCATTTGTACCATATACCCGTACTATGTATTTTTGGTGCTAGTGGGCGTGGCCATTTAAAAAAACTAGCAATTAAAATTACAAGCAGCTAAAGGAAGGGAAAGAAATTACATTTTCTATTGCTGAATGCATGCCAGGGTTTTACATTTAAAGTTCAAAATGTTGTTCTAGTCAAACACATAAAATATGTTCCTCATGTCTGAATGTAAAACACGTCATTTCCTACATGCTCAGAACTCAATTTTTAAAATGCCACAAGAAGAGGTAATCTCTGCAAAAATAGTTCAGTTTATGAGTCATTTCCTGGCATTCTGGCTGAAGATTCAGAGACTCCCATCTTTGCTGAGGCCAAATTCATCCTCTTCCACCCAAATGCAGAGGATCATCAGTGAAGTCCTAGTCTAGATAAGACCATAGATTTGATATATAGAAACTGAAGCTTGACAGATTCTGATGAGAAGTAATATACAATATTGTTAATAGTGAAGGTATATAATCCACATGATAATCTGCCCACAGTTCAGATGGTATCGCTGTCCTTTGAAATCTTTAAATCAAGTCAGTATTTCCCTTCCTAAAGGAAAAATTTAGCTCGGGTGCAAGCCATGTTACTGAGGCAGGAGTCACTGGTGATGTTCTGTGGTTGTAGAAGGCAAAAGGCTGATTAGATGATAACATGAGTCCCTTCCATCTATCAAATGTGGCAGGATCCTGTGAAAACCCATCTCAAGCTCCAGCCTGCAGTATTACAGGTGAGAAGCCAAGAGCCAGGAGAAGTGTTGCTGCACACTTGCCCTGTTCTTATGCTCTTCCATGGCATCTACCACTTGCTCAGTGGGACTTTGGTCTGGCCTGTGGCAACCATTTATGTTCTTAATGTCTCCTGAAAAAGCACGGAAGGGCTGCCTGGCTAATACTTACCTTTTCTTGGTCCTGCTCAGATGTGGCTGTGAAGCCCTTGCAGGTATTTGTGGGTGTAATGGGCTGCAGCTGATCTGCCCTTGCAGAACAGGCACATGTGAGCCTGAACTTTAAAAGCCCCTCCCTGCAATTCCACCGATATTTACTCATGCGGATTTCAATTAGTAGTAATTTTTTTTGTTGATTTTGGGATTTTTTTTTCTGGTAGAGGGTAAGTGTGAAGTGATTGATATCTGGGAAAGGAAATCAGGATTTGGCGGCGGAGTGACATTCCATTGTCTTGACATGAAATAACAAATAACTCGCCTCTAAATCTCTGTCTCGGGAAATGAAAGTGTAATGCAGTGAAAGTCATTTGGAGGTCATTGAGATGCAAAGTGTGTCCTTCTCCCCAGCCCTGAGTTGCTCAGCTCTCTGTGACAGCTCTGAGAAATCTCTCGGTGGCTGGGGAAGAGGAGGGCAAGCATGTACCCAGTGCCTGGCTCATTCTCTCCCCCACCTGCTTTTGGAAGTGTTGTTCTCCCAGAGTTTGCAAGCACCACTTGAAAACACTCATTGCAGAGGTGATTTTATACGCAAATGCAAACAGTAACTTTTCAGAAACCGTCCCCAGGGGTTTTGCTCTGAGTGACAGTAGAGACCCCATCATGTCAAAACCAGCCCGAGCCCCTGCTCTTCTGGAAGCCCCATCCTCAGCAAGGCTGCTCAGCACTTACTCCTCTCGCTCCTCCCAGGTTTTAAAAGGCTTGACTTGTGTGCCCAGTTACAGCACTGCCACTTATAGGTCTGCGTCCACCCCACACCTGAGCTGGGTCTCAGCTGCATGGCTTTCCTCATGGTGTGGGGCTCTCAGATCGCCCTGGAGAACGTGGCACCCAACGGTGCTCCTTAAGCCCAGGTTCACTCAAGCCATCTAACGCCTCCACGCCAGGAAACTCCTCAGAGGTTTAATGGCACCTCCCTAAATGGTGATTTTCAGCTCCTCCTGAGGGCTAAGGAGATGCAAGGGACCTCCAGGAGAGCTGGCAGAGTCTGAATGGCCATGGGCTCACCGTAAGGCCCTGAGGACGGTGTTTGAAGGCTGTGCCGTGCAGCACAGCCTGGCAGGGCTTCTGCAAAGCCAGTGGAGTCATTGAAATGGCACCTCAGGAATTCGGTGCGAGTTCTTTGAAGTGCACTGTTATCTCTGTTTAATCACACAGTAAATCTACAGTAGCTCACTGACTTGCAGTAACTTTTCAGGTATTTTGCATCTGTCTGTGTCGTGAGGGGAAGCAGCACTTTGCAATTACCTGGCCACGCAGGGGTCTGTGTGAACCAGGAGACCCTCGCAAAGATCCAGCCATGGAGGGGGTAGCCCACAGAGCAGTGTGGGATTCCTGGATTTTATAGACCCAGTTGCGTCCCCATCACCCACACTGAGCAGCAGTTTGCTTGGCAAGGTGTCACCAGGGATGAGTCCAAGGAGGAGTTAGTTGCTGTGAATAAGTGCCATGTTGTACCACTTGTAAGTATTTCTTGGACTCTGACAGCAATAACATTTGCATCCTGGATGCAAAATTAAGTTGTAAAACATAAAGGATTTATATAAAGCCAAAAATATTTCAGAGTGGTACTTTGGCAGATAGATAGGGACAAATGGCAAAGGGAGAAGTGTTTGCTCAATTGGGAGAGGAGAGCATGTGAAGGAGAACAAGGATGCTCTTCCAGCATCCTTCACGTGCTCTCCTCTTCCAGTTCTCCAAGGATGCTGGAAGAGCATCCTGGTTGGTGGAAGGGTTGGTAGAAGGCAGAGAGGCAGCAAAATAGGCAGAAAAAGGGTTCAGAGGGCAGGGAGAAGGTGCACCAGCCACAGGGGCAGATCAGAGGGGAGGAGAGGGCTGCAGAGGGTGGACGAGGGGACCTGCAGCAGCAGAGCACCATGATGAGTGGTGTCTCCCATGCGGAAAGCTGGATGTTGTCTTGATGAGTGGGCATGGTCTCTCGGCAGCCAAAACAGGTCCTTCTTGCTGTGAGACTGATTCAGCATCAAAGAGCTGAGAAGCATCTGGGAATACAAATTTGAGGATAAAATTTCCATTTGCAAGCAGGGAAAACTCATTCTTCCCATCAGCACTACAGCAGCCTTTGCCAAAATTAGTCAAATCCAAGAATATACCCTTTGCAGGATCTGGATGATACTTATTGAAATACCGGTCACGCTCTGTGGAGGGAAGGAGCATGTCTGGATGCTGTGTATGTGTAACCATGGCTTTTCACAGCCTCACCATGCCATTGCCGCATGGTAGGACAGGAGGGCTGTTCCCCGTCTCTGCCTTACCAGTGTATCAGCAGCAGCAATTTGGGCAGCGCTGTTCACATGTGCCAGGTCTCATAGCTGTGCCGAAAGTCTCCTGCTTTGAATATCAAAGTTTAGCCTCTGGTTGTGGCCATGAAGGAGATAATAAATCAGGCTAGTAAAACTTGCTTGACTTTGTGGCCCAGGCTGGATCCTGATGATTGTTTTTTTCAGGGAGTTTGTCTAGGAAAAGGAACTGGTCTGGTGGCTTTTCAGGATTTGCATTTTTGACTCACTGATGGGAAGGTTTTTGGTTTTCCTTTTCACTGTCACAGTCTCTCATGTTTCTCTACAGACTCGAGCCAAGTTTGTATAAAGAAATGCCATTAAAATATTCAGGGAATAAAGGGGATACATACATCAAAGGAGTAAGGGGGTTATGTGAAATGATTTGTCCTGCCTTTCCCTGGTGACTAATCAGGATGTGTAAAAGATTCTCAGTTCTTCACACCGCCTTATTTTAAAGGTGCACTGGAAAGCTGTAGGGGGAAACTTTAAAAAGCAGAGATTAACATTAATGGTTTCTCTAATCTGGCCTAATTTGGAGTTTCTCGATTGATCAGAACAGTCTGCAAATCCATGCCACGGTGCTAAGCTTCTCCGGCATTTCCTAGTCTCTCCCCCTGGGACTGCAAGCACAGTGCTTTCCCCGTTTGTTTTTTCCTGTTTATTTATTTATTTTCCTTGCGGGGGGCCAGGCTCCGGCCGCTTGCCCAGGGAGATCGCCGCCGCCGTGGGCTCTTAATGAGCTTTTTGACCACTGAAGCAGCACAGCATCGCCTGGGAATCAGAGGGGATTTCTCCCTTCCCCGCGTCAGATAGCAGAGCAGAGGCCGGCGGGTTAACGAAGGAGCTGGGGCGGCTGGCAGGCTGCCTAATGAGCACCAGGGAACTGGTGAGGGGGGACCCCGGCGGCGGCCAGAGCCCCAGCAGCAGCCTCCAGCGGGACCTGATGCCAGTTGCTCCATTTTTTCCCATTATTGCTGTAGCTGGAAGCATTAGAAAGCAAAGAGCCCCAAAGGGTATGAATGTGAGGCGGTTTCCATCCAGCATTTTTGGGGGTGGTGGGGTCCGAACCAGCACATTAACAATGCAGAGGAGTGCTTTTTTTGTTTTAAAAATAACTAGGAAACAGATTCTTTTTAACCTTTAACCACTCCAAACAGTCAATAAATCATTAGCTACTGATTAACAAAAACAGAAGGGTAACTTATTGTCTGGTAAGCAAACTCTTGGAAGCACTGAAAGGCTGGCACTGACTTCAGGATAGCTTTTCTTTTTACACATTTGCACTTATTAAAAAGACAAACAAACCAAGCTCTGCATGTTAAGCTATGCCACACAAAGCATTTTGCTAAAAGACCAACCTTCTAAAATATATTTTTTAATGTGTACAGTGAGCTGAGCAAATGCTGTATTTACAATATGCAACGTTATATCTGTCCCCCAAGAAAACGGGTCTCCTCATGCCAAGCATAACGAAGTGGGTTGTGTCTCCGCTGCAAGGGTTCCCAGTTTGTGTTCTCAAAATCTTGGCCATACTTACAGTCTGCTGCTGAATTGTCTCCTCAGCTCCTTCGAAAGACTCAACGGGGTGGCTAAAGCAGGCGGAAGTCCTCATGGCCGAGGTTCAGGCTGGAGAGCACAGCTTTCAGTTTGAGTTCAGGGAATATCTGTGGTGTTGGAACACTCTCCCGTGGCTGACCAAAACCACTCTCCCTCTTTCCATCTGTGTGAAAAGTCAACTGGCAGTTTTTTATCTAAGAATGGAAGTCAGAAAAAGGTGTTTCTGGTGGAAGAGATGTTTGTGGGACCTTTGGAAAAGCCCTATTATCTTGCAGATTAACTAATAGAAGGGTGAGATCCAGGAGTCTTGAGTGTCACCACTGCTGCTGATTGACTAAACAAACATTTGTGCTTTGTAGTATTAATATTACATGTACGGTATCTAGCCTGGTTTAATTCAATATAAGTCTACCAAAGATTGGACTATTTGCTTAAACCTCTCCAATGATTTTGCATCATGACTTCTGAAAACAGTAGTGTTCATAATGTAAAAATATAATGGTTAAGTATTTAAGACAAGGCTTCCATTGTCCGTTAATCTGTATGTCTTTTCTGTTCACTGTGCATCGTTAGACCATCTGTGTCTTTAATAAGTAACTGTGTGGGCTCTCACAGTTTAAATATTTACTTTAAAATAATAGAGGATCCAAATGAAACTGAGATACATGAGAATATCCATGTCTGATGTTTTAAGTGGAATAGGAGTAATTTGTGCAGTAGTTTTGTGAACTAAAAAACAGATGTGTTTTGATGACTTTCCTCTATCTGGTCTCCATTTATAAAACACAAGTTCACAGATTAAGCTTCTGAGGGTTTTACATGCGCCTGGGAGAATCTACATGTGTTTCTTTCTGTTGAAGTTGTGGGGAGAAGTCCAAACAGTTCGTTGCTCCATACTTGGGTTTCACGAAAATCAGATTTGGCATCACTGGTAAAATACCTTCACAGTGGCATTCTCTCACTGCAACCTGAGAAAGTCACTGCAGGCGGCCAAAGGCAGTTACATGCAGCTCTGCAGCTTGAGAAGGTCACTTCTCCATCACCACTAAGGACAGTAGATGAGTCTCGCTGTTAACTCTGCTATAGTCAGAAAGGGAGCTGCAGTTTTCAAAAGACATCCTAGTCGACTGTCATTCCTGCAATTGCAGTCTGCCCGTGACTCTGGGCAAGGGAGAATGTCATGGGTTAGACACGAGATTTGAGATTGTCCACCCATAGATCAGAACCACTCATCTTCTTCATGAAAGCTCAGTGAGGCAAAGTTAAGTTTCATGACATTGGGTACAATTTTCGGTACTAATTGCCATTATTTGGGGAACATAAATGTGGTTTGTCTGGTTTTACAGATAGAAAGCTGGGTGGCTTCTCTCACGTGTGAATCCTGAGTCAGGGCTGCTGCTTTCTCTTCTCCAAGTGTCTCTGTATGCGATTATACCGAGAAAACATAAGGGTCAGTACAGTGAACACAATGTACTTTAATATGGCGTGCACAGAAAGTTTGACGAATCACTGTGTGATGGTGATAATACACTGCAACACTCAGGACTGCTTTTTTTCCCTTTCTTTTTGAGTTCAAGATGAATCCATGTCTTTCATAGCTTGTTTAAGGGAGACCAAGCTCCCTCTCTGGCACTGTTTGGTACCTCTTCTTGGACTCACTTTTACAGCATGTGGTCTTTGAAGTTTGAATCCCAACCTCTTTCTGGACAAGCACTAAGTAAAAAGGCAGCCTTTGGGGTTAGGCAGCACAAGGTACATTTTCAGCCCCATGAGCAGGAACTCAGTTACATGACTTGCATTACCATTAATGGGGGTCATGCTGGTAAATTCCTGTACACCACATTGCACATTTACTCACGAGTGCAGAATTGGCACAGCTAATGAAACTTGCCTTTCGGGTAGCATGGTGTTTCAGGAGATGAGTCTGACAGGCAGAAAGGACTGTTAAGTACCCAGATGAAAGTCTGGCTTTTAACTCCTTGAACATCTTTCCAGAAAATAATAGTGTGAATTAATGCTGGTTAGTGTTAGCTGTTCCTACTGTTAGGGATCAGTCTTGCTCCAGTAGGATTCAACAGAGGCAAAGATCATGCCTGAAATGTAAATGTGTGTGCTATCATTTAGTGTTGGCAATTCACTTTCTTGTGTATTTTCCAGGTGCTACTTACCGTTATTTATTTTCTTTCAAACGTAGGCCAGTCCTCTGCTAACGCCAGCTTTTATAATCACAAAGAAATTAAGGTTTTTTTTCTAATTTTTGCCCCTGCTACTTTCCCAAAGATGACCCCTTCTATGGCTGAGCACCACCTGGAGATTTCCAGCCTACATTACTCGTGGGCATCTTATACCCATTTGTTCCTGTATTGTGTCCATTGCAATGATAGCGTCTTCTGATTTCCAAAACCCTTCCCCAGCCTTTACTTTGCTAGGCTAAACACGCCAAGTCCATTTTGTCTATTAGGTAAGGCAAGCTTTCCCTTGCCCTGGCTGCGGTTCTATGCATCTACTCTAGTTGGAAGTTATTTCTAATAAATGAAACCAAAATTGCCCACAATATTCTATCCTGTTCAGTGTCATAAAACTTCCCTCATACCCAAATTTGCAATGACCCACTGTTTTATTGCCTTTTTTACCTTTTAATTACACCATGGTTCATAATTGTTTTGTAGTCAATTAATAGGGGTTTTTTTCTTATTTTTCATCATTCATAGGGGATGGTGTCTGAGCCTGCAATAGGAATTCTTGACATTAGATCCCAAGTTTCATATTGTGTTATTAATTCTCTTTCTTGCACTCAGCTATTCAAAGTGATTCTTTTTTTGATGTATGATGCTCCAAATATACTTTGCATCACCAGCAAACTATATTTAGTATTAACCAAAATATTAAATGAATATAATCAGTTTCATGATTCAATTCTGAAGGAACTCCTAACTTAAGTTCCCTCTGTTCCAGTCTTTTATTTATTTCACATTATTTCGGTTATAAAGTATTCCCTGTGCTAGGTGCTGAGATGAGTAGTGTGGTACTTGCCACATGTAACAGAAAAAAGAGTCCATGTCAGAAAATCTCTCTTTCCTTTCCCAGCAACATATTCTTCCATTTGGGGAAAAGCCTGTTCTGTCAAGTGAGCCTTTTAACGTGGTCAGAAAATCATTACGTGTTTGAACTAAGTAGAGTTTGAACTGCCAACAGGTCTCTTTTCATTCACCGGAATTTTCCATTTGTTATTCATCAGCTTATGGTTCTGTATGGTCATCAGAGCTGAAGAGATGCGAGAGATCCGCACTGCAATGAACAGTCAACATCTAGAGAACCACTTTGTAGTTTCTCTGTTAAATAAAAGTAGAAAAAAAACCAATTTACCACTGCAGCTAGTTGACTGTGAAGGAGCAGCTGCAAACTGCTGAGTCTCATCAGGTTGCAATCTTGATTAACATTAGGCAGATCCCCCCTGCTGCGAGAATAAATACCCTGCCTTTGTCAAGGCTCCCATGTAAGAAACAATAGGTTGTTTCAGTGAAGCACAAGAACATAAATGTTAATCGAATCATTCATCTAAATGAGTAGAAGTAGCACCCAGAATGTAAATATTTTAATTTTGGAAGGGAAGGTCTGCCTGTTGGTTGGTTAATTCCCTATGTATTTTTTCACTTCTTTGAAAAGCTGTTCACTAACATTGCCATCATTGCATACAATAACATTTTCAGCACTGCAAATATGTATGCTTCCTGTCTTTCCAAGCTAGGCAGTGGCAAAGTCCAGGGAGTATCGGAAAAAATAAAATCTGCCTTACTATCACTCAAGAGAGGTCAAAACCTTATACTGTATAACTACCAAACTATGTGATCACATTAGTTCTTGTTAGAGGAAATGGAAAATACTTTCCAACTGGAATTGACACCAGGAAACATATTTTTAAAATGTTTATAATACATTGGGATAATTACCCTTAGAAACAAATCTGTATTTCTTTACAGATGATGAAAGTAGCTTTAGGTGTTTTAACAAATTTATGTGTGTACAGGCATTCATCCCCTTACTGCTTCCTTGTTTGCTGTGCAAATAAGGGATTTCAGTATGCAGTTGAGCAATATGTTTTAAAGCGAGCATACAGCAAACTACAGTGTGGTGCACAGCCATCTTCCATTTTCATATGGTTACAACTATTTTTCATCAACACATCACAAAAATGTCTCTTGGCTTTCAGTTGTGCTGCGTGTCTGGTCAGATCTGGTGCCTTCACTCCTGTGGGGTGTCCCTTTGCCCTTAGAGGAACGGCAGCAAAGCCAGGGGAGTTCAGCTCATTGCTTCTCTTGTACCCATGAAGTCCTCAGATCCTGCACCAGTGGTAGATTCGGACTCCGTAGCTCTCTGAACACTAAACATGGAAAACAGTTTTCTTACAGGATTTGCTAGTTCTTCACTGAGGCTGCTATGCTGCTATTTATATGTGCACTCTTTTTTAATAGTTATGATGCACTTCTCCACTGGAGGAACCTGTCTCTTGAGTTTTTGCATAGCAGATATCTGGTGTCAGTCACACTGGGGTATGTCTCATCAGTTATGAAATTAGTGGAGGCGAAGGATGTGTTTGCGGTGGAGGCGCAGAAGTTTAGTGGTTGGGGTTGGATTCCTGGTGGTCCCATAGGCTTTCCTGTCTGTCAGCATCACTGATTTTCCCCAGTTGTTGGTAGGTGTTGAAGTGGGGAGAACGACAACTGCCAGTGGGGTAATTAGCTGAGTGAGCCATTAACAGTGGAGGTGTGAAGCTGAGTGTGATAATTGTAGTTTTGTGGCCCACGTTCAGCAGGGCACATTGTGACTGGGTGGGCAGGAGTTTCCTACTGCCTGGGTCAAGCCAGAGATGAGGGAAAACCGGAGCATTTATTGCCACTCTAAAACACACTTTCTTCCCACGTTCTGTGCACCACCCATGGTGTCAGTCTGCATGCCTGGACCAAAGCAGCTGCATGAGCAAGCTCAGATCCATCCATTATTTTTGATTGTCCAACTCCACAGGTCACTAATCTCTCTTCTCGTGTGACTAGAAACCAGGGGCTTCTCAGCCGGCTCAGCAACGGGCAGTGGTTTTGTGTGCCCTCGATCTTGTAGCTGGAACAAGCAGTCTTCATCTAAGCTCCCTCTCAGTCATCAGACAACCTTTCACTACAGCCTTTATAGGCTGTATATATATCAAGGCCAGGCTGGATGGGGCTTTTGAGCAACCTGGTCTAGTGGAAGGTGTCCCTGCCCATGGCAGGGGGGTTGGAACTAGATGATCTTTAAGGTCCCTTCCAACCCAAACCATTCTATCATTCTATGATTCTATGAACCTGCACTCAGTTTCTGGTGGCCCTGACAGAGTACCCCCATCAGAGAAAATTTGATTTAAGCCTTTAGCCCCCCTTGTGGTATTACATCATTTTATGGTTTTCTGTCTTTGGGCAGAAGCAATGTTAAAATTCAAGTGAATTCATTCACTTGAGGTCAAGAGTTGCAAAACGAGCAGAATTTATTAGAGTTTGGTGTGCAGAAGTAAGAAAACACCTCTTTGAAGTGATTTGGGCCAAAGTGGTTCAGCAGTGGAAAAGACCAAAGCCACTTCTGACCATGCTGTATATCACACTGGGCATGTGTGGACTCTCTTTGAAGTCATCCATTGGGTTTTTTTCTTGCCTAGATGTTGTAGGTCAACTTAACTTCTGCTATTTTGTTTACATATTTTATTTTAGCCACTTTTGGGGGCTAGGAGGAAGTATGTTGTTGAGCTGGCTGAACCAGCATTTAAATCCCATGTGTGCGTAGCACTGTATGACATGTGTCATTTATTTCTTGAAGCCCAACATTGGGCGATTAGGAATTCCCCACGGGCCTTCTGGAGAGAAGGTGGCCGTGGTGACTGTAGACGACTGTGACACAGCAGTGGCTGTGCGCTTTGGGAGCCTCATTGGAAACTACAGCTGCGCTGCCCAGGGGACTCAGACCGGCTCAAAGAAGTAAGGATTCCCTACATTTGCCTTTTCCAATCATTCTTTTCTTCCAGGGGAGAGTCAGCAATATGTGATTAACCACTAAGCAAATTAAGCTGGAAAAGCAGATATGATTTAACAAGAAAAAGTAACAAGGTTTAATTTGGTAGATGGAATTTGTTGGAGGCTACTGCAAGTGTCAGTACACTGGGTGGAATGCACGGTTTTGTGTAAATACAGAAGTGTGCCCAAATTACTTGTAAAATGAAAAAAAAAAAAAAAGACCTGGAGGTCAGCGGATAGCCCCCAAGAAGCATCTACCCAGTATGAAAATGTAGAGAGAGGGGCAAGTAAAATGTTAGACTTTATTAATTAAGGGAATGACTGAAGAGCTTATTACTTCCATCATTTAAGTTAAAAGTCCTATCTTAAAGGAGGTCGAAATAAAGGAGATACAGAAAAGGCCACTGAAAATCATTAAGTATGAAAAAACTTTCCTGTGAGGGAAGACCAAAAAAGATTACTACTATTGAGTTTAAAGAAGAGATGGACAGGAAGCAACATAGCGGGAGTATAAAGTAATGAGTGATAGCAGAAAGACCATTGAGATACATGTGCTGCTCTAAAATCCCAAGGGAAGGGGGCACCATAAAAATCAGGGCTAATTCAAACTGATGAGATGATATACTTTTCACACAGTGTGGAGTCATTCAGTGAAACCTGCATCCACTAAATGTTATTAAGACTAAGATCTTCAGAGGATTTAAAAAGGGTTGGCACTGTATAATAATTAAGTCATTATATCAAAATCTACAGCATCTCAATCCTTGTGCTGAGGAGCATAAGCCAGCCCCTGGGCGACTGGAGTCAGAAAGAAGTGCCCTGCGGCTGCACATTTTTCCATAATTTTCATTTTCTTCTTCATATTGGCAACTGTTAAGGATAGGTCATTGGATTCTGTATGCATATGACAGCTCCTAAGTTAAAAGTTATGGTGTTTCTGGAAGGTCCTTTGATTACAAGCTCTGGAAGTGCTGAATTAGCAGAGGGAAGTGCATGGCAACACGGGTAGACTAAACAGCTCAAACGTGCTTATGGAAGCAGTGAGATAAAGAACAAACCAAAACAAACTATATGCAAGAAATGATGAGCTTTTCTTTGTTTCTTCAGATCTTTGGACCTAACTGGCCCTCTGCTCCTTGGCGGTGTCCCAAACTTGCCTGAAGATTTCCCGGTGCACAACAGGCAGTTTATCGGCTGCATGAGGAACCTCTCTATCGACAGCAAGCCGATCGACATGGCGAGTTTCATCGCCAACAACGGCACTCTGCCAGGTATGAGCGACTACCGCCTCAAAAGTCAACACAAGAAAGCTCTCTGCTGTAGCTGTGTGTGTGTAACAGGGCTTAGGATGTCGAAGGGGCCAGCACCGGTAGGAACCCAGGAAGGGGCAGGGGACAGAGGAGTCTGAAACAGCCCCCGTCCCCCTGTTAGCACCACTGAACGTGAAGCGTTTGCCCCAGGCCACGTGGCAGGGACTCGAGGTGCTGCTGGGCGTTGTGCTGCCACTGCGTCACCGGCACAGCTGCATCCAGACCTCGTTTGTTTGAGCAAGGTGCAGCCCGCGCCTGTGCCAGGGACACGCACAATAGCCCGTGGCACAGCACACACTTACAGGATTAAGCGGCATACAGGAAAGGACCGGGCTTGTTTAGACCTTCTGCATTGCTGTGAGTTTCACCCAGGAATTTATTCCTAAATGAACTTTTCCTCCTTTTTTTTTTAACTACCTTTTAAATGCCACTTTGCTCTGAGAGCCAGTGGGATTAGTTAATGAAAAAGACAACGTTTTTAATGACTTCTTCATAAATTATGTTTGTTCTGTAAATCAAATTCTGCAGTCCTCCAAATCTGAAACCTGCTTCATGAAGCAGCCTGTTGGAGGTTCTGATTTGGTTTCCAGCCCTTGAATCCCTGATCAGGATTAGTTCTGGTGTACAAAATGTTCTCTATCATCATCAGACTGGCTCTTGCACACAAGAATGGCAAGTCCCTTCCTTCCACACTGCTGAAAGTATGTGTAAGAGCTAAATTGCAGTTCTTAGGTATGTTGCATTGATCATGGATTAAGAAAGGAGTCGTAGCATATGCTTCAAATTGCTTTTTTGTCTTGGAGCACTTTTTTAACAGTTATGTCTGTAATATTAGTTAAACACAAGGTTTTATCTTATGGAAATATACATCAGGAGGCCATGAAGTGTTTTCTTTAGGATGGATATTTTTTTTCGTCATTTGGAAACATGTTTCTGTATAGTTTAAAACAATGCTGTATAGTAGTGTTATTCCACTGTATAACACTGCACATTGGCTTTCCCTGGTTAGTGTCTCGGTTAGATGACAGACAGTAAGTTGCAAGGAGTGGTGCTGGGTCACAGCACCAGTTGATCTGCCTTTCTCCAGCAGTGGATGCCAGGGGAAGAGTATAAAAACAGGGCGAGCATGCAGTGATATTTCCCCAAAATTTTCTCTTAGTCCCCAGAGACTTACAGCTCAATGACTGTATTTAATAGCCTTTGATAGATTTGTCTTTATGAATTTGACACTTGCTCAGATCACGTAAACTTTTGCCATCCACATTTTGCTTCACTGATTTCAGGATATTAAAAAAAAACCCCAAACCTATAATGGTCATGTCTTCTTTTTACATGAAAACTCAGATACAATCATTCAGAGCCTTTTTCTTGTTAAAACCATGCAAAGTAACCATGTTCCTGAATTTCAGGCTGTGCAGCGCAGAGGAACTACTGTGAAACCAACTGGTGCCAGAATGGAGGCACATGCGTCAACAAGTGGAACACATACATCTGCGAGTGCCCCATACGCTACGGAGGGAAAAACTGCGAGCAAGGTAGGATACAAAGACCTCTTCATGCGTAGTCATGTGTGCTTGTTTCATTAGCTGTCATTGACATCTCATAGCACGTATGTCAAACTGTGACACTTAAGGGATAGGTAACAGAAGATTGCAATTAAGACTGAAAGTTACCCATTATCTATTTGAAATAATTTTAGAGATCACCTATATAGTAAATAATGATAGCTGACATACTGTCATGAATAACTGCAGCTTTTGTTGATTTACTTACATAAGCAAAGTAGTTCCACAGAACTTGGCAGTGTTTAGTAATTTGTTTATAGTAAAAATGCCTGATCCTAAGCCCCTTTAAATCAGTGGAAAGAATCCCGCTGACTTTATTGGGCTTTGACTCAAACCAGAGATGAATGTGGAGTTTTAATCACCATTTTCTTGGCAAGTAGGCACTCTCTGCTGAGTACGAGTACTTTCAGTTTTATTGGGTTTTCCTTTGATTGAACACAATGTGCGTGTATGTGTAAAACTTCATTAAAGGATGAGGAAGGAGCAGCAGGTGTGTTATAGGACATGAAGAACTTGCAGTTAGTTTCTTCCCAAAGAAGCGAGGAGTCGTCTGCATGAGGGGTCCCGTGGGGTCACTGCAGCAGCGGGCTGCCTGCTCTAAGGTGGCATCTCCACATCTAGTGGAGGGTTGCTCATTTGGAGTCTTCTTGAAGGCTTCCAGGAAAGAAAACCTGCTCAAACTACACAAGGCTTCCCTAGAAACAGAAGGCCAAATTCTGGCCTCTGATGCACATGTGGTAGGTCTTCGTTTCTGCTATTCCCCTGTGACACTTAGCTCAGAATAGTTCACAGTATGATCAAGGATTTTGTTCTTTTGATGTATCTACCCCAAACCAGACATTCTTGATGACTCTCAGCAGGGTGTGGACCCTGGAACAGCAGGTCTCCAAGCTGAGGTGCACACACCACAGCGATTTGCAAACCACTTTAGCACAGTATACCTCAGCCTGGACCAGATCTAGGTGGTGGCAACAGCTGTCCCCTTGCCTGAGAAGCAGCAGCTTAGGAGGAGAGGACACATAGTTAAGTTTTGGGCTTGGAAATAAGGGTCTGCAGGGTGAGGGACAGGGGAAGGGAACGATGGAGGCCAATTCCTTTGTTCCACCTCATGCAGAGCCCAGAGCTGCTATTACTGCCCCTAGCAAGGTACCTGCTTTCTGTAGCGGCTCCTCAAATATTTTGAGCTCCCCAGGTTTGTATGAAGATCTAATTTTTCCATGTGTCTTATGTCAAGTATCTTTGTCAGTGAAGTTCTGGTGTTTTCTTCATGATAGGCTGGTCTCTGTGGTACAAACCCACACTGATGTCTCCTGAGAGAGTGCCAGGGCCCAACTCTGGTGTGACCTGTGCTGGGGTAAATGGGGAGTAGTGCTATCACATGCAAGGACTGTCCTTCTCTCTGTCTTTATCTTAGTTTTGAAATGGAATTTCAAAATTCGATCAAAGGTGTGGTTTACTCATAATTTTCTTATCCCAAACTCAAGACCAAAACAGGAAGTTTGGGATTTAGAAAATTACCTCAGAACTGCTCTGTAGCCATCATTGGAAACTCATTTTAAGTTCAGGTAATACAGATGACGACAATCACAGCACCCCTGTCTCCCCCCACCCCCGTGGTCTCCTCTGCCTCCAGTGCTGTGCATTCCTGCATGTCCCCTTTGTCATTTGGTAACCCCATGTTCTTGCTGATGCCTCAGTTTGTGGGGTTTTTTTATAGTTTGAGGGCAGCAGGCTACTTGCTTCTTTGATGATATTTGTGGGGCAAAGTACCCCTAAGGAAAAATTGCAAGCTAAGAAAGAAATTAATTTTTCTGATATGTGACCAAAGATTTCAGGATCCTGAAGTTAAAGTCAGGAGGAATCACTGATATACAATACTCCTGGCTTTCACATTGCTCATTTGAGTGCTCAGATATGATCCTAACAGCATGAGCTATTATTAGGCAGCTATTTTTTTAAAAAGTCTTAGCTAGAATATTTGCATTCTTGTATAGGATTGATTGGCTGATGCATTTCTTCAATCCCGTTAGCAGTGCTGGATCTGCTTCAAGCTCACAGAGGACAAAGACTTTGGCAGGTTAAAAATCCAACTTTTTTGATTGCCAGCCCTTCAGAAACTCCGGGATCTGGTCTGCACTAGTGAGGATGGGGTATTTTACCTTCACTACCCTCCTAGGACCCGCTAGCTCTCCTTCTGGCAGCTGCCATCTTCCTCTGCTGACATATAGAAGGGAGATAAAATTAGGGAGAAATGAGTTTCACCTTTGTTGTAGTTTAATTCTTCTAAAAATTGAGATAGTGCAACGCTGTGAAGAAGATCTAGCAGCTGTGCCTGACTCACTCTTGGATGGCTAACATCATTGTGCTAGCCTTGAGCTGAACACCACAGGTTTGCACCAAAACATAAACTGTCACATATCCTACACCCAAACTGCAGGTGACATCCCAATGTTGTCAATGTGTTTCCCCAGGCCCTCTGTCTCCACAGTGAATAGCCATCAGGTCTTTCTGACAGCCTTTTAAATGTAGGAGTCTCTTAAAAGTGTATGTAGATACACAGGCAGCGCTTCAAAGTGACAGACCCTGAGAAAACAATTAGTTTGCATCACTGCATCGCAGATGGCAGGGAGATGCTGTGCTTGGAAGCACACGCGCTCGCCTCTGTGGTGCCACGGGTGGTCAGGTCCCATCTGGGTACATGGGCCACCAGCCCCTCCATGGAGACCCCTGGTCCCAGGCATGGGGAAGGGCTGGGGGGAGGAGAGAGGTCAGAACGGGGCTGATGGATGGGGATTTGTGTTTTACTAGCAGGGGAAGGTGCACCCTGGCCCCAGGGAAGGGAGGGGAGTTGGGAGGAGGTGTGGGAAGAGAATAGTATTTGCAAGCACAGAAAGTCACCGCTGGTGAGAAAAGGAAGAAGGTGGCTAATTGCCATGCCAGTCCAGTTCTCCCAGGAGCTGAGCCGAAACGTTTGCAAGCAGCATTCCCAGCCTCCACCAGGTGGGAAGCCTGCAAGGTTTGCATCCTGGCTCCACTCTCTAGAGGCAGGTGGACTTAAAAATCTCAGCAATGGTCTAGAAAACCACTAGCAAGAAGTTGGAAGTTGAGGTTGTTGTGAAGGTCGTCAGGGTAGAGGAGGAAGGAGAGGGCTGACTACTGCACGTGTGGCGCAGGAGGAAATTATCCTGCTCAACAGAAATGTCCTGGTTACTTTTATGTTGATGTGGTGCAGTGTGGGCTGATGAATCGTGCCCTGGCCCAGACAGCCAGAGCTTGAGCACTGGATTTAAGTTTTAAGGAAGCTGGGGACATCTATGTCTGGTGGCAAACCATTTTAAATTGCTGTCTGGGTTTCAAGAGCAGGCTGAGCTTCAGTTGTTCCACCATATGCCCCTGTTAGCATTCACAGAGGACCAAGTGTGACTGCAAAGGAGAGATCACAGCCTGGAGCAGGAGGGAGAATGGTTGCCCTTTGGGGCTGCCTGCACTTACCCCGGGGTGGGGTGGTTGGGTAACCACACCATAGAGAAGGGCAAGTCAAGTTACACCCCTGGCTTGGCTAGTGGTAGTCCACTAGTCACTGACATCTGGTTTCTCACAAATAGGGAGCTGAAGAGCTTGCACTTTCCTCCAACCCCTGCATTCCCCCCCGCCAGCCTTTCCGTTTATAGAGACCAGCAAGGCAGACATATCAGAATTTGGGGTTTGGGTTTTTTTCCTCAAAAAAATGCAACTTCACATCAACCTGACTCCATCTTCTGCTATGATGTCATCCCTCTACTTTTTTCTAAGGACTTGCCTTTTTATAGTAACATGTACGCATTTGTATATACATGATCTCTCCTATTACGAGAAAATCCAGAAGAGTCAGCAGGTATGGTGGTGTGGAGCAGAAGGGGAAGGAGACTCTTAAGCCCTGTCATCTCACTGACCGTCCACATGGGCTCAGTGCATGACGAGATACAAGGCTGGGTGCCAATCTGCAGTGGTTGTAGCCAGTCTCTAAGGCCTGCTTCCACTTGCAAAAAGCTGCCATGAACTTCACCATCATGCCTGTGAGTGAGGACATCAGGCAGGGGCTGACTGCAGATCACACTACAAGGTGCCACACGTGGTGGCAGTGCCATATGAGGTGCTGCAAACAGCACAGAGCTCCCACAGCTTAATTTGTGCTTCTCATCAGTGGGATCAATTAATCCATGGTATTATAGCTCCTGTTACCTGAGGTAACTACTTTAAAAGTCCAAAGGGTGGATGTTCCCCTATTTTCCATCAGCAGAGTGCTTTCCATTGAAGGCTGTCATCGGTGTCTGCTTGTAGGAGCTGTGTTTGTGCAAGGTCAGAGAGGAGGGCAACTCTTCAGCTGTCACCTTGAGATATTTAAGGCAAATGATTTAGGCAATTCCACACAAACTTTCTCCCTGTGAAAAGGCTGCGTAGCTGAAACAGCTGAATAATCTGGCCCTGGAGTATTTATGAATTAATATTTCCTGTTGCCTCCCAGTCTTTTCCTCTGTGTTTAATCTGTTAATTAGAAGCAGGTAATCAAGGATATGTTGAAAACATCTGCAGCAACTGTTGCCCTCATACTTCCTGCTCAGTCCACCCACTCATCAGCAGAACTGTATCAGTAGAAATCCTGAGCTTACCTTTCTAGGAACATCTCTCACCTGTGTAATGCCATAGCAGTGTGGAGGTGCTGCCTTTGAGTGCAGGCAGCAAAACAAGGTGCCCACCCCACAACAAGGGTAGGTTGTGAATTTACAGTGTTATCAGCTGCTTCACAGTGACTCGCCTAAAGTGGCTCTTACACCATAGTAGTTTAAAAATACCTCAGTGGAAGAGGGACTAGCTACCTTGTGCCATCTCCACGACATAGCGTCATTTCTCCTCTTAACCTTTGTCCTGAAGGATATCAACTCTTTCTCTCCTGTCTTTTGATTTACAGCAATGCCTTCTCCTCAGCGTTTCAGTGGTGAAAGCATTATCATTTGGAGTGACCTTGACATTACCATCTCTGTGCCATGGTACATCGGGCTGATGTTCAGAACCCGGAAAGTCAATGGCATGTTAATGCAAGCCAATGCAGGGGCTGCATCCAAGATCAACATTCAGGTAAAAATATGGCTGCTGTTGATTAGAAAAGAATTAAGAAATTCTCCCCCATCAGTGGATATGGCCACATGAACTACATAGCTTCATCCGCCCAGCTAAATGCACGTCAATAAATACAAACGATTTCTTCAGCCTTTTACAGAGATCAAAAGATCAGTGCTCAAAAGATCATTGTAAAATTCAGATTCGTTGATTTACGATTATTTTTTTTAAACAGAGGTAGTAGTGTGCATTAATATAGATGCAAAAAATGTGCCTTGTGATTGGTTTGGGAGTTTTTTGCCAGTAGGGTAAGTTAGAGTCTGAATGTCCAAAGTTATATGAGGAGTTATTGCAAGTGTTCCCTTCTTTATTGTTTGAGCTTTTTTCCCTTTTGGGTTGTCTTAGGAAACATTACCATCTTGCCCTCTGCCCCCTTCCGCATCAAATACAAATACATAGCAAAAAATAGACATGATATTTTTTTCAACAGATACTCAACAACTACGTGCAGTTCGAAGTGTACAGTGGCCTGAGCCAGGTTGCTAGTTTGAAGATGAGCCAGTTGCGAGTCAGTGATGGGGAATGGCATCATTTATTAATAGAGCTGAAGAGTGCTAAAGATGGTAAAGACATCAAGTACCTCGCTGTCATGTCCCTGGACTATGGGATGTACCAGGTAAGGCAGCATCATAACTTTGTCGCTAAGCACTACAAAAATGTTTTTAGGAGAAAGTAGGATAAAGGACTGTGGTCAAATACGTATGCTGTGAGCCATGTTCTGCAACAATTTATGCCTAATGAAGTTATATTAATGTTTTACACCTAGTGATAAGATATCTTATGAACAAGTCTGTAAAAAGCCACATTCAGATGTCTGGCTCCTCACTGCTTTGATATTTTTTTCTGTAATCTACTGTCAGCTACTGCTTGACTCCATCACTACAGAAAGTAGGCTGTCTGTGTCACAGAGGATGATAGTGCTTCTTATCAACTGTCCTTTTCCTCAACAGAGCACTGTGCAGATTGGAAATCAACTACCTGGACTGAAAATGAAAAGCATCATTGTGGGAGGTGTCTCTGGAGACCAAGTCTCTGTTCAGCAGGGATTTTATGGCTGTATGCAGGTATAAAATGAAAAGTGTAGCAACAAACTTTGAACTTTTAAGAAAATACCCATGTGAAAATATGGGGTTTTCTTTTTCATCTGTAGCCAAACATTTCTGTTTCCTCCATCAAAATATCTAAGAATCAAAATATTAAAGTCCACCCACTTTCCCAGGTACAAATCTGGTCTCACAGGGGAGCAGCATTGAGAAAAAAAAATCTGGGTTTGGCTCATCAGGTTTGGCTCTTTCTTTAAAACGTAGCCTCATGGATTAATGGAAGTAGTGAAACACGTAGTACTGTCTTGTGAATGAAGACTCCAATTTAAAAATAATTGTCTTTTGTCACCAGGGAGTAAGAATGGGAGAAACATCTACAAATATAGCTACACTCAACATGAAACAGGCTATCAAGATCAATGTGAAGGAGGGTTGCGAAGTGGATAACCCCTGTGATTCCAATCCGTGTCCGCAGCACAGCTACTGCAGTGACGACTGGGACAGCTACTCCTGCGTCTGTGACCCAGGTAACCCAGTGACCATCCCATGCACTCATCCAGGAGCTGGATCACATATTCATGCGCTCATCAGAGTAGGAGCAGTGGCAGCAGCAGCATGCTTGCAAAGTGCTCAGCTTCTGATTCTTCCTCTTCCAGTCAGTATTATCTTTCTCAGTCTTACTGTAGCACCCTTGAAACTGCAGTCGTGGACTAAGGATCATTTGTTCTAGGCAACGTATCAACCAAACAGAAAGACAGTCTCTGGTCCAAAGGGCTTTTTCTGTGCACCTCCCCTTTTCTTTTTGTCTGTTTTCTTTTTCTTTCCCAGCCTTTTCTGCTGTTGAATTTCAGTCTCACACCCTGCATCCTAATCGGGATACTTTGAATGTTTTCTCTGTTTTGGTGCGTGTAGCCGGCACATGCTGTCAGCACCCAGCACAGTCACCTCCCATACATGCAGGGAGAGAATACAGAACTATTTGTAACACATGCCCTGAATATAAAACTGGGAGCCAATGGCACAAGGGTGCCTCAAGCATGTTAACAGACTGTCAAAAAGAACAGCCCACTATCTTTTTTTGCTGAGAGGGAAAAGAGTACCTTCTTTCTGACAGTATCTCAGGGGGGATCTACTGATTATTGAAGATGTGTTATTAGTGTATAAGTTTAAAATAGATGGTCTTTTGGAGACATGCAAATCGTAAATTACAATGGTTGCTGTAATTTTATGACCTTGTCTCCCCAGGGTACTTTGGAAGAGACTGTGTTGATGTATGTAACTTGAACCCATGTGAGCATGTCTCCACGTGCGTGCACAAACCTAGCTCATCCCATGGCTACACCTGTGAATGTGGACAAAGCTACTATGGACAGTACTGCGAGAGCAAGTAAGAGAATTATTTTTGTTCTTGGTTTCTTGACCCTTCCAGGTAGCTCTTCTCCTAAGGCAGCAGTCCTCCCACTTCCTTTTCTGCTTCAGTTAGCTTTCCTGTTAAAATCTGAGTGTTCATAGTGGATGGTATTTGCAGGCTCCCTACCCTTGGGCACTACTAAACTCTCTTCCCAGAGACCAGGCAAACTTCCATATACTCAGGGGCCACTTTTCTTCATCAGCAGCTCGGGGTCTCAACCATGTTACACAGCACTGCAGCTGACCTGTACCTTGTGGCGGCCTTGGCCTGAGTTTGCTCTGCGTCTCTCCTTCAGCTCCCCCAGCACGCACACAGAGCGATGCACTCAGTTAGGTGGCCTGTGACCAGAAAAAATGGCTTTGCAGTTTGGGTCCAGTCCGTGGGCTGGCAAAAAGCCATCTCTTCTGGGACAGTCTGGGAGGCCTATGTCCTGTTGCTGTGTGGGAGAAACGTGCCGATTCCCTCGTCACTGGCTTCCTGGTCTCAGATAAGCATTCAGCAACCAGCCTTATCCCAGAGGCGGCACTTTGATTTACTGTAATATGGGCCATTCATGATGTGCAAATGAAGTGCATTTGTCTGCCCATTTAGGAATAGCTCATGTGATGTTTCCATCCCTTTGAAAACCGCAAGCTTCTTCCTCCGCCTTTTGTTGTGTGGGCTTGCAAATGTTGGCCGTGCTGTTGCCAGATTCGTCTTTCATTCCTCTGGATTAGCGACGCAGAGACGTTGTCCCTTGTCATTATCTGCTGACATCATGTCAAGTGCAGCATTGTGGTTTTTCATATTATAAAACATAGAAGTACAAACCTGGCAATTACCATGAACAAAATTCTGCGTGGTCTTTGAAACAGACAGCAAACAGCTTTGCTTTCCTAACATGAGCAGCAGGGAGGGGATTCCTTGTGCGTTATGCTGATCAGACTCAGTCTGATCAGGCTATTGCCTGATCCTTCAGGCTATTGCTTGACGAAGACTTCCAGCTAGCAGAGACCCTGGTCACTGCCCCTTCCCAGCGCTCTCCTTGCCAGCACTAGTATTGGGGGATCTGTGGGACAAACTTGCTCAGAAGCTCACCCAGAAGAAACAGAACCAACAAAAATGAGGGTTATCCTGCAGCAGGGGTGGCATGTGGGTTGCTGCACAGCCTCCAAAGAGCTGCGCTGCTTCATTCATAGTCTGAATCATAGTCTTTGATTCATAGTCTGCATCAAAGCTGCCACCTTTCCCTCTTCCATGTTGCCAACCACATGTGTCCTCCTCCTCCTACCCTGTGGCAGACCAGGGCTTTTCAGACCCTGCAGTGAGCTGGCTGAGAAAGCCAGGTTGGCTGAAAGTAGTGACTTTTCTTTGTAGGGTGAGCTTGCAGCCAGCTTTGCACCTGAGCTGGTGTCCCCACAGGTTGGACAAGCACTGCTGCCCATGGCACGTCTGGGACAGGAACCCATAGGGATAGGGGAGTGGGATATAAAGTACTGGGGAGCTGTACCCCAAAGCTGTTTGTGGCAGTAGGTAAACCAGGGCACGGGCTCAGCACTGCCTGCAGTTGCCTGAGCTGTTGAAGTGCTAGCACAGCTCAACACAAGCTGTCCAGCCTGCCCCAGCCAGCGCTTTCCACAGCGGGGGACTGGGGCTGGTGGAACTGGGACCATTTCCGTTAGGCAGCCTGGGGCCCCATCACCCTCTCCCAGAGGAAGGGGCACTTCATTTGCTCATACAGATATACACTCCTTTTAAAGATGAGTCGGTCTTGAAAACATTTAGAGAAGCATTCCCTCTAGGGTTTCGTGGCACTGATATTCTTTATTTTCTTTTATTATAAAGTATATATATTTATATATATATTGCTGGCTGCTGCAGTGGGATATATTACACTCTATAAGCTGATGGGAGTTGAGTGCAGATTTGGCCCAAAGCAGTTCTGTCCCATCTTTTAAGAGGAAACTTAAAAGAACTTTCTTTCCATTTGATTTTCTTTCATAGGATTGACCTGCCTTGTCCCAGAGGCTGGTGGGGAAATCCCATCTGTGGCCCATGTAATTGTGAGACTAGTAAAGGGTTTGATTCTGACTGCAATAAGACCAATGGAGAATGCCACTGCAAGGTAAGCAAAAGAAACCAGTCTTAAGTCAAAATTTCTTTAGTTTAAAAAGTAACTATAAGTGAATATCTGAGGCAAAGTACACACACTTGTGCTTTGTATCATATGTATATGTGCTCAGTGTAGTTAAAACTTTACCTAAAATATTTTGCTGGCACCGCCCTTCACAAAATCGTACTGTGCAGCTCTTATCTTACTTGCATTTGGAAAGCAAAACTGAGAGGATGAAAGCCTGGCTCTGATCTCTCTGAAGTGCAGCCTGGATTATCGGGGGAGATCAGACCGGGGTGCAGAGGAGTGCCGGTGGTGGTTTGTGTATCACAAGTGAGTAATAGCCATGAAACAGCTCAGGCTAGCTGGGTGAAGCTCTCCCCTGTGCAGTGGCCAGCAAAAGGCCTAGCAGCTGGAGAGAGGTAAATAATAGAGAGGCTAAATGCTTTCCTCAGTGCCAGCTCTGTGGAGTTTAAGAGGAATTTGCTGTGGACAGACAGAGGACACGGGAGGGGAGGTGCCTCCCTCCTGAAGTTTCTACAAAGGACTTCTCACAATAGGTTTTACAATAGGTTTGAATGACATCAGAGGAGCTGGGCCTGTGCAGACCGGCGGCAGTGAATCTGGCCCCGTACTCCTTTCTGAAATGCCAGCAGGACACACAGCAACTGTTGCGTTAAATCAAGTCAGTGGGGTGCCAGCACCATGCTCTTGTGCAATCGCGTAACGCCTCAGATCAAAAGCATTTACAGATGCGATTTGAATACGTGATCATTGGTTGCTCTCCACCCTGTACACGAAAAACAAACGGACAGCGCAGGAAGTTCGTTTCCTTACTGGCTTGTTAGTGCCATACAGGAGTAGAATTGCAAAGCAGAGGAAACTAAAGATCCTCCAAGACGACATTTGCTGGGCACTGGCAGCAAGTACACGAGGAGTAACGTGGGCCCTCCGCCCCCACTGCAAATGGTGGTCCAAACCCTGGGTCTCTGTGGCACAGGGCAGCCCAGCCATCCCCCGCAGCGCTCAGCTCTGCCTCTGCGCGTTGCCTGGGCCAACAGCACACTTCCCATAGTTATTACATTTTCTGTTAAAAGTAATATTGTTATTATCCCGTGCTTTTCAAAATCAGCCCTTTCATGATGCACGTGCTGCTGGTGCAGGATTTCAGAAATGCGAGCAATTTGGAATATAAGTCAAATACCTTGTGTCTATCGTTTTGTTTTTTCCAGGCAAATTACTACAGGCCCCAGAGCAGTGACACCTGCTACCCCTGCGACTGCTTCCCGTCCGGCTCCCACACACGCGCCTGTGACATGGAGACAGGACAGTGTCCTTGCAAACCTGGCGTCATAGGGCGGCAGTGCAACCGCTGCGACAACCCGTTTGCTGAAGTAACCGTGAAGGGCTGTGAAGGTACCTCCTGTCCAGCGAGCGCTGCCGGTCAGGCGGGCTGTGGTCTCAGGACCAGGGCTGCTAGCAGCGGGCGGGGGGGGTGCGCAGCGGTGGGCATGCAGCTGCATCCCGGGGCACGCGTGAGCCCAGCAGGCTGGCTCCAGCAGGCGCGATGGGAGCTGCAGCAGCCTAAACGTGCACCCCTCCTCCTAAGTCTGTGCCGGTATGACTCACGGTGGCTGGGGAAAAATAAAAAAGCTCCTATTTCTTTAATTTTCATCAAATGGAAATATAGCAAGCTTAGGGGGGGAGAGCGAAACGCTAATCCCAATTTTACTTGAAACCTGAGTTCATCTGGTAGTGCAGCGTTGTATTGCTGTGCTGCAGCTGGAGGCCGGCGAGAGCCCTCTCGCCTTCTCACAGCCCACCGCGGCTGTGCCACGCGCCTGGTGACCCCTGCCTTTCTTCCCCGTCCTGCCCATCCTGCCTTCCCTCTCACTCACCCACCCTCCTCCGGTGATCAGCACAAAGCTGCTGCAACAGCCTTCTCGCCAGAGTGTGGGTGAAACGAAGGAGAAACATTTTCCCACAATAAAGGAGCCGCCAGAGATAGGCAGAGCCAAAATCCAGAGCCCCATAATCATCCTGAGCTCTCTTCTGCCTGTACCTGTCTGCCTGCACTGCTGGATAAGGAGCAGCTGATGGGTTACAGCTTAGAAGGCGCTGCAGAGGACGGATATCCTGACGGAGCTTGGGAATTACAGGAAGGTCCTTTAGGCAGGTTGAAATATCTCCTTTTTGTGATTTTTATCTTGTCAGAAAAATTACATCATTTCTTTTTCCGCTTTCAGTAATTTATAATGGCTGTCCCAAAGCTTTCGAGGCTGGTATTTGGTGGCCACAGACCAAGTTTGGCCAGCCAGCTGCTGTGCCATGTCCTAAGGGATCAGTGGGTAAGTTCCCTGGGTAAAACATTAACTACTTTATCTACATGCCTGTCTGAGGGGAAAAATAAGAGAAAAAACACCGTGTACATAGGGAATGGCATTAATTCATTGGGTCTGGAGATTACAGCATAGCTCATGCATATCACAAGCAGAAAAGTTTAGCTAGCTGAAACTCAAGAACTGTTAAAATACATTTGGAATAGTAGCAGTAAATAAATACAAAAGTGCAGCAGGTAAACATATAAAGAACAGAAATTCTGTATCTGTCTTTTCAAAAAAGCACAGTCCAGTTTTCTATTTTATGTTTATCAAGCAATTCTTACACATGTAACTTCTAGTTTCTAGTGATTTGTACCTGTTCTTTAGCGATACAGCTCCTCTGGGCAAAGATGAAATGAGGAAAATTGTTTACCTGATGATTGCTTTACTAGCGTTGCAGGCTAATAAAGTTCAGAGTTACAACAGAACTCACATTTTTCCACCCAATATCCTTTCTCTAACCCATAAGTCAGAGAGCTGAAAAACGCATTTTATAAAGCACGTGAGCTGTGTTGTTTTGTACAGAAGCAAATGACAACCTGCTTTTTCATGCATGTCCCTGAAAACATTTATCAGATTTTTGACAACGGAGTTCACAATCTTTTCCGAAGGCTGTTCTGCGGGAAGTGAAACCTCTGTCTCATTTCTGGGCCTGGTAACTCTCTGCTGCGAGTGCCCCTCAGGGTCAATGAGTTATAAATGGTATGTGACTTCCCCAGATATTACTGAGGGGAGGTCACTGCCTGTAGGTGTGCAGAAGATTTGTGGTCAACCAAGCTCCTGTTCTGAGGATTTTAGGAGATAGAATTGATTATTATTTTTTAGGTGAAGAATATTTACATTATTAAACAGTATAAAGTTGAATTAAAATAAGTTTTCTGCACTGTTCTTGTGGTTGACCCAAGTGTCCTTTCTAGTAAATAGGCTAAAAGGCAAGGGTACTCACTGGAATTGCATGTTTTAAGTGAATTTTACAGAACATTCAAAAAAAGTAAGCTTTGTAATAATGAATATTCAGACTAAGAACCTGAGGCTTAATTGTATTCACCTAATCATGGAAGAGAAGTAATGTAATTAGATATTGTTAAATTAATTATAATTCTTATTTAGATACTAGTAATTAAATGGCTTAGGCACATGCAATATGTTATGTGCAAGTTAACTAGCACAATGTAAATTTTACATTTGATAACTTGCAATTCACTGTGAAGTATCCACAGCCAAGAATCACGTTTTAAAATTATTTGACAAATAGTACAAAATAATAGCCTAAATTAAACAGTAAGCTGCTCACAGACCATTCACAGGTGGCAAAAGGCAATTATACGTGTTGGCTGAAGTGTTTACCACACGCAGCATGCAAAGGTGCTAGCATGTTTTGACATGAAGACAACATTTTCCAGGATGTCTTCCTATATAGGCTGTCGCACAGAAATCTGAGCAGGGATGTTTTCAGAAACATTTAGGAAGTGTACAGTCTTTCTCATATTTGGTATAAATAAGTCGCTGAATTCATTTGAGAACATTAAGGCAGTGAGGATGAGAGCAATTGGGCAGATCTTGAAGCTTGCCTAACTCTTCTCTAAAGCCTGAGGAAAATGATTCATGAAGATTAGTAATCTTTAACTTTCCTCTCTTGCATAGCTCCAAGAAACTTGAAAATGTAGGAAATCTGAAAGTCTAGGATATTTGAAATCTGTGAAGATTTACCCAGCACAGTTCAGAACATTATTTACCATTTACCATTAACGTTGTTTCCTTCAGGAAATGCGGTTCGCCATTGTAACATTGAGAAGGGCTGGCTGCCCCCTGAGCTTTTCAACTGCACCACTAGCACTTTTGTTGATCTAAAAATCATGGTAAGCTGTGTTTTCTCATTTTTGCCTTTATTTTGTAACTGATTATCAATTCAGACTCCGGTTTGATATCCCTGCACTCCATCTTTTGACTGAGTCCTTGAACCCCCTCATTTCCCATCAGGACCCTTGTGCTTTTCTGGCTCTCAGTTACATTTTCCATTGAGCTGTCCTGTCAACCCTTTCTCAAGCCAAACACCATTTTGATCAAACAACTCCCTTATGCCAAAAATCTCTAAATGATGATTGTATTTGTAACTAGAATGAAAAAAAAAAGATACATCATTGGGGTTTTTCTTCCTTCTTGTCTCTGATTCAGAATGAGAAGTTACACCACAATGAGACCAAGCTGGATGGAGACAAAACCATACGGATCGTGAGAGTGCTGCAGAATGCCACCAAACACACACACAGCTTATATGGCAACGATGTGAGGACAGCTTACCAGATGATGATCCGGGTCCTCCAGTATGAGAGCCAGCAGCAAGGGTTTGACTTGGCAGCCACGAGGGATGTGGAATTCAATGAAGTAAGAGAGATACTATATACTGTGCTAAGCCTTTACAGTTCCCCTTAAAAGTTTTATGGCAATGGATAATTAAATTTGTCTTTGACCAAGATGGAGCGAGTATCATGTAATTGCTTAATCCGTTTCACAAATGAGTCAGTCTTCTCAACTTAGAATCAAAGTTGGTTATGCATGTGTGTATGCACACATATGTGTGTGTAATACAAATACCATAGAAAGTGTTGTTATAATAAATATCATCATAGTAACAACCAAAAGCAAAATTCCCCAAATGAAAAAATAATCAAGCTGATGTGTTATTCCTGGGCAAAATAGTTTTGTATACCATATTCAGTTTTGTTGGAAAACCTGCCTGATGTGATCATTTTCATTTAAATGTGCAGTGAACTAACTCTGAGCCAGTTACTGACTCTGAAGGTTTCTTATAATCCAGTTTGGAAACACTCGAGGCATGTTTATTAAAGATTTGGTACATTGAAAGACACTCCATGCTGTATTGATATTTTAAGTGATGCAGACATATACAAAAACGTGTGCCAGAAGGCTTCTGCTAGTCAGAGCATTCATGAAAGACCCAGTTATTACCAAAGACCTGACCAGGTCTAGAGAACAAGCTGTAGCACCCTCCCTATCTGGGGGAAACACATAGCTGTGGTGAAAAAATGTTAGATGTGGAGGAAGTTGGGCGTTTTCTGTGGTCTGAAAATGTGAAGGTTGGATGACTGATGTCAGGGTCATAGAGGTCTCCTCATTGCCATGTGTGCTGCAGGGTACTGCTGTCCACACTTGTCAGTTGTATTTCCAAGATCCTAACCATGGCACAGCACAGAGTCCAGGCTAAAACATCCTCCTGGACCTGTGCTAGCAGAGCCCAGAGCTTGGGCACCAGCGTAGGGATGCTGGAACAAACCCTCCATGGGCCAAGACTGGACTCTGTGCTGGCCAAAGGTGGCCTGGCTCCCTTTGAAGGTGTGCTACACCCAGCTTGCTGCTCACAGTACTCTGGGAGGACCAGCCAGGCCAGGCAGACTTTGGGGTGAACCTGGAGACCCTGTGCAAGGCCAAACTGCACCAGGAGAGGAATTTCCTAGGGAGGTGGGAGCAGGAGGAAATGTGGCTGAGAAAATTCTTCAGTCTTGGGCTGTACGGTCAACAGAGAGCAGAGAACTTCTGAAACGTATAACTTTTCAGGTGCACCAGATTTTAAGAGATTCAGTGTTTCATTTCCTAAGGAGACACTGTGCTGACAAACTTGTACCTTCAGGCTGTGGAGTGAATGAATTCCCCCATTCAGATCTTGAGAAGGAAGTTCAGTTTTAGCATGTTTTGTTAAGTAAAAATAAGAACAATAAGCAAAAAAAAATTGATTTGGAAACCTCTGCTTTAATTTATTATTCACTGCACTTGGCACTGAAACTCATATAGGTGGTGTTTTCAAGAACTCCCTAAATATTTTTAGGATAGGTCAAGAATTTGAAAACTAATCAGTAAAGCTCATGGAAAAAGGAGGTAACATCCTAGGCTGAGGGAGCACAAGGACAGAAGGATTTTTTTTTTTTTATAGTCTCAGGCAGAAGCCTGAAAAATAGGTAATAAAACAACATAAATAACATTCACAAACACCAAGGAGGCCTGGTACCAAGTACAGCATGTGTCTCCTGCGTTCCTGGAGAACCGTGTATGGCTTCTCACCCTAGATAAAGGTAGTCATAATGGCAGCCTCTTTTATCTCAAATACATGCTTGCAACCTCAGACAATACTTAGAGAATACACCGTCTTCCCCATCTGCTTCTAAATGAAGCCTAAATATTTGTCTTGGCTATTTCAGAGCTTGAGGTGATTAATTCCTACCATCATTTATGCAGATTTTACCTTACTTAGGAATTATGTTTTGACACAACAGTGTAGTTCTTACGTACAGCAAGATTAAAAACTTACTAGCACCTTTCCCATTTAAGCCATTTAACACTCTCTTTTGGGGTCTTCTTCCATTCAGCCTGAGGGTCCCTTTGCACATTCTTGTAAGAAAGGGCAGAAGGGCCAGGTCCTCAGCCAGAACTTCCTTTTTAACACCATTTGCAAGCAACATAAAAATGGGGGGAGAACAACACGATTTAAGTTTTCCTATGTAATTTCAAGTTTGTATATGCAAGTTAATATTCGCTGTTGTCATTGTTCACCATGTAATTTGTCCTAGTTATCCAAGAATCAACAAAGTTAAAAAAAATCAAAAGAGAAAGCAATATTGCTATCTATGGCTTTCTTTTGATTTTTAACATATCACATTATTCTGATTTCTCTGGGGGAGATCTTCAGTGTAGGTACCAAGCGCTTTGCTTTTCTTGTCTCTCGTCTCTCCAAGACGAAGAAAACATGGTTAGGTTTTCCTTCTGCTTTTTCTTGCTAGGTTCCTGTCATAAAGGGGAAAGAAAGTAGGCAGTTCTCTTGCAGCCTGCAATTTTGGCTTACTTTGCTCATAAAAAGTTTGGAGGGATTTGCTTTATGTAACAAAAAAACCTCAGGGTGAGTAACTGGTGTGCATATTTTCATACGGCTGCAGTAGAACATGCCTGCATTAACATATTTCATTATACACTCACCTGAGGCAGTAATGCCAATCATTTTCAATATTCCTCACTTGAAACCCAGCGCTTTGTTTGCTTCATAATTTAGGCTTGTACTTTGTTTCTCAGAATATTATCAAAGTGGGTAGTGCTCTACTGGATCCCAGCAATAAGGAGCACTGGGAGCAAATTCAGCGAACAGAGGGTGGCACGGCTCATCTGCTCAGGCACTATGAGGAATATTTCAACAACGTGGCCCAGAACATGAAGAAAACTTACATGAGACCTTTTGTCATTGTCGCCACTAACATGAGTGAGTATCTGTGTTGAAAACTGCCATTTTGTATTAGAGCTTTAAAAATGTGCTGGATAGAGGTTCTAGCTATTTGTTTTAGTAGTACCCACTGAGAAACAGCATACTTGGATTTTCTAATCTGATCAGTTCATTCATTTCAAGTCAATTGAGCCTTGATCCATATCTCTCCGTTGCCATGGGGGCCTCCTGGGAGATGTCTGATCTGTTTTCCCTCTGGACCATGCCACTGCTCCGTGCGGCATTTTGTTGAGCCACAGTAGTGTACAGATGGTCGGAAGGACAAAGTTTGCAAGTAAAGGTAATGCATTTTGAGACCACCTAGTACAGTTGAACATAGTAGATCCCATTTTAGAAAGAATCACACCACCACCACTTGAAGAATTACCGCAGTACAAAAGAAACCCTGCTATTGATCGTATACCTCTGATTTTCAGAATTTTCAGTATTTTTTCAGAATCACCCACCCAAGCCTTCAATTGCCCTCCCAGCCTTGCAAAAACCCATCATCAGAGCAAAATCCTTGGGGTCCAAAATATCCTTAGAATCATAGAATCATTTAGGTTGGAAAAGACCTTTAAGATCATTGAGTCCAACCATTAACCTAACACTACCAAGTCCACCACTAAACCATGTCCCTAAGCACCAAGTCTACACGTCTTTTAAATACCTCCAGGGATGGTGACTCAACCGCTTCCCTGGGCAGCCTGTTCCAATGCTTCACAACCCTTTCGGTGAAGAAATTGTTCTTAATATCCAATCTAAACCTCCCCTGGTGCAACTTGAGGCTATTTCCTCTTGTCCTATCACTTGTTACTTTGGTGAAGAGACCAACACCCACCTCACTACAACCTCCTTTCTGGTAGTTGTAGGGAGCGATAAGGTCTCCCCTCAGCCTCCTTTTCTCCAGAGTAAACAACTCCAGTTCCCTCAGCCACTCCTCATAGGTCTTGTGCTCTAGACCCTTCACCAGCTTCGTTGCCCTTCTCTGGACACGCTCCAGCACCTCAGTGTCTTTCCTGTAGTGAGGGGCCCAAAACTGGACACAGTGCTAGAGGTGCAGCCTCACCAGTGCTGAGTACAGGGGGACAATCACTTCCCTAGTCCTGCTGGCCACACCATTGCTGATATAGGCCAGGATGCTGTTGGCCTTCTTGGCCACCTGGGCACACTGCTGGCTCATGATCAACTGGCTGTCAAGCAACACCCCCCAGGTCCTTTTCTGCCGGGCAGCTTTCCAGCCACTCTTCCCCCAGCCTGTAGCGTTGCATGGGGTTGTTGTGACCCAAGTGTGAGACCCAGCACTTGGCCTTGTTCAACCTCATAGAGTTGGCCTCAGCCCATCGACCCAGCCTGTCCAGATCCCTCTGTAGAGCCTTCCTACCCTCGAGCAGATCAACCTTCCCTCCCAACTTGGTGTCATCTGCAAACTGACCAAGGGTGCGCTCAATCCCCTTGACCAGTTCATTGATAAAGATATTAAACAGAACTGGCCCCAATATTGAGCCCTGGGGAGCACCACTTGTGACTGGGTCAGTGTCTAAACCGAGAAGGAAACATCAGACGTACCAAGACACCTTCCCCACCTGTCATAGTAAATGCCTCCTCTGAACAACGAATAGCAGCTCCTGCACTTGCAGGACTGTGGTGTACTTCACAGGTGTCCCCGCGGTACACGGGCAAGTGAATCACAGCAACCACAGCCTGGTCGGCATCTTTCCCCCTTTTCTCCCCTGCCCTCTCTATTTCATTTTCTCCCCAGGTACCAACAGTCTGAGCTGGTCTGATGTTGGTGATAGTCCTGCTCTGAGTGGGAGGTGAGACTGAGTTGGGTGACCTTCAGAGGTCCCTCCCAAGCAGCGTGCCGTTTTTTCTTTCAGAGGTGGTCTAAATTGTTATCAGCCTGAACTTGTATTTACCTTTTCAAGCTTCAGCTTTATTTTCAGACCTGAAGAAGGGCTCATGTGCCGAAAATCTTTATTTTCCCAACTACACCCATTGGTGTAAGAAGTGAATTTCCCCTTGCCTACAAACTTTGTCCTGAGAGTGCTTCCTGTCCACAGTCATAGGGGCATAAAAAGCAAAGGCATGAGACAGTCAAGCTACAAAGTTATAAAGTCCTGCATCAGCTCCAGGGGGGAAGGATTATTGTTGAACTAAGCCAAACTGATATACTTTTGATTTCTGTTTAATAAACCAAAACGAAATATTTCCTTTTGATTCAGGACTATCAGAATCAAAATACTTCTATCCTCACACTCAGAAAAAAAGTCTGCTCAGTATTTTAACTGAACTGAGATGAAAACAAATCCAGAATTTCTTGCAGGTTGTAAATCCTGATTTTTTTCAACCAGTTCTTCCTGAGTAAAGAGGCATGAGCTTGGGAAGGATGAGGCAACTCTGGCCTGAAAGGGGTCTGTTTTCTTTTGAAAAGTTTTTCCAGGTGAACATGGTGTTAACGGAGTTTCCTAATGGCCCATCTGGGAGTTATTTAGAGACTAGGAAAGGAATGGGAATTTGCAGATCTTAACTTGGATATTTCTTCATATAGAAACTTGCAGTGGATCACAGCTTTTGGTGTAGGGTTACCCCCAGGACTTCCAGCTTCTCACTTTTATTAGAACTTCTAAATTGGCACTCAATGACTTCTCTTAAATGGGAAAGTTCAAGCCAACTCAGCTGCTTTTAAATATTTTGGCAGTTAAACAACAGGCAGAGCTGATGAGGTGAGCCAGAGAGAAACTGCTAGTGTAGAGGAAGGAGAACTGGAGGACTAAGGAGTAGTCCCAGGTAAAATCCAGGTTATTTTCTTTGCTTAGCTGACTTTGCAATTTAACAGATGTAGAAGAACTATATTTATGAAGCAGCAGATTTAGCCTTCCCAACAAGAAGCAAGTCTGAAATTGGAACATGCCACTTCTGTATTTCCAATGTTTGCAGCAGTGTTTTCATAGTATGAGATACTGTCCTGTGAATCCCTTTCCACTGCAAAATAAATTTATAATTTGATAAATGTAACATAATGCTGACACGTGAGCTTATAGTTGTCATTTAAGGTATCGATTGAGAGAAATTAAATTTCACTTTTGTCTTTCGGGGTTTAAAAGTCTTCTCTGCATCGTGCAGATATTTTAACCTTTCAATCATGTTTCCTTTTGTCACAATATCATATCTGAAAGCATTGAAGTTAATTTTATGGGAAACTTTTTTTCCCCCAGTTATTGCTGTTGACATCTTTGACAAGTCTAATTTCACGGGAGCTAGAATACCACGATTTCATGAGATTAAAGAAGATTATCCAAAAGATCTGGAGTCATCTGTTGTCTTCCCTGATACTTTGTTCAGACCTTCAGACAGGAAAGGTAAAACCCTTCTGCTGCCATTCGGAGGGCAGTTTTGACTAGCTCCCAAGAAGCATGATTAATCCTCACGAAGCGGAGTGGTACTAGGGTGAGAGCGGGGCGACCATCTACACAAGCGAACGTTATTTAGGGATGGAGCAGCTGCACATACTTCTGAGGCATTTTGCCTGCCGGCAGTGACAGGAGCATGGGGGGCTGCGTAACTGGCTGTACCTGCCTGTCAGGTCTCGCTCGCGGCCCCTCGAACCGCCCCATCAATGCGAGAGAAATGCTCTGCCTCCGTTCCCACCAGCATTGGATGGGACGGCTGCCTGGAGCCTGCAGCCACCTTCCCCCGGTCCCTGCAGAGATGGAGGGAGGTGGTGTGAGAGATGGAGAATCCAAATCTGGGAGCAGAGCTGTGTTATCAGAACTAGACAGTAAATAAAAAGTCTTGAGCTGCGCAGGGACATGGGTGATGAGGGAGAATACTTGGGGAAATACTTGCTTCCCAGTGTCTCTGAAGAGATTGCTGAGAGGAACCACAAGTTACCGTGGGCAAGGGAAGAGAGAGAGAGGGTAACCCAAAGTGCAATAATTATACACATACCATGGCTGTATATCCTCCGAATGGGGAAGTAGTAACACTTTTGAAAACAACACATAGTAATTAATAAGCTAATACAACTTCATGACTTTTTCCTCAGAAACAGGGCACCTGCTTGTATGCTTTGTATCTTTTCTGTAAGAAAAAAGGGAATGTGAATTTTAAGAGATGCTGCCAAAATTGAAAGCTCATTATATGACACAATTAGCAGGGAGAAATCCCATGTGACCAATTGGTGTATTCATAACACTAGCTTTGCCATATACAAAGGCACATGCAATTTAATAGCATATGTATTGTTTTAATGTTCTCCTTAAATCATGCACAGAGTATTTATATACTTATGGATCTTCTAGCTTAGAAATGGCTTATTTTCTAGCTAGACTAAATGGTTATTCATGGTTCAATGGTTATTTGATTATCGGCTGTATAACTATGAAATATGCTAAAATTTTACTGAAAATATCAAACATAACATTAGCATTATAAGCCTAGAGTTAAACCAACAGTAATATTTCTGTATCTTTGCAAAGCAAAATTCACAATTTAAATGGTAGCTCCAAAGTTGTGTGGAAATAATTTAATATTTGTGTTAATTCCATAGCAGTGCCTACAATGAAGCCTTCAAATCAAAAATTATCCTCTAAAGTGAACGGTGATGCACTAAGCCCTGAGAGTGCTTTTGCAAAGAGAAGGAAGCGACACCCAGATGACTCAACACATCATACTGTTGCCATGGTCATTATATACCGATCCCTGGGACACCTCCTGCCAGAAAACTATGATCCTGACCGAAGGAGCTTGAGGTAAACTTCAGATCTGTTTGTGAATTGTGCAGATCCCTTCTTCCACTTGCTCTGAGTGTGCAGGGGAGACAGAGCTGCTTTTATACTGACCAAATGTCATCTGTGCTGCAGTTGTCTCCGCAGTACTGTCTCTTCTTCTTCTCTGGCACACTGTGGGAGAATAACCATGTCAGTAGTGCCAGAAGCTTTTGGAAACACAGCTGTGTGGAAGGCAGATTCTACTACCTACTTTGCTTTCTGAGTGGAAGTGTCTGGGAATCTTTTCTTTTCAGAACCTACCAAATCAGTGCTTTGCATTTTAATGTTCAGATCGCTGTGCAATTTTTCTCCTTCTGCAGATTGCCAAATCGCCCTATTATTAACACACCTGTAGTGAGCACAGCCATTCACAGTGACGGGGAGCTTCCTCCCAACTTGGTGGAAAAACCCATCATAGTGGAGTACGCCATGCTGGAAACAGAGGAGAGAACAAAGCCCGTCTGTGTCTTCTGGAATCATTCCATCACGTATGTCTCCTGCTTGCTTTAGGGCTGTGCATGGCAACTGTCTCAGTAGCAGAGAAGTTCTGCCCAGGAAGATAATTCTGGAGGAAAACCCTTTTTGCTCAGTTTATTCAACTGGCAACTGATTTCTGGTGGAATAGAGCCATGTAGTCATTTCCCACCAACCTGAGAAAAATGAAAATAATCATCGTAACTCCTCAAACAAAGGATTAGCCGTGTGGTTTTTAACAAACACAGTGCCATCATGTCTTTCTGCAGGGTTCAATTTCACCTAGAAATAATAAATCCCACAATCTCCTTGTATTTGCTTCTGATTTTTTCCCACAGATGTGTATCTGGACAGGCATGGTCCGATGCCAGTGCCTGAATTCATGACTCATCTGAGGTCCCTAAGTCAGGACTCTCATTGCCCCATGCCCTCTTTTTAGGACAGCATCTCCAGGAGATGATTCAGTTCTTACATGGACTGAATCTTCTCCTGTTACACTGCAGTGACTATGGACAGAGTCCATGGCAAGGAGGCACCCACCCTTGATGCCAGGGCCAGTGTAAAAAAATTACAAAACCAAGTCTTCATGTTGGTATAAAGGACGTCTGAGGTTTTGCAGATAAAACTATATGAGTAAAGATTATAAATTTTTTAATCTTGAATTTTTAAATCAAAAGTCAACCCAAAGACAGTTCTACTGATAAGAAGCAACTTACCTTTCATTCCATCAACTATTATGGATTTGCTTTCATTTATTTTAGTGAAAAATTGGTGGGAGAGGAAATACTTTCTTTGGGACCTTAGACCTTTTCCAGTTGATAGGAAGCAATCGTAATACATAAGCAGAACATAAGGAGAGAGTATTTGACTCTCTAGGAGGGAAGTGTGAGGGAAAGGATGAAATATTCTGAAAATGGTTCATTTGGGTCTTTTGTATTCAGTAAAATTAAAGATACAGACATATTTTTCTTGAAAATGTGAAAAATGTTAAGAACTGTATATGCTTGTAAGTGTTTTGTTGGGTTCATGGCACTGTGGAAACAGCACAGTCCTGTTGGATATATTTCAAGAGTGTGGATAAAACAAAAGAAAATGTGTTGAGAGGTAACTACATGCTCTGCATGTTATGATTTCACAATATGGTAACTATCACATATATAATGCAATTTTCAGCCGTAAAACCAGGTATATAGTGAGAGGATATTGTCTGCCCAGGGTATGAGGAATAGCTGTTACTTGTTTCCTAATAACCCAAAAACTCTAGTAAACCTATGGAAAAATCCATTAAAAAGCAATATCCTGTGCTGGAAATAAAAGAGCAAACTAACCTAGGAAGTGTTTGCCTCCTAGTCAAAAGCTTCAGGAGATTATATCATTGAAAGGATCGAAGAAGCAACAGAAATCTGTTATGTTCGCAATAATAAAGTACTCCATTTGCCTGCATGTAAAGTAGTGTACTTGCTTGTATGTACAGATGATTCTGCCAATTATGAGGGAATGGCAAGTCCTTTTTCATAAATTTTTAAACATTGTATGGGCTTGAATAACTCATTAGTTCTAAAGTGATTCATCTATTAGCTATTTGCTGGCAACTTCAATGGCATTGTTGTCTGTGTTACGTCTTCCTGCAGCCACAGTTGAAAAGCAGCTCTTAAACTGCATGTAATGAAAGCATTTTTAAAAAGTGAGTACTTTTCAAGAGAAAGTTATATTAAAACTTTTTAATTAATATTTTATTGCTGCATGAAAAAGGATGTCCTGTCATAGCTAATTAAAAACTCTTTCAGTAACTACAAGACTATTTTTGTTACTCATTAACTTCAGAATAGAATAATTAATATTGATACAGAATAATTTCTGAAGTCGCTGGAGTTAACCAAGGCTGCACAGGGAAGAATTCTTAAGCGAGCAGTTCCTCCTCAGTGTTAATACAAGAGATCTCCTGATATGAAATATTTACTGGTTTTAACCTTTTCTTGTGTACTTTTCAGAGGAACACTATAACGAAATCATATTACTGCTGAAACATATTTCACATAAGAGCTCTACAAGCAGTGTCTAGATCTAGGGAAATAGAGATGGCTCAAAAACATGTATCTCTCTGTGATTTTGGTATTTTTTACCTTTGTTACAGCCAGTTTGCTCTGTGCAATTGCTTCCCCATATTGCTTGTGTGGTCACTGACCCAAAAGCTAACTTTTTTTTTTTTTTTTAAACTCAAAACAGATTGTTATAAAACCACCAAATCTGGCCAGCAAAGCCAGCTGTCATATCAGAAACTACTTCAACTGTAGGCTTTTTAAGTTGATGATACTCTTTCAGGCAGGTGACAGCTATAAATATTTCTGTCTTGGTACTTACAGTCCTCTCTGGTTGTGGAGCAAGAGCTGCCCTGGAGAGCAATAGCAGCGGGAGGTGAGGCGAGATCAGAGGACGGCTCTCAGAAATGCCTTTTTTCCCTGCAGGATTGGTGGGACAGGTGCCTGGTCCTCCAGAGGATGTGAGCTGTTTTCCAGAAACCAGAGCCATATCGCTTGCCAGTGCAACCATATAACCAGCTTTGCCGTCCTGATGGACATTTCGAAACGAGAGGTGGGTGATGTCAGGCTCATGATTTTTGAGGGCTTTTGTTTTCGAGGGCTTTGGTTTTCAAAAGCTTTGATTCAGAGCTTGAGCTTGAGCTTTGAGCATGACTCAGAGCATCGTCAGTGGATCAGTCCCATGTTGCAGTGTGTCAGGAGTGCATTGCCCTGTGACTGACAGCACTCACCGTTGGGTCTGCTGAAAGGAGCTTCTTACCTGGTTACTGCACCCTCTGGGTGCTGCCCCTACACACTCGACATGTTGAGTGACTTAAGAGGTGGCGTTGTCCACTCCTGTTGGTCCTAAAGCAAATCTGTATATTAACTCAGTAGTAATGAAAACATTGACATTGCGAGTAGTAGATTTGATCGGAGGGAAAGGAAGGAAAAACTCCCAGAGGTCCTGTTAGTCTTTCTTTCTACAGAATGGGGAGGTGCTTCCTCTGAAGATCGTCACTTACACAACCGTATCCATCTCGCTGGTGGCTTTGCTGATCACCTTCATACTGCTGGTCCTGATCCGCACACTACGTTCCAATTTGCACAGTATCCACAAAAACCTGGTGGCTGCCCTTTTCTTCTCTGAGCTTGTCTTTCTTATTGGAATCAACCAGACTGAAAACCCGGTAAGAGTTACTCTGCTTCTTGCTAGAGTTGTTGTCAAGCTTTAAATCAGGGGGTTCATATTGCAACTTCTACCTGCTCCCATCTGTTTCACTTTCTCTTCTTCTTTACTTCTGCTTGGCCTCAACAGTCATTTGAAAAACATCAGACTTTTAATATATGCTTGTGTGTTTTATGTGATTAATAGCAATGCCAGGAGACAGGACTATATCTTATTTTCAGAGAATATATGACAGCAGCCCTGTTAAAGGCTTGTCCCAGGAACTGAACCCTGAATACTGATTTCTTCCTTCCTTTCCATCAGTATGTTTTCTGTCTTGCTTTGTCTGTTCAGTAGGAGGCTCTCCAGTTTCTCCTGCAGCAGGTACCTCACAAGCCCAAACGGCTCCTGGTGTTGACTGGTAGGTCGTTAACTATGTGTTGCTGTGCAGGTGCTAATATGCATGTTGCACACCCGCCATGGCCATTCTGGAGAAGCCACTTGCCAGGCATGGGACAGCTTGCTACATCCAAGAATCAGTAGGAAACCTGTCGCTTTGCTTTGTGCCTTCCAGGCACAGTGATTGTTGGCTTCAGCCCATCATATCTGTTGCCAAAGCTTAGTGCAGGCACCTTAAGCGTTGTGCATGTCAAGAAACCCAAGCTATGAATGGACTGAATATGAGATATACGCCACACATGAAGTGTGTATGTTCTGTTCCTAGGACCTCATTGCTATCTTAACTATGTAGCATTGTATGTAGTATTGCTGCAGAGTCTCAGTAGTACCCATCTCAAAAGTCATGATTGCCATGCAGACAGGTAGGAGACAAGCAGGCAAGGGTTCCAGCACTGCCAAGCTTCACAGTCGCCTGTACCAAACAGGCACTAGACAGATGGGGGATGACATGCAGTAAAAAGTACGTCCTTAACAGATACGAAAAATATTCAAAATGTTAGCGTAGGGATTATCTGAAGGCTCTGAAGAAAATTTATTATCTAGAAATCCAGTACTGTACATGTTTCAACCTAAATTTTTGAGAGGCAAGTAAAATCTTGAGATGAAAACACACCAAAAAAAAAAAAAAATTAACCATGCTGTTTCCACATTGTCCAAGCAGCAGAAATGGGAGAATATGCCTACATTCAATGAGTATCATCGCTGTTATGGTAATTACACCATGGTGTCTAACCACACAGCCTCACTTGCTATATAACTTAAGCCAAAAGTGTCACACTGGGTTCTAATATCCATTTAGCCATAACATACATTTTAGAAAGTATCTGACCTTGTCTAATTTCAGCTTCCAGTAACTGAGTGCTGTCAAGACCTTTTCCTAGGAAATTTGAAAGACCTCTCTTATAAAAATAATCTTCCCAGGAAGCCTCTGTTCAATAGTATTTCTTTTGGAAAACTAAATAAAATTAAGCTGCTTAAATACTTCAGTTTCTAAGATTCAGGTTACTCTGTTGCCATTTTTCTGGATTTTATTCCCCCACTTTACCTTTTGAAAAGCTGTGAATGCTAAACTGGATAAAACTTTCCAGCTGGTAGTGTCACTTCCAGTCCCATATCCCGATATTCCCCTGATCAGGAACTCCGCTTCCGTATCTGCTGCTATGGTGAGATCTGACCTGCCATCTGGGATATGGTCTCATGTCATGTGTGACCCATGTTGTCTTCGTTTCATAATATACAAGTTTGCATATTAAAATAACTTTGCTCAGATGAACTCACCTTGCCAACTGATCCACAGCACTCCATGTAACTTGACCTTTCCCATGCCTTCTTCAGCACACCACTCATTCTTCACTGCATTTCACTAGCAAGGAGTTTATACTCTTTCAGTTCTCCAACATGAATACTGAGGAGCAGGGGGCCAAGCCCACATCCCTGCAGAATCTTACCCAAAATTATGCAGTAAATGATGGCTTCTCATTTCCAGATTCCTTTCATAGTATCATGAAGCACCAAGCAAAGGTTTATAAGAGTAGTAAACCAGTTCATAACAGCAATATGACAAATACTAATGGTCATACTTGGTGAGATTGTTCTCTTTTGCTCCTTCTCATTTTCATGCTTTGGGGCTCATGGTGTGATCGTGTCCTGTACTGTTACCAGGACTCAGTGAAACACCCCAAACCTTTAACCTACTTACAAAGATCTTTAAGTTACAGAATATATTTCAAACACCAGAAAGCCTCTCCTTACAGCCTACCCACTCAATTTGAGAAGTTAGGAGGGCTGTAAGCCATGTCTGCTTGAGACAATTATTCATCTGTCCGTATGGAATGAGAGTTGTCTAACGAGTCATGCACTGATGAACATAAAGAGGTAAAGAATGCTGGAGCACAAATAATGCTGCGCTGCTTGGCACCCAGCCTGCTCTTTATGGGTTTCTGTAAATTAACAGTCACATTTCTGGGTGAGGTTTTAATCTTTCCCTGGACTATTGATAGAAAGTGATTTATTTTCTTTCTTTTTTCTTACCTGAAAAAGGTAATGTTCAGGGCAGCAGTCTACTCATATGCATGTGCGAGTAGGAACAAAAAAAGCCCTGCTTACATAGAGGGAAGAAAGGTCTTTTATTTGGTGAGCTACATTTTCAATAACACTTGGTGTTATAATAAAGCTGATGCAGTAAGTGAATCCAGAAAGTTGGAGGTCTTTGTATGATTCCTTCACTCAGCAAAGTTAAACAGGGAAACTTACATTTCTGAGCATTATACCATGAAAAAACACTAAAAAGTCATGCCAAAATCTGAAAGCGGGGTCAGTGCTGCATGGGAACAAATGGTTCCAAAACACAATGTAAAATATTTTGAAACAAAAATTGAATGCTTACATAAAGTGCTCTTAATTCAAGCTTATCAGCAGATCCTTGGCAAAATCCTTTGCTTTGCTTCTGAAAGGAGAAGGTTAATGGTGAGATTTCAATTCAGTTGTCAGATGCTTGTGGTCATTACTGTTTTCACCCATCAAACTGTTAAGTCGGGAGGGAGAGCTGGTTACCAGATACTACAGAAGTGCAACTCTGAAGGTGAGAGGTTTCAAGGTGGCCATTCGGTCACAAAGATGACTTCAGCTACCAGTTTGCCCACTGTAGCTGTTACTCCTAGTCACACTAAGGACCGAGTCTCTTTATTTTCAGCAGGTCCTTCATTTTTGCTGCTCTCAGCCTGGCAGAGCTGAGCGGTCCACTTTGTGCTGCTGATACAGGATAAAAACCAAATCCAAACCTGAGACTGGAAGCTCCAGATTCCCCTTGTTCCTAGCCGAAGATGTGAACTACCCAGCCAGCACTAGCCTGCTTTCTTTTTGTCCTCATGACTTTTGTGCCTGACTGCAAGTAGCACAGCCTCAAGAGGAGGGTAGAGCTGAGCATTTCTGGACACAGAGTATCCTACAGCCTGGCAGTTAGGGCAATTTTCTGCAGTGGACAAGAAGGGGGTTAACACCCCTGCTCAAGCCAGGTAGAGCCTAGAAGCCACTCTCCCGCTTTGTAGTCAAATACTCTGATTTCAACATTAGGTAAAAGATTGATCTGGGGAGTAGGTGGTGACCTACTTCTGGCTGCATCATTTTAATCCAGTGGTAATGGCCAGGCATCCTCCATGACGTGTTGAAATATAGATGTGCAAGGTCTGTAGGGTTCATCGGTGCAGGACAGAACTGCAAGTACAAAAGAGATGGCCACTGCCTTACCCCATGGATGCATCCATGCTTTTGCTTCTCAATTTTATTTTATTTTTTTAAAAGAGTCCCAGGAGCTGTAGATGGAACAGACCTTTTCAGACGTATGACACAGACACATGGGGCAAAATGGTCTGCTGATCTGATCTTAGATCATGAGATCACATCGAATTTTGCCTGTTTTTGGGACAGACATTTCATTTAACTGATAAGAAAATTCCTGAGAGAAAGACTGGATTTCTTTGGTTAAAGTCTACAGATCATCCATTGCTCATGTTCAGCACGTTCACTTTTCCTGGGCTGAAGCTTCATGGATTTCTGTCTCCAGATGTGAAGTTTTTCAGAGCAAGAAGGACTTTCTTAGGGACTAGTCTGAAACTGAAGACCTAAGATCTTCTCACACCTCCCCTCCACCTCTGCCAAACACAAGGAGAGTTTCTTTTTTATCTACTAATATCAAGCACAACACGTGGTCTACTTTAAAACAAAACAAAACTGTACCAAAATAGCACACTTCCTTGGAGAGAGATATCTCTCCTGCTGGCAAGAATGAAGTAGCAGAAAAACCTATAGCATGGCCCTTGATGTGGAAACGGGAGACACTGAGTCAGTGCAGGGCTGAGGGTGGCCATTCTCTGGAGCAATTTGTTGGCTTTGCAGTGAGACCGGTGTAGCTGATGCAGTTAAACACACTGTGGCTGAATTCAATGTACTGGCATTGTGCAGGCGAGACTCATACACGAGGCAGGGCAGAGGGTCTGCAGCCTCCCTAGGAGCATCCCCACCTCCTGCTCTGCACCAGGAGAAAGAGCCAGGAGCTCTACCAGCCCTGCCTCTCCTGTGAGCAAAAGGAATGTGGTCAGAATAGCCAAAATCCTCACCTTTGCAGCAAATATGCACAGAGAAATTAGCCACAGAAGGTGGAGGGCAAGGGCAGTGACCAAACTGCATGTTGGTTTGATAGGGTAAAGCTGAACCAGACTCAGAACGGGCCACATAATTTAAAAAAAAAAAAAAAAACAACACAAACTTTCACAATACTAACAGCTTTTCTGAAACTCTGAAAAACTTAATTAATGGCAGTATATTTGTTCTGCCAAAACCTTTGTATTACACTTGCCTTTAGCTTCACAGGGGAGCCGGTAAGTCACCAGGCTGTGATTCAGAAGAGCAACTCTAATTTCCCTGCCCTTTCCCTTCTGCAGTTTGTGTGTACCGTGATTGCCATCCTCCTGCATTATTTCTACATGAGCACCTTTGCATGGATGTTCGTGGAGCAGCTCCACATCTACCGGATGCTGACTGAAGTGAGGAACATCAACTTCGGGCACATGCGGTTCTACTACGTTGTTGGCTGGGGCATTCCTGCCATCATAACAGGTACCCTCAACCACCCCAAAACAGCTTCATTTCCCTTCCCTGCCATCTTCACTGGCCAGACTCAGGAAAGTTATCTTATCCAAGACAGCTATGGGTGCACTCAACTTCTGCTGTCACTTCAGTGTTTTCCCGAATGAGGGCAACACCAAATCATGTCTAGCAGAAGTCAGCCTGAATTTGGCAGATCTGTGTACCAAATGTCTGTTGCCTCAGTTGTTGAAGTGATATGACAGGTTTACAATAACATAAACACAATTGCACCCAGATTAAAACAGGACTTGATAACATTGCTAGGGAATAACAGTATTTTTATTTTAACAACTTCGCTGGTTGCCTTCATAAATTTTCTTTCCCTGTGCTGGTACCTCGGGATATGGACACATGGTCTCTTGGGCAGGTAGCTGCAGTGGCTTCAGAAGCAATGCTGCCCACAGGACATTACTGCCCTTCACTGGATGTTCCCATTGCCTACCCTCGACCAGCAGCAAATGCTCCCCGAAGGGGATTTCAGCAGTTCTGTTTTACTTGGCATAAAAACAAGCTAGGAATACTCAAGCAGCCTTTTACTTCATTTCAGATACAAAGGCAATAACTTCCAGTAGAGGAAAAGTAATGAAAAGCTGGAGGCAGTAATCTTTTAAACTGTTCCAGGGAGATCCACAGGAGCACATCCATCTCCGCCCTCACCATGCCTATTTTTGCAATCAGACATTTCCAGTGCTACCCTAAGCACATGGTGCTGCGTTAATTCAGGCAGACAGCTCCTCAGGAAGTGCGCTCTGCAGAACAGTTGGAACAGGGTTTTTTGGTTCAACTATTTCAGCATATATCTGTTGCCATATGGGAAATCAGATCATAGGCAGACAGTTAACCTTTATCTAGTTACTTTTATTTTTACAGATGACAACATACTGTCAGCAATGACAGAGGTTTAGATGTCTCTCAGATCAAACAAATAGCTATCACTCATATACACTTGGAAAAATATTATGGAACAAGTTAGACTTAAAAATATATGGGGGTTTTTTTCTGTGTGACTTAAGAAAGTGTAATACGAAAACATAGCATACGTTAGTACAGTTTAGATCTCTCTCTGGAAAGCTGGTAAGTTTTTTCCATAACACCTTGTGCATAAATAATTTCTACTTCTATCAATTTATCCAGAACACAGTGGAAGGCAGAGCCCAGAAGGGTCTGCCACTCTAGACATATCCCTGGCATTTTAAATAGAAATTGTCCTTGAACTTCTAAAATATTTCAGACCTGCATAATTTTTATCAGTACATACAGGACTACTGCAGGATATTCAGGAACGTTTAAGTGCAATCAGATAATTGGCAGCGTCATTTCTGGTAGAAATGAAGTGTTATCATTAAATAGCAATAAACAATTTGCATTTCAGAACACATAACTCTTTAGAAGAATTTTGTCAGACAGATTCTCTGTTTCATGTTTAGTTTCTCTCTGGAATTTGAAATTAATTCAGACCGCAACAGCAGTATTGTGCAATCTAAATATTACAAGTACACCATTTTTACTTTTTCTACTTAGATATTGTTCTCTGTGATATAGAACTATTTTACACTTTTAAAACCACAAGTTATGGTTCCAGGTTGTGTCCTGTAATTTAATCTCTGAATCTACTGAATTTGCAGTTCATTTAAATGAAAAGTCAGGTCCCTATTACTGCAAGTCAGAGGATTTTTTTGAAACAAAGGATAAAGAAAACTAAGCCTTTAGTTTGCTCTTCCAGGTTTAGAAATCATCTGAAGAGAAAATTATTTTATCATAAATAGCACAATGTGGGATTTCTTGCCCCTGGATAACTTCATTACTGTATATATTTTAAATAAACTTCTTTTATAAATTTTAACTTCTAGTATCTAAACAGTAAAAAGGTTTCAACTTCATAACATCCATCTTAAACACAATTTCTTTTTGATTCTTTATGAGAGAAGGATTGTGTATGTTTCTTAATAGTGGAAAAGTCTAGATATGGGAAGGAATTTTAGTCTTGGACATCCAAAGGACTGTTTTGTTTTATTTGAAAGATAAATATCTAGCCCATTTCATCTTTATCATAGCTATCCTGAAAAAAAAAAATGAACCTACAGTAGCAGTGGCTTTACTCTGTTTTGTTTATTTATTTTTCTATTTTTCATGCTCAAACTGACATTCATTTCAAGCTGGGACATAGTGGTCCTAAGGCATCTGTGATGGGACCAGGCTACTTGCAGAAGGAAACCTTGACCTTTAGGCAGGGGAGAAACTTAGTAAAACATTTACATAGGGAACACTCCAACAGGGAAGAACCACATTTAATCACAGCATAGAAAAGCAAATTGCCATGAATAAAAGTAGGGTGGAAGTTGGGAGAAGGCTTACAGCCATCAAAAGAGTGTGGATCTGGAATATTCCTCCATGGGGAGCAATAGTAGAACGTTTTAAACTTGCTTTAAGCTTGCTCATTTTAAAATGTAGTTTGATCCATCTAGGAGAGGGATTTTATGACTTCCTTGCCTCGGGAGCAAAGGGCTGGATTTGGCACCGAGCAAGACCCCTCCAGTTCTGCATGTCTTCATGGCAACACACTAACCAGTTGGCATATGTGTGCAGTAACTGCTTTGCCATGGAGACTGCAGTGCTCATGTTAAAACAGGTTCTTACGTAGCCCTAAAACCAATATCCCCCAGAAAATAGCACTTTCCAAATCTGGTATTTGCTGTGAATACTAAGCAAGGCGATGAGTCAGGAGAGAGGTGAGGCTGACCCACAGTCGCCTGAGTCACGTGCAGCTGCTGAGCCCACGGGAGCTCAGAAGGGTCGAAACATGCCCCTCTGGCAGCACCTCCCCACGGCATGCTCTTGGCACACTCCTGGGATGGGTGCTGGTCCCCACAGGATGCTTGGCCATAGGACCAGCCCCCGTTCCCGCAATGTCAGTGAGCTATCACGCAGCCCGTACACTCAGTCTGCTCGGGACAGCCAGGCTGCAGCATTTAATTGATGTGCCAAAACGATTCTCTATATTACATTGCATTGGCTTAATTCTGCCTTTGGGTAAAGTGTTATTTCACATATTGTTGACTGCAGTAAAATTTGAACCACGTACCTGAAGAGTGCAATTTGCCCTATTTGTTTAACGGACAACTTTAGGGTAGGATTTTGAGAGTGAAAAAATGTTGCTGTCTGCCAATTACTCTTAGAGCCAGATGTTTGGTCAAACTGTAGTTTAACTCCCACTAATGGGGAAATCAAGTCCTGGGAAACAGACTGTGTCTATAGAATTACATCTGTATAAAATACTTTATGGTCCCTTAATCATTTATGGCTAATTCTTTCTGGATGGCAACTGCTGAAGGGGGTGGTGGAAGGGCCAGTGGGAGCAGGAGGGAGACCAGTCCTATCTCATTCCACATTTCAGAGTAAACAGATCCAATATCCACTGCTTTGCCAAATAGCCAGTTTAATTTTCATAGACCGTAGGCCTGTACCAGATGTGAATATTGGCTGTGGGCCAGCTTTAAGCAGCAAGAGTGAAATGCAGCTACCTCTCCCTTTTTCAGTGTCTTTTCATCAAAGCACATGGGCTTCAATTCAAAAGAGGCGTTTATTAATGCACATGAATTCTCCTTGCAGAGAACAGCACTGCCGTCAACCTTGGCCGCCTGCTTGAGTCAGGACATACGCTCAAAGCAATAGGTGCCCCTGATGTCCAGACAACATGCAGCAGCCATTTACCATATGTCATTGGCCGTAGGCCTAGTAGGGATCAATTTCGGTGTCTTGAAGAAGGAAGACCTCTGCACGTGGGGTACACCTGTCTCAAAGCGGGAGAAGGACTTAGTTCATTGAAAGAGCTTTAAACTAGATTTGAAGGGGGAAAGGGATAAAACCAGGCTCACTAGAGGTAAGCCTGGGGGCAGCACACCAATGTTTGAGGGATGGTGTGCTAGTGAGGTCCTTCAGTCTGCCGTCTCAGTGGAGACAGGGGATGGAGAGCCATGCGACAGCAAAGACACAAGGGCTATTGATGTGTTAGAAGCCATGGAAGTGCCTGAGAACAGTCACATAGGAATTAGGGCTTCTCCCCCCAAAAAGATGAATAGCGCAATAGCTGAATAGCTGGAGGTATTTAAAAGACATGTAGACTTGGTGCTTAGGGACATGGTTTAGTGGTGGACTTGGCAGTGTTAGGTTAATGGTTGGACTCAATGATCTTAAAGGTCTTTTCCAACCTAAATGATTCTGTGATTCTATGATTTTGCAGGTCAAAGGCAGCAATCCCAGTCTGTCACCATATGGGCAAGGTGTAGGTCACCAAATCAGGCAGCACTGTAAATCACCAGGTGGAGGTTGGACTCAGAGAATCCCATGGAATTGTCCAGGCTTTGAAAAATAAAACAGTAAAAGGTGTGTTCTTAACTCAATTGCCTTAGGGGCATTAGCAAACTCCATTTCAAACAGCGCTGAAAGCAAAGTGAGGTACCTGGGATGGCATCTCAAAATGAATCCCACCTGACCTCAAGTGGTTAACTCCCATGAGTTCCCAGGTTCCTTTGTCTCTGGTGTTATTTTAGTGACAGCAAGCTCACAGCAGTTAAGAATGCACTTTTTTTTGTAGTATAGGCATCTCCTCAGTTATGATTCATGTCATTCTGCTGCATAGGCTTATTGAAATTCCTCAACATGTCACTCACCCTCAAGGCTTCATCACACTGTGTGAGTATGACTATAAAACTGTGCTGAAACAGAATTAATATGGGACTTGCATTTATTGTCATTTCTATGCAGCTGAACTTCGCTCTGATAGGCAAAACTCGTAGTATAATTTGATATGGAGTGACCAACATAAAGGTTGACTTACAAAAGTTTTATTTCAATATTTGCCTTGATTTTGACTTCCTAGTCTGTCCTGTTGAACACATTTTGCCATTATCATTTTGTTAGACAGTGATTTGAAAATGTGCCTGGTTATATAGAAGATCTCAGCAACATCTTTCTGATGTACTTTCTCTCCATTTTGTGACCCAGGGCTTGCTGTTGGTCTGGATCCACAAGGCTATGGGAACCCTGATTTCTGCTGGTTGTCTGTTCACGACACCCTCATCTGGAGTTTTGCTGGGCCCATCGTAATTGTTGTAGTTGTAAGTATGGTGGAGGTGGCATCCAGAGCTGCCTCTTCCTTACTGCTACCTTTTCTTTTCTGTTTTGTCAAACAGTAGTCATAATGCAAAGCAACTGTATTCTTTACATTTGAAGCCAATGTACTTGAGGTTGCCTCTTTTGCTTAAACAGATAAGACATGAGCTAAGCTCCTGGAAATCAGAGGGCTGCTTGCCAGTGCAAAGATTGCTTGTGGAGCGATGGCTGTATGGCCAGAAACCTATTTATTTTTTCCCATTTGCTTTGTTCTATGTTTGAATGGTTGGTTGGTGGTGAGCTTATTAAACAAATCAACAAAATGAGCCATAACAAGTCACTGCATCCAGAAGTCCTAAAGGAATATTAAATAATTCAAATTTGAGGAATTTTAAAGAATGGGCTGGTGTTTAACTTCTCCCTTAAAGCTTCCCTCAGTAACAGAGCACCAGGAGATAAATATTCGTGGTGTGACTCTATCTTGAATACCAAGGGCAGTTCTGGTTTCCTCATCTCACAAAGTATGAAGTAGACCTGGAAGCAGTGTAGACTGTGGTCACGAGTCATCAGAGACATGGGAGAACCCCCACGGGAGGGCCAGCTAAGTGGACTAGGAGCCTTCAGCCTAGAGAAAAGAAGGCTGCAGAGAAGGGGGGGAGGGAGGAGCCTATAACAGCATGGTGATCTCGGGAAAATGACTGTGGAGCCAACCATTCAGTGTCTTTTCCAACAGAAGTGGTAGCAGGAGACAGCAGATTCAGAACAAACAGGATGAGCTGCATTGTTTCTCCACAGCGAGTTAAGTTAGAAACTCCCAGAAACAGGGCGATGGCGGTGGTAAAGCTCTGCACGGTTTTGGATAGTGAATGACCAGACAAATTCTCTGCATTGATACTCACTATGAGTGATTAAATACAAATGCACCACCCCACCTAGTACATCCCAGCTGTGGAAATCAGTGGAGTCTGGAGGAGTATTCAGAGGAATTATCACTATATGCTTTCTCTGTTATTGTATTCTTATATTCTGGTTTGGCCCAGCTGAAACAGGGTGCTGGGCTGAGTGGACTCTGGTCTGTACAAGGACAGCCATTCTTGAGTTTTTATCTTTCACTCAAGCCTCTTTGCATAGGGCCATCTTGCTGGGTTTCATCCAGATCAAGTCCCAGAATGTTCCTGACTATGTTGGCTTGAAACAAGATGAATCATGGAATGAAGGAAAAATATTCTTGGCACCATGAACCATTTTAGGATAAAAATTGCGTTTTCACTGAAACCTGAGCTCTAACAAATGTACATAAAGAATCCATGCTGTTATTTCAATTTCTCTTTCAGGTAAACACTGTCATCTTTATACTAGCAATGAAAGCATCGTGCAGACGAAGGCAACGTTCATTTGAAAAAACTGGAGTCATGTAAGTTTGGGTTCAAAAACCTATAGAAAAAGTTCTGGCCAGGAATAAGAAGGAAACAGAATTGCCTAAAAGCAAGTGTTGGAGCAGGAAATAGAAAAGATATTTGGAGGAGACAATTAGCATTGGTAGAGGCAACTGGAGCTGCTTCACTAGCGCCTGTTCCTGGGGTTCCCTTGGAGGCTCTGTAAAACCTCCACCACGGTTCTCTGCACCACCACCAAGTGTAGGCACGAGAAGTGAGGGGAGAGGGAAAGGTCTGGTCTCTGGATGGTATCATTACAGTCCTTCCAGATCTTTCGTCATACTCCCTACTACACTGTCACTTCACCTCTGCCCGTGGTATGACCACGTAGATGTAATTCTGGGTCTCCCTGTGCTCACCCGTTGCTCACAAAGGTCTCCCCTCACAAATGCCTGGGTTACCAGCCATGTCGTGGCAGAGACCCGTTGAGGTTCCTGTGCTGAGGGCCAGCCAACCTCCCCCTATCCTGCTTCCGGTAGGACAAACAGAAAGCCTCACAAGCTGCAACCTGCCGCCTTCCCGAGCTGCTGTGGCAGCCTGTTCCCATTAACGTGTTTTGCCCAAAGCTCAGAATTTACCTGTGAACTGAAATGTGATTAGCTAGTGGCAAGACAGCCCTTTTTTTTTTTCAAATAGGTAGCTGTATGAGATTTCAAAAGATGACTTCTGGCTATTTATTCAGCCCTGGCTGTTGGGTAATTTTTTTGTTTCTTTTTTAAATCTCCCTAAATAAATGGAGTATAATTGCTACTTAATGGCACCTATTTTACTCATAATACAAAACTTTTGCCACTAGAATTGTGGCCATCTTTTGAAAGTGTCTGTGGAAATAATGTTTTTAAGCAAACAAATATTCCCCTGAGTGCCCTCGATACAAAACCTTGGTCTGTAATGTTGAGAAGGAATGTGAGAGTGAACTTGACAAACAGAAATGAGACGGATGTGGCCTTTTACGGCCCAGATGTCTTCCTCAGAGTCAACAAGGCTGAACAGCATGGACTTGGCAAACAGCCTGATTTGTTTAAAGAAAACCTTGGTAAAAAGAAATCACCTTTTTCTTACCTGAATATGCTAAGTCATTGAGTAGTGCAATGAGAGATTTGGGAACTGGGAGCTGGTGAACACTGCCCTAATTTTCCCAAAGGGCCTTTCCAGTTGCCAAATTGTTGGGCACGTAGCACCGCCTGTGCAGAGAAGTTGGGCTGTTCTCTTGTATCCTGTCCCACTGCAAGTGCCCATCTGTGTTTGCTTTACAGCTCTGTGCTGCGAACGGCATTCCTGCTCTTGCTGCTCATCAGTGCCACATGGCTGCTGGGGCTGATGGCAGTGAACAGCGACGTCATGACGTTTCACTATCTCTTTGCCATTTTCAGCTGCCTGCAGGTAAGTTGGATGGCATCTTGTCTGTGGTAGTCGTTGGGGAGCACGCTGCTGAACCCAGACCTCCAAAAATCTGCTAAACATGAGCTAACTTCAGAAGAAGAGAGGTGTCAAGTACAATTTTTGCATTCTTTTCTCAAAGAGAGGGTTCTTTTCACCAAAACCATAACTTTGAGTAATTGCATCTCTCATTTTTAGTCATTCTAAAGATAAGTGCTCTACTATTGTAACGTGTGACAGATAAATAACAGTAGGCAATTATACCTCTATCATTCTGGAGACAAAGTCTTTGTTACTGTCTTCTGTGTGCTCATTGTTAAGAGTCATTCTGTTGCTACCGCAAACATGAGACTGTTCTATTTCACCCGGAGTGGATGGCTCCAAGTTCAAGGCTTTCACAAATTAAGTTACTGTTTAAAGAAATGAGTCAAATAATGATTTTAAAATACAACTCGTTGCATTAGGGTTTTAGTAGGTTGCCTGTCCTAGTGTACACACTCGTTGATTAAAGTTGCAGAAAATAGTTATTTGTAGGAGACCTGGCATGGAAGTAGTCATGAAGCTTCATGTTGGTCACAATTTGAATGTGACCAAGGATGACAGTAACTGTCCTGGCAAGTGCCTCCAGTATTAAAACAGCTAGTGCTAGCTGCAGCACAACAGCCACAAATTGCAGCCAAACAAAAAAAGAAGTCTGTCAGGTCTCCTCCAGAGATGACTGTCCATGCCCTGGAAGCACACCAGATAGGCCAGCCTGGAGCAAGGTTATTTTGCCACTGCAATTGGTATGCTCTGAAATAAATACACCTGCTCAGGCTGTAGAACCAGGCTTCCACAAGCCTAAACAAAAATTAAATTAAATATAAACCTGATGAGAGGGAAGAAAGTCAGCAGCTGGAATTCTCCAAACTTGCCCAGAGAGGCACAGTGGTATGTGGCGTTTCACGTCATTGCCTTCTTTGAACTTGTATTTTTAAAGAGACATTTATGTGAATTTTATTAATGAATAATCCCAAAGTGCTAATGCCAGCTAAGATTGCATTTGATTGAATGTTTGGAAAGTGAGCTTGAAGTTTAAAGTTACTCTAAGTCAATTGCTTTGGCTGAAATCGTGAAATGCAGGCATCTTGTGATGTTGGTACAGCTGCAACTTCATGAGTGACTGGCTTCTATGTACTATACCTCCAACCAAAATTGATAACAATTTGGCAGCTGCATGAATTCCCTCAGAGCAAATACATCTGACGGCACACACGTGCATGCCCCCTGCCCGCAGTGAAAGCTGTTAATGTGTGTTCCTGGTAGCCAAAAACTGCCCAGCCCTTGGGATTTTAGTGATTTTCCCACCAGGAGGTATTGCTGAACCAAGGAACGTATGAGGCAAAAGTTGGGACCTCTCTGCCTCCAATATCCGTCCATGTCTCACAAGGCTTTCTAAAGTTCTCTTGGCAACAACAGTATTAAGGACACCTACCAGACAAGTTCCCCATTTCCAGCGGTTTTCACTAAAGGCTATGATATTTTTTATGTGCTGCTATTGATTTTGTCTCATCGTCAGTGTAAAAGCTCTAAAATCTTAGTGCAAGTAGAACCCTGAAACTCCCTGCCATGTCTTCCAGTGGGACATTGAGGTCCCTGTTGGATATTTTGAGAAGAAAGTTTCTTCCCAAATGACAAGGGAGGGTGGCACCTACCACAAGCTCTGCTCTGTAAACCCTGGAGGAACACTTCATTGTGTATATTTTCCCAGGCCTTTTATGTGCATTTGAACTTGGAAGGAAATTATGAAGAAGTCCGAGGAGATCAATCAGTGTCATTTCAGTCAAAGACAGAAAATAGTTATTGCTATTGAAATCATGGTCTGTGAACTAGAATTCAGCAGTTGTTTCAAAACAGCTCTTCTCTAATATCTGTATTTGCAGTTTGGCAGTAATAAATCATTTACATTTATTCTTCCTCTCTCTAAAACGATCCAGGGGCTGTTTATTTTCTTCTTCCACTGCGTATTTAACAAAGAGGTCAGGAAGCACTTGAAGAACACTTTAACTGGGAAGAAACCTCTTCCAGACGATTCCACTGCAACAAGAGCTACATTATTAACTGTAAGGAAAAAACCCATCCTTTTGCTGGCAGAAGTTACCTAAAATAAACTTGTAGGTGGCTTGTCTGTAATTAAGTGAATTGTCTGATCGCTTTCAGTGACTTGTACAAAGATTACTGATATACAAAGATTACTCTCAAAACTTTTGATTACTATTTTAATTAAAACTTTTGAGAGGAGAGAGTTCTTTTCCTCAGCATCAAAAACCACTTGGTTCCTTCATAACTTAATACATTCGTGGGTAATGTGGGCTTTTGGTAGGATCATTCACTATTGCTTTGTGTCTTCTTTTTTTTTTTCTTCAGCGATCTCTGAACTGTAACAACACATATATAGAAGAGCCAAATATGTATCGCACAACTATTGGGGAATCCACTGTCTCCCTAGAAAGCACCGTCAGGTCAGCCAAGAGCCACAATAGCTACCTTGCTTATATTCTCAGGTAATCAGGTGGCAGGTGCATGGCTTCCAGGTGCTTGCCTTTCCCTTTTCATTGCTCTTGTGGAAAACAGAAATGTTGTGGTTCAAATGCTACTTGTTTTATATCTTAACAGTTCTGTTTTATGTGACTGTCGTTTTCTTTCGTGCATTTTCTTTTGCATGCATCTTCAGTGGGGAGTTCCAACAATGCAGTGGTTAACATAACTTAAGTTAACTATATGGGCCGTGCTGCTTGCCTGTTAAAATTCAGACGTGCCTCAAGGAGTGCAATTTAGCTTATTAACTTCAGGCTTTTTCAGAGTGTGATTCATGTGGCCGAAGGCAGACAGCTACATTAGGATCACCTATGTCTTGTTGTAAAAGTGACCACGTTGACAGTCAAGCACAGGCTGGCTAGTATCCACTGCAGCTGTTTGCGTTTGACTGGAAGAATCTCATCTGCATGTCTGCCTTGTTGTTAAGAACAGTAAAGTAACAAAGAAAGTTGTCCTCTGTTTTTGTTCTCAAAGGGATGAGGCTGCTCATAAGCTCAGTGGATCCTCAAGTCAAGCAAGGGCTGGTCAGACTGAAGCAGATTCCTCCATTTTTCATAGGAATCCATCAAAATCCAATGGTAAGAATTATTTCTAAATGTTTTGGCCCGGTTGTACACCTTCTCCTTCTCAGCACTTTTTTCAAAGGCTTCTGTAATAGGAAGAATAGTTAGTCTGACTTGGTGTGTCTCATTCTTGTTATGCTCTTGGCATAATGAGCTATGCAATGGCTGCCTTACTAGGGAATCCTGGAATGGAAATATCATGTATCTGCTTCTTGTGATGGTTCAGTTTTCATCTGACAGCTGTCACAGCTGTTGACAGTTTCTGGCGTCCCCTTCCTTTCTCACAAATTATGTGCTGTTGCTCTTGATTTTTAGTTGGAGATCTTTTAACGTTTGAGTCCTTGAGGCAATATCCTCCTTTACTACAGTGTGTTTCGTACAAGAAAATCAGAAGTGTCTCGTGTCTGATTTCCTTTCCTTTGGGTCTTGACGTTAAATTTTGTTGCCTTGTAGCAGTTTTTAAGTTTTTTTAAGTGCATTTGCAGATTCTTGATATTTCTAGGTACCTTGGTTTGCCTGTGCGTTGTGTTGATTAAGATCCTATGGAGTTACTGTTCTGCCTATTGAATAATGAAAAAAGTGTCCCCATTCTGTTCTGCACCTCCCATGCACATAAAAGGTCCTGCCCACTAGCTGAGCTGAGCAGTTGTGCTTCTCATAATTACTTAGATGGATGCTGCAGTCCTTGTGAATTAATCCTATGTACACTTACGGATGTAAGAGCTCATCCCTGGCACGGCCTGAACCAGAGGCCTGCCTTTTCTTTCTCCTTGTGCATTTGTCAGATTTGTTCAACTCCTGTCCACACTCTCATCACTTTGTTTCCCCTTTCCGCATTTGTAGAACACGATTCAGACTCTGACAGTGAACTGTCCCTCGATGAACACAGCAGCTCTTATGCCTCCTCCCATTCATCGGACAGTGAGGAAGATGGGCTCGAGACGGAGAAAAAGTGGAACACATCTACTTCCAAAAATAATGAACGTGGCCCAATCCACAGCACACCCAAAGGTACTACCAATGTGAGGGGAGAGCAGTGGATTTATTCCCTTCTATAAAATAGCTTTAGAGTAGATGGGACAAATTTGCCAGTCTACCATACAGCTGAGACAGCATCCTTACCACTGTGCCTTGCTTCTGCAGAGATCCTTGTTGTCCCCAGCTTAGAGACCTTTCTTCCTTCCAAAGGCTTGTTCACAGGAGTGGCTGAGCACAAGTAAAAGGATGCTTCAGCAAATCTGCAACTTACGGTGCTCAGGCAGAGAGTGTGCTTTGCAGGCAGGTCCCAACAGCACTTGGCAATGGTGCTGCCCTGCCAGCAAAGTCTCATATGAAGGAAGAAGAAGAGGAGGGAGAAGCTGGTTGTTTTGAGGGCAGGGGGAAGAAATACCTGCCTCTCCTCATGCAATACAGGCATGTGGATTTAGTGGTGTCAGGTAGATCCTGGAGCTAAAGAGCTGGAGATCACTGGCCATTAATATCAATACTGTGTGGCAGGGTGCAGGCATTTCTAGGCATAGTTCATCTTGTCCTAAAGACAGTCAGCTTTGACTGACAAACGTCCAGACTGTGTGCTGGTGCTCTGCATAGGCACAGCATAAGGTGCCTTGGGTGCCCTCACCCTTAAGAAGCCAACCTCCCCAAGGAGCTGGTGGGATCACTGGCCCTGGACAGTTGAGAGGGCAGGTTTGCCTCACACTTCTCCGTAATAGAGCCAGTGACCTTGCTCTGGGAAGGGTTTGGACACCCTGCCATCCTACCAGGTGTGTTTTTGGGGGCTCGCTGCACCCTGAGGGCAGTGCAGTCCAGGAAGGATCAGCTGAACATTTGCTCTGGTTTGACACACAACTCCTCCCCAGCCACAGGGAACAGGACTGGCTGTGCAGTGGTTAAGAAAACATATCAGAAGTGGTTTTCGAGCTAGTGTTTTTTTGCATTGCAGTTGATACCCTTCCCAATCATGTGAAACCCTATTGGCCCACAGAGTGCGTAACGGCCAGCGACAGTGAGGACCCCAGTGGGAAACAGAAACTCAAAGTCGAGACCAAGGTCAACGTAGAGCTCCACAGGGAAAACCAGGTGAACCACAGCAATGAAGCACCGCAGGACAAGGAGAACGAAGGGCAGCAGAAGGAGAACAGACCTCTGTCCCACCAGAATAACCAGCAGCCAGAGCAGAGGAAAGGTAGTGCAGCCAGTCTTGCCTCACAGCTGGACTGGAAGGCTGGGGGGTTAATGAGCATTAATTAGTTCATATGGTAGCTCTATCAGGGAAGAACACTTTCCAAATGGCTCCAACCTGTGTAACCAGATACACCATGGGAAGTTAGCAGGTAGTTGCTGAAGTCTAATCTTTTGGTTTTGAAATAAAGTGACAAACTAGAAGTCTGATTAAGAAATATAAAATATCGCTTCTTGGATGTGTTCAGCTTGATAAAGGAAATTACTGATACGTTTCAAAATTCTCATTATTCCCTCTTTTCCCTGACAGGCATCTTAAAAAATAAAGTCACCTACCCTCCCCCGCTGGTGGATAAGAATATGAAGAATCGACTGTGGGAAAAGCTATCGGATTACAATCAGACCACGATCTTATCCAGGAGTACTTCCCTGGGGACAAATGATGGGGTCCGCTCTCCCTCGGACTCGGGGGTGACAGTAAAAAATGCTCGGAGGGAGCAGTCTCGAGACCAGCTCAACGGCATGGCCATGAACGTCCAAGTGGGAACAGGACATGCTGACACCTCAGACTCAGAGTAAGTGCCACACTGGGATGCCCTGGCAGACCTCACATGGCTCTGTCTCTCCCTCCACTTTCCAGTCCCAAACTCCCACGTAAGCAAGGATTTCACCTGGTGACTGGACCAGAGTCCTGCACCAGTGACTGTCCTGATGGCTTCTCCATACTGTGTCCCGAAGCCACAGTGTTTCACTGATGGAGAAGGCCAAAATAGGTATCACGGGCAAGGTGCCATGACAGACACCTGTTACCGGTCACCCTGGCATCCTCCGACTTGGCAAGCTGATGTGTTACTGGCACTCTGTGGACTAGAGCAACCTAGCTCTGCCCCGTCATCTTGCCGTGGGACTTGCTGCACTTGGCATGGTGTCCCCTAGTCACAGCAAACTGAGCTCCCACATCCACATGAATTATCTATCCCTTCCCTGCCTGGTGAGCTGCCGAGGTCATCGCCTTCCCCAGCCCTTGGCTACACACATCACCAGAACAAGGATGGGCTTTTTCCACTCCCTCATGCTGCCAGGCATCTGAGATGGTTTACCAATGCCCACCTGTGGTCCTGAGAGCTATGCATGCCCTCAGGGATGCTCTGCTCGGGACTACCCCCTGCTCCTGCTTCTGTGCCCTCAGCCCCTCACCTTCACCCCCCTTGGACCATGGGAACATTTGGTTTCCCCTCTGTTTTTCACCTGTTCTCCCCTTTTGTGTCAGGGAGAGTGTTTGGGGCCATTAGGGACCTATCACTAACGGGGTGCAGTTAATGTGGCCAGTACCAGGTACAGAAGGAGGAGGAGAAGCAGAGGGTAAACATGGAGCAGCGCTTCTTGATGCATGTCCAGTAAGACCGGCAAGAGCTGTGGGTGTCTGGCAGCCAGCAGGGAGCAGGGCGGGTGGGGGCAAGACCCCAGCGAAGAGGACCCCTGAGGAAGTCCAGTGTTTTGGTGGGGAAAGGAGCTAGGCTGAGAGGAGCATGGCATGGGTGTCCACTGGGCAGAGGGAAACCATTGCTGGGGCAGGAGATCCAAAGGCTGTAGAGAAAGTGCCGTGTCAAGCTACTGACCCTAAATTACCAGGTGCACAATTCCCACCCACTGCCTGGCGATCAGTGTGCATATTTGCCATTGTAAACTAAATTAAACGTTAACAAAAGGCTGAGCAAGCTCTCAGCCAAAAGGTATTCTCAGAAACCTTGTTACTTGTCACATCAATTCTTGCACTTAAAATGAGGAAAATAGCCATATGTAAAGTCTGCGCAAACAACTTATGCATATAGACTCATTTTTTATTAACACAAATAATAGTATCGTTCTTTCTCCAAACCAAGAGAAAATTTCTCACCCAGCTTTAACTCTGACATTGTCCCACTGTGCTTTAGGCACCCATGTTGTCTGGGTGCACAGACCATTCCCAGCTCACTATAAAAGTGCCTCTTTGGGTTGCCAGGAGATGAAATATATCCTGGTTAGCCAGGAAACAGAGATGTTTTTAACAAGTGATAACTACTTGCCGCTACCAGGTAATACAGTCATTACTGGAGAATAACTAGCCAGTTTGTACTAAGCGACTGTTTTATCTCCACACCTTTTGCATAATGTAAAACGCTGCTGTTGGACAGCAGATCGCATGAATGTCTGAAATACCAGGTTTCTAACAGCTTGTAAGATTTGTGTGTGAACCTTGCATCTTCACCTAAGCCTTAGCCAAATACAAGCCCTCTGTAGAGCTTCCTCTAAAGAGTGCATCTTGTGTACTACCTGGAAATGTTTCACCCAGCTGGTCTTGCCCTCCAGGGCAGCATCCCCCTTGCAAGCGTTGTATTGGCAAGGCGTGGTAAATTCACGGAGCATGAGCCCTTACTAGAAGGGATTAGGTGGTTTCGGGTGGAGTGGTTTGCCTGTGCCTGTTTAACCCTAAGCCTGCATGCTTACTTCTTCTCACTAACAGAGGCAGTAACGAAACTTCAATTTGAACCATCAGGAAACTGTGATCGCTGCTGCGTGGTTCTGGACTCCTCGCCGCAGGGTCACCTCGGACTTCGTCAGAGTGGCCGCATAGCGAGGAGGACAAGGTGGGCATTGATTCCCACATGGTTTCACGTTATGGCAGACTCCTGACCGCTCGCGGCGGAGACACAGTGCCCGGATGCACCTGCTATAAGGCTGCTGTGTGGTACTCTCTGCGCGGCATGAACCCGTGCCAAAACGCATGGAAATGGCCACAGGGATGCACTGTGAGGGCCAGATACCTGCTTGCAGTGCGGACAGTGCTACAGGGGTTGTTTATTACTGGGGAGAATCAAGGAAAAACACATTATTATCGCAGTGGACGTATAGTAAGTCAATCCATCAGCCTTAAGACAAGCACCAGGAGACATCTCTTGTGGAGTTTTGTCCGGCTACAGTGTGAACCCTTCGGCTTGCTGGGCTCTAGGGAGGAATATCCCAACAAGTGTCCTTTCGTTTCTATGCCAGCATCTCTGTCCACCCCTCTATGGACACGTCGTCTTAAGAAAAAAAAAATCCTTTATATATATATATAAAAAGTGTAGATACTTTTATATATTTTGTATGGTGTTGCTAAAGAAAAATTTCCTTTGTATATTTTACATTTATACTGATCTTCTTAATTTGATAATAGGAAATCAATTAAAAGAGGTTTTGATATTTTTTATATGAACATTGCACAATTTTACTTGAATTTGGCATTTGATAGAGTAACTGAGGTTTGCATGGAAGCCACCTTAAGATGCAATGCAGTTTTCAAAGTAATACAGTAAAGATTACATCAAAATCTATGACTAATTTATAAGTTTTGTTGACAGATTTTGGAACACTTTAAGGACAGAGTATGTTTTTTTCGTAACCTCTTCTAAAACCCACAAAAAATGTTTTGATTTTTCATTTCTTGGTGTTTTGACGTCTTCTCCCAAGTGCATTGAAATGTTCAGCAACTGAACTTCAGGACTAAAAATAAGTCTTATCTTTATCTAAGATTTCAACACAGTCCTTGCCTGGAAGAAGTCAAATAAATATTTCCCCTACCAAGAACAAGAAAACAAGTGGTGTCATTGCATGATAGGTTTTGACTTTGGTCTGGCTCTGCAACAAAACAGCGCTCTGCGTGTCCCAAGAAGAGGGCCCTCCTCCTGTGGGGCAAGTTCTGCCTCAGGCGCAGTATTTTATTTTGCTGTTAATGTCTTTCCCACTGGAGGCAGCACGTTGCTAATCAAAGCAGAAATGCGAGTCTTTAAGGATGTCCAGGTTTCACTGCCCAGCTCTTTGACAAAGCCCTGGCCTTCTCAGTGTTTCAAAAAGCACATGGATGGCTTAAAGTTTCGTGTTTCCCACAAACTATGCTGGTTTCACAAGTATAGGAAAGTTAAGCGTGGCCTCTCCACTGTCTTCACCTTCCTGCAGTGTTTACAGGAACAGGAAAAAGAAGATGTGAAAAAGTTTGCATCCAACAGCATGGGGCAGAGCTCTGCTGGCAGCTCCCCGTGGTGGGAATACGCGACTCAAAGGGCAGCAATGGTGTGGCCATGACCTGCTCTCTGCTGCCAAGGCTTTCAGGAGCTCCTCGCTCACTGTAGCAGCCCTTTTGGCTTTCATTTGTGTAACTGTGTGTGTTGAAAGGGAAAAAAACAGAAAATCAAGCTAAATAAAATGCAGGAGTTGAGGAAAAAATGAAATAATATGTACTGTAATCTTGGTTTCATTATATTCCTATGCATTTTCAAATGTATCAGGGAGGCCTTTGGAAGCGGAGAGGGAGGAAGGTTGCTGTTCCTTTAAAAATTATGCAACATATTGTGTGACATTTTCTGACTGAAAAAAGTTTTGAATGTTTTAAGGGTCTGGCACTTGGCTGTGTGCTCAGGCATTGTGTATAACCCACACTAGTTGTTTTTACATCTGTGTATGTATATTTTGTCCCAGTGAGATGTAGGTAGTTTTTATTTTGATCAGAATTGTTGCAGTAAATGAGGGTCAGTTGTATTAATGGCAAAAAAATTAAAACCTATTTTTATGACTTTTTAAAAGCTTTATGGCAGATTAGGCACTGGAGGTTGTTTTTTTTTTTAACAAATGTATATTTATTAATGTGCAGAACACTGGAATTGCAGCACAGATGAAAGAATTTACAATAAATTAAGACTTTTTTTTTGAACTTGTATTCTTTTGGTGGTTTATTTTAAGTGCAGTACAGATGCACAGGGTCCAAATGGCATTTCCTGGGGTTTAGAAAGTAGCAGGAGGGAGGTAGATGTACCCGTCACTCTCACCAAGGAAGCAGAGGCTGTAAAGCATCAGCCGCCAGCACTGCTCCCTGCGGGGTGCTCCCAGCCCTGGGTGGTATCTCATGGGGAGTTTGCTTCGGGTGGATGGATGGATGGATGGATGGATAGAAGACACACACACACCCCCAGTGCAGTTTGCTGGCACAGGGTACCACCGCATGCATTGCTTTTCCGTCCAAACCCGCGGCATTTCTCACACCTGGGAAACAGTCCATGGAAGAAAAACACCCTCCACTAACCTGGAGCAAAGCGGACCGCCAGGAAAGCACTGGGTTTAGAAGAGGAGGTTGGAGAGGAGCTAGAAGGGTGTGAGGCAGCCAGCCCAGCCCATTAAAGCCTGCAATGAGAAGGAACTTTTTGGACATTCTTGGCTATGTTCTTGGCTTTCTCAAGCCAAATGAGGCCAAGCCATGGTCTTGCTCACTCTGTACTTTTCAGGCTGTTGTGCAAGTCTTTGTTCACGCATCTCACAAAGCACAGCAGTGACCTGCACATGTCTGCCAGCTTTCTGGAAATACAAGTATTTCTCAGTATCATCTGGCCAACTTTTCCATAAATGTTTCTAGACATTAGGCTATAAACTGGGAGTATGTGAGGTCAGGTGGAGAGAGTCTGGTTACTGTCATGATTTAGGGGCAAAATCAAAGACAGGATCTTCAATTTGCAAACAGCTCTGCCAAAACATGCCATTAAACAAACCCAAGCAATTAGCCCAAAGGGAAACTGTTCTAAATTTTATTGTACAAGTTCATTTTTTGGTGTAACACTAATACTTGAGTTTGTTCTCCAGTATTAGTTCACTTTACTGTGGAAAAGCATAAATAAGCTGAGGCTTATTTATTATTCAAATAATTATTCACAGACCAGCCCGTGATCCTGTCTCCAGTAATGGCCAACAGCAGAAGTTTAGGAAAAGAGGATTATCAGCCAGCCACACATGACATGGCGAGGTGGCCCCAGCAGGGTCCACAGCCCCAGCATGCTGCAGCTCAGGGCGCCCCAGCAGAAGGGGTTGTGCTTGTCTCCAGCAGCCCATTCTTTCCTGCAGTAACATGTCCGGTTGTGTTTTGAACCCACATAAACTTCTGGTATGCAGTGGGTTGCCTGATTTGGTCACAAGCAGCAAGAAAAAATTCTTATTCGTCTTCAGCTTCATTCCTGTCCCCTGCAATGAACACCTTTGCCGCCTGCACCATGAGAGGCAGTGAGCAATCGTTTCTCAATCACCTTCTCCAGGTCAAAGAGGAAGTGCTCCATCCTAGAGCACATGGGTTGTCGCTTTCTACCTGAACAGCTCGGATCTCTGTAGTTGTTCCTTGTGCAGAAATCCTGCTGTACCTTTTAGCCTTCCTTCTTGTCCTTCTTCAGCCCCTTCCCAGGTCTAATGTAGCCTTTCTGGAGATGGCAGAGAGAGAGAAGAGACCAGAGCAGCCCACAAAATGCGAGCAGTAGGCCTACCAACAACCAAAAAAAAAAAAAAAAATTTTCCATTTCATTCCCTTTTCTTGTCCTAATCTTTACAATGACATTTGGCATAAGCAAATTGTAAGAAAAAGGACTCCCGAAGAGATGGACCAGTGGCAGCATCATGGCACAATAAGGCTGCAGTAACCTAAGCGATCACATTGCCCAGCTGCTCCAACAACCTGGGATAACTGGGGATTTGTCTAATGTTCTTAAAAATCTCAATGACAATTCCAGTACATCTGCAAATAGCCTGTAATAGGACTTCATAGCATGACGAGTTAGTTTGTCCATATACTTATGTCATGCTTAGATGCACAGCTCAGCTGCAGAGGATGCTGCTGCTGAGGTCTGGGGGGGGGTCACAGAAAAGAGATCCCCCAGCAGCCCAGGTGAGATGTTATCATCATCCACACCAGCGTCACCTGCAGTGCCAGGGCCAGTCTGGGATGCATTTGGGCTCCACAGCCTCTTCTGCAGAGCTTCTGCCTTGCCTTTATGCTCCTGTTTGCACATACGCAGCTCAGTTTTCCTCCCTGTAAGTAGCAGTTTACACTGGATTAATTTTCCATTTTAGTTTCTTGATTTTGGGATCCATTCTCCAGCTTCTCATACTCATTTTGGATTTTAGTGCTGTCCTTGAGGATGCCTGGAGTCCTTTGGCAGCATCTGCAGCCTTTACAAGCTACCTTTTATTTCATCATTCAAACTGTGAATGAAAATATCAAATAAAACTAAGCCCAAGGGGGCTCTTGTAAAACTTCTCTTCTTGCCAAGCAAGTTTTGCACCTACCTCATACCGATTAACGTCAGCCCACACTGACTGTGTTTTGCATATGAGAATACAGCGTGGGATAGTGTCAAACAAACCGTTTACTGAAGACGCATCCCATCTGCTGCTGCTCCTTTATCCACCATGCCAGGCGCTGCATTAAAGAAGAAAATTAGGTTAATCTGACATGTGTGTTGCAAAGAGACCGTGTTAATTCATTATTGTCTTCTGAATACTTAGAAGTATTTGTAAGTGCCCCCAGGAGTCCCCTGGAGCTCTCTACTGGGCTGGTGTCTCCCCTTCTGTCTTGGTCAGACATCTGCTGCTGCCGCCCCTCTGCTCAAAGACCACTATGAATAGGGTATCCACTCCTTCAGACTCAAATATTACATACTCTGAGCGTATTTTCTTTATTTGAAGGGAGGCCTAGAGCAATGTCTCTCTGAACCGGTGCTTTGTGAAGGCAGCTGAGGCTGCTATGAGACCCCCAGCTTCTGCACTGTGTCAGGAGACACCGCAGAGGTGGAGCGGGGCCGAGCCGCCCCTTATGGAGGGGACTGTGCTTAAGTCGAGAGGTGCCCTGTCTCTCTCAGAGCTACTGGGTGTCCCGGGGCCATCTGCCCTAACGTGGGACCGGTCCCTGCCCAGCATGGCCTAAGGCTTCTGGAGCCTATCCTGATCTTTGCAAAGCCATCATTTTACATCAGATCCTCTCGTGAAATAGAAATGAACTCAAAGCTCCAGCTTTTCAGGTGCTGCCGCTCTCTTTCATTAAAATAGTTGCAGTGCATCCAATTGGGTGGTTTCCAGTATTAGTTTCTTACAGGTTGCATTCTTTTCCCCCCCTGCAAATATAACAGCTTGCAAAAACACCAACCCCTTGGGCTAACGTGTAGGAAAAATCTCTTCCTTTCAGTCATTTGACAGCAGCTCTTTGGAAGTCCATCTCAAATGATCTGGTTCGCATGCTAAGCCTATATCACACTTTCCAAGTGAAGAACGTAGGGTTGGGTCTGTGGTTTTGTTAGGTATTCACATGCTGGAGGAAATAATGAGCATGTGAAGTGCTGTGCATGTATAAACAGGGCAACTGAAGCAGTGGGTCCCTGTGTATGATGTTTTTAATTGCAGTGAAAGTATTTATAAAGTACGAGTGATTCCAGCACCAGTTCTGCTGGGTGAGAAGCAGAGGAAGGAACAGGTCTCCCCGCAAGCCCCCACAAGCAGGTGCTTCCCAGCCACTGTTCCCTCTGCGTGGGCAAGTGATAGGCGTGACTGGTGGGGCAAGGGAAGACCTTAGGAGAGCATCATCAGGGAGAGCCCATGCCAGTGCTCACCCCTGCAGCCACACAGCCCCCCCGGAGCCCACCGGCACTGCACAGCTGTGGCAGGAGTAAAAGGGTGAGAAAAACACAGCGGTGAGACAAGCTCCACATGCGAAGCACCAGATCATCCTCAGCCATGCAGAGCACTGGCGAAAGGAGGCAGGTCCCAGCCAGGCTGCTGGAAAATCACTCAGCAGCAGCAAAACTCCCAGCGCTAGCGATCACTCACCAAAGCCAAGTGGAGGGTTTGCAGTGGAAAGGCAAACAGGCAAGTTCTGCAATGACACAATTACTCAGAAAGAAAAAAAAAACCAAACATGGTTATGGCACATGGCAAGCCACACTTAATAAAATAGCTGTGCTGGAGCAAGCACCCTGAAGGTACGAAGAGATAAGAGCACTCTTCAATCAAAACAGCTGCGTTTCTAGTGCATGCTCATCAGATTTAAAAAAAAAGAAAAAGAACCTACAGCAGTAATTTCATTAGTTATAAAAGCAGCTCCCAAAAGGCTAGCATGTTTTAGGAGGGGAAAGAATACCTGGTTTTAAAGAAAATAAATGCCCCTTTCATCTGGATAAGTTCCACGCAGTTCCTTCGGGTTAGGAACATCCCACTTAATCCACTACAAAATAGCAGCAGCTGCAGTTGGGAGCCAGCAAAGTGAACAAGTTTCCAGGTGAAGCAGTAAATCAGGCGTTGACTTTGAGAAAAATCAGTGCATTTTAGTACATGTTTCAATTTTCTGGATAAAACAAATGAGAAAGCCTGGAATGGTTAACTCCTTCACTTCCAGCTGCACAGGGAACAGGTCTGGGGGATGGAAAGGGTCAGGGAAAAGCCCTGCTGGCTTAGAGTTAGGTTAGGGATTAGGGTCAGGGGTTACAGTTCATTCTGCTGGCACGAAATGGCCAAACGTCAGTGAAACATTGGCCAAACATTGGCCAAACTCCGATGGGAGTGGGTGGGCAGTCAGGAAGGACCAAGCTGCCATGCCACCAGAGCACACCTGACACAAGGCTACTCTCCACCAGGTTGTCCAAGGGAAAACACTTTCCTGGCTGATCTCATCTAGGTTATGCCAAGCACAAACCAAAAGCAGCTTGTATATTTTCCCAAATAGCCATCTGCCCCCTGCATAGCTTCCCTGTGGGCAGAGTTCTGCGGCAGAGCCAGTGCCATCACAAACGACGTGACCCCAAAAAGGTTTCTGTCGACACTGGTTCCTCTTGCTGGAGCAGACCAGCAGCAGAGCGCTTCTGTTTCTCGCAGAGCATTTAGCTTGCCTCTGCGGGCAATGCAGATACGTGCCATGCATCCCTTGGGATTTGCTGCAAGCTCTGTCCATGTTAAACCTGCCTCTCTCTAGCTGGAGAGGAGCCTTGCCTCCACTGGGCTGGATTTTCATGGCAGGTGCTCAGTACAGCAGCATTAGCTATGGGGATGAGTTACGGCTGATGCCCATTGCAATTAAGTGATTAGGTAGTTGTGGCAAGCAGCACACAAGCCGAGTTGCCCGCTCTGATTCCCAGGATCAACCTTTTGTGCTTAGAGAGTAGGTGTTTGTTCTTTCTGATCTCTCAGTGATGCTCAGCCTCTGGATTCAGAAAGGAGGTAACCTGCAGGGAGCCACCTTAAAAGTCACGAGCCTCACATCCTCTCCTCTCAGTAGCAAATTCTCCTGCTTTCTCTGTTAATTCAAGCACTGCTGTTGTATTGCAGTGCAGAGGAGACACACCAGATGAGGACAGTCTCTGCTCCATGAAATGGCCATGTGGCTTAAATAAGGATCAACACCTGGCTACTAATCAGTTCACAGAGATTTTTCTTGTGCTATCATCTCCTTCACCTTAAAAGCTAGGTGTAAAACTAGCTCAGTGTAAAAATCTTATACCATAAACCACCTTCTTTAATATTTAAAACCACTGTAGGCTATTCTGATTCATTTCTATAGGTATTACAATAGCAGTAAGTACTAATAGTAAATAAAGTGCTCTTCAATTTAAAAGCCATGCCTGAAACTTTTCAAACTTGTAATAAATTGATAACACAGTTTTACTACATATAGCAAATGTGCTAACAGAGTTCCTCTGCCATGGGGCTGGTTGGTGTGACACAACCTGTAGAGTCCTTCACGTACTCCCAGAGAGGAGCGATAGATAAAAATTTGTGAACAGTAGAAAAACCTACATTAAGTAACTAGATTAGATTAAAATAAAAACTGCCTTTAATCCAGCATCGATCTTAAATCCACCAGATGCCTCATATCTTGTTATCTCATTTTTGTATACCAATCCTTTTTATGTTTATAATCTATCCTTCTTTGATGTTTATAATTTTATACAAAGCCTCATCCAGCATAACGAAGCCATACCAGACCGGCTGAGTTTGCTTTGCCACCTACAAGAAAGCCGGAGAGGGACTTTTTACAAGGGCATGTAGTGACAGGACAAGGGGTAACAGTTTTAAACTGAAAGATGGTAGATTTAGATTAGATATAAGGGAGAAGTTCTTCACTGTGAGGGTGGTGAGACACTGGCAGAGGTTGCCCAGAGAGGCTGTGGATGCCCCCTCCCTGGCAGTGTTCAAGGCCAGGTTGGATGGGGCTTTGAGCAACCTGGTCTAGTGGAAGGTGTCCCTGCCCATGGCAGGGGGGTTGGAACTAGATGATCTTTAAGGTCCCTTCCAACCCAAACCATTCTATCATTCTATGATGACTCTGGTCGGGCAGGAGCTGCAGCAGGGCTGGGGATGCAGCCTTTGAGATGTACAGATTGGCAAAGAGATCTGTGCTACTACTCATGCCTTTTTTTAGATGCAAATTTTGCTGAAGTCCTTCAAATAAGAGAAAAAATGTTACATTGCTGGTTCTAACTCCTCAGTCTCTCCTCCTGCGCCGCAGTGAGCAGGGGACACAGCCCAGGATTTTCCTGCCGTGCTGCTGTTCATCAGCCCTGGAGAAAGCAGCAGCCTGGGAGACAGAGAGAGGGAATGTCTATAGCACCTGCCCCAGGGGATAGGAGCACATGGGGCCTCTTCCCTGCTCCAGAGGATGTGGGTGAACCTCTTGTCTCTGTTCTGACCAAATTTCATTAAAATCGGAAGAGAACTGTATGCACAGAGGGATGAAACAGCTGGCTTCCATCGAGGGGCTTCCTCAGAGCAAAAGAAGAAAAAGAGATTTGTCCAAGAGTCCAACTTGAAGTTTGGCAGGACAACCCAGATGGCCCATCTGCCAGCCAGAACTGCTGGGTGACAACTACCACCAACACCGCTTGCAGAGCACATCCAGCTCATTGCGACCCCAGAGACACAAATGCAGAAGCCCTGCAGGAATGCAAAGCACCAGAGGAATTTCCATCATAAGCCTCCACAGCACTACTGGAGAAATCCAGGACGGAGCAGTCCTGATGAAACTTTTTGCTGGAAGGAGATCTCCTGTTGCTTTTCCCCACAGGAACTGATGTGCTCTAATTACAAGGCTGGTGTTTTCCTGGCAGCGTCCTCTAAAGTTGGTGCTACTGAATGGGAATGGTGCCACTGAATTATCAAGTCTGGAGCAGGGCAGTCGCCCGGGAAAAATCTTATTTCTCCAGGTAGGGTCCGATTAAGGGAATCTCCCCCTGTATTTCATTGTTTCTAGGACCTTAAAACTTTCAGAGTCTGAAGCTCTTTTGTATTGAAGAAATTACTCTATATGCTGTAAAATTGCATAGAATAAGGAGTCCATTGACTTTTTCCATTCTCAAGTTTCTCTAGCTGATGCTATACATTTAGTAAAATGCAAGACATTTTAGAGAAGAAAAAAATTCTGGAGATTCAGCAAACTAAACCCAGAAGTTAGTGCTCATCAGACCCCTCACACACCCAAATAAGTGTAAGAATCTGGTGTTAGTTCTCAAAAAACCCTAACCCCCTTCTTTTTACCTCCAGCCATTCAAGAGCTAGATGAAGTTTAAGAGTGACCACGAAAGCGAATGACCAGCACGGCATGGTGCAGGGGATGGAGGACAGGCAGGACCTGAACTCTAAATAAAAAGCATGTGTTTGCCCTGCTGCCAGGCTGTCGTCTGCCTGACTCGTACCATGATCACTGCCCAGCCCCAATGGGAGTTTGGCTTTAAAAGGCTGCTGCTTCTTAGCTGGCTCATCAGCGTGCTGAAATGACAGTGCGGCTTTATCCCTGCCTTGAGCAAACCCACCAAGTGACAATTCTTCCAGTGTATTGGTTCAGCAAAAAGCTAAAAGAAGGGGGAAACTTCACAATTATGGATGCATTAATTGCTCTTCCTATAGCCACCACCTCCCAACAATGTCGTCCAGGGTTGGGAGGGATGAACGTGATGTCCTGGTGCCTCCTGGTGCTGAAGCTGGAAATGGCACACCACTTGGCTGCATCATCGGAGCGTTCCACATTGGGATGATTATCGCATTTATGATAGGTAATTTCACTGTGTTTAATTCATTAAAGCATGTAAATACACATAAATGCAGAGGAAGCATTTTTGAAATGCTAATCATAAACTGTCATGGTTGCAAGTATGTTCCTCATCAGTGGGACATCCTCTTCACCTACTGGCATCATTGTCTCCCAACTGTGCATGCTTCCACAATGTTTATAACACCCACATTTTTTCAGGCCAGTACCTAGCCCCTCATCCATTTTTCTCCCTGTTTCTTACATGGAAAACAAATCTGTTTTGTTTGCTTACCTGGTTTGGGGAGGTTTTTTGGCCTTGGTAGTAGTCAGGGCTGTTGATCTTTCTTTGCTTGGAGAAATTAGACAATCTGGATTTATTTAAAGAAACCAGCATCTAAGGCATTCAGAGAAATCTGCAGTTTCAACCTGACTTTCTCTGATCCGTGCTTCTCCTTACTGATAGATCAGTTGGCTCCAACCTCCCCAGCCCACATACAATGTTTTCACCGTAGCCTCACTCCACATCAGCTTTCCACATTTGTCCTCTTCCCTTGAACAGCCTCTTGCCTTCAGAAGCTTCTTCCTGGCTTCCAGCTCACCAGACCTCCAGAGAAGCTGAAATGTTCATTAGTATCGGGACCAGCAGGCAGGAGGTGGAAGGGCTTCATCTCTGGTGGCAGTTCCCACTGAGACTGGCTTACATCTGTGGTGAAACCTCAGCCTTTTTTGGGGGGGGGGGCCTAGTACCACAAATGTGACTGATAAAGGAGTCACCCAGGAGACTCACTTTGCTGTGCACTCTCCATATTATGTATGTGCTCCATCTTCTAGAGGGGATCCAGCTTGAAGAAGGCATTGCTGCAGAGCAGATGGTACTGCTTGCTTGCCATGGCCTGACTCGGAGCTGTTTGGTGACACAGAGATCCCTCCACCTTGTTCTGCCATCTCTGGCTGCAGAACCCAACACCTTCCCAAGTAGAGAAGGGACAGCAGAGACCCTCGCCGGACCCTCCTGTCTCCAAGTTGAAAGGGGGTTTTTTGGACAAAGAGATTTGAAAATTCTGGTTTGGGAATAAAGGTGGAAGAGAAAGTTGTAACTTTACATCTGAAATGGCACGACCCTGAAATCCAGGCAGTAGAGGCTGTGCTGTGAATTTTCACTCCAGTCCTGTCCCATTGACTGCAGGGATGAGTCAGCACAGGTGGCTGCACACAATCATCTCCCAGCTCCCAAGGAGGGCTCAGCCTTGTCCACAGGGGCTGAATGGCAATATGCATATGTACAAACTTAAATGTTGAATCCAAAATACTTTTTGCTTGTAAGTATGCTGAAAAGATAGATCTATTCTAAAAAGAAAAATAAAGGCTTCATAAAAACAACATCAGCTTTTTTCCTTGCGGTTTGCAGCTACAGAGAGAAAGCACGTGAACACTTAATTTTGAAGCAGGAGGATGAAAGGTTCTTTCAATCCTACAAGCTGATGTGAACACTAAGAGCCAATGTTTTTACTGCCAGACCATAAATACCAAGCTGCCACAGTGTGAATGAAGCCTTTCACAATACCTATGCAACGTCTCACCTCTCCAAAGAAACTATCAGGGTCAAAAAAGAATCAGAGGACAACCCTGCTTTCCTTGCATGGGGATCACCCCTGTCCTCCAGCTCTGCAGGACCAGCTGGAGGCAGGGATGCTGCTGAGAAAGAACAAAACCAGGAGAGCAATTAAAACAGGTTTTACAGAAACACTTTTGGAATAAGGCTGCACTCAGAGTGCAATTTTTCAGCCATTATACATTCAGCAATACAGGCTTCAAACATATTCACAGGGTACACCAGAGATTTCAATTTGGACCCAGCCTTTATCTGACATGAGCTGCTGTTTTTCAGTTACACAATCCAATTCTTGTTACCATGTTCTCTACTTTGGAAGGGAAAAGTCCTTCTCTTTTTAAATAGTTATTCACTTGACTCTTTGAAACCAAATACTTCAAGACCTGAAAAGCTTAATGACATCTTGAAAGTGAAATCACCTGCTTGCAATTTCTTGCCCAAAGTGGGAGAAAAATGACAAAAAAAGTGAAAAGCCAATGAATTTTAAAAAGCATGTCAAAGCTGATCTTCTGCAGTAGAGGAAAAAAAAGAAGATTCACCTGCCAGTCAGCCTGCTCTTACCCAGTTCAAGCCAAACCTTGGCCAAATTGCAGCCCTGGCAAAGGCTGCATGACAGACACTCTGGCAGTGGTGGTCCCTCGCGGGGAGCGTGGCTGCCCGACCCCAGGCACCGACCTCCACTCCCACCTCGCTCTTTTACTTCCACATTTCCAAGCTATTACAGCTGTGCCACCATGCACTTTCACAACCATTTCGTGATGGTGCGGGCTGGGCTGCAAGCCGCAGGCCAGGCTGGGACCTGGGATTCAGGCAGCGCTTCTTAACGCAACACTACCGCACGCCGGCCAGGTGGGACTGGTGTTACCGAAACCACTGTCCTCTTTACAAACACAGTCAGAAATGGTGATGGTGCTGCTCATCTTGTATGTAGCAGCCAGATCCAGTGGTAGAAATGTGCCACTATAGACTTCTCTGCTGGACTCCCCTGAGAAGCTGTGTCCCTGAGCAGGACAGGATAAAATTCCCCTTGCTGAAGACCCTATGCACAAGAGGATCTCATGCAGGAAGTCAGTAGTTAAGATCTTTACCCAGGTGAAACACATGGGATGGAAGGAGAAACATACCACCCCCTCTGAACAGTACAAGCTATTTGGAAATGCTGTTTTAAACACGCAAGCTTCATGTTGCTAGACATGTGCAACCTGTTGTAAAACGTCCCATGCAAGAAGCTATTTGTAATTTGAATTTCGCAAATGTCTACTGATTCCTAGCTCCCAGCAGTATGGTGAGATTCACTGGGAGCAACAGTAGCAATTACTTTATCATGTCAAAGGTCTTTTTTCATCATCATGGCAAGAGGCTAAGCTGCACCAAAGCTGAGAAGAAGCCTCCATCCTTCTCAGACAATGAGTCTCTACTAACCAAACACTGTCCATACTGACTTCTTCCTCAGACGAGGTTTCTTCAGTAGAACAATGAGGTTCACCTCTGATGATAAAATCCAAGTCCCTGAGCCTCAAAAGTGAATTGAGAGCATTGCTAGAGAGGTCTTGATTGAAGAGCAGCATGTTAGCTTATGAATTTTCTGCATTAGCCATCCTGGATTGCTGCTGTATTCAGATTTGAAGATGTTTAAAGAGGGAAGTGGAGAATTTTTTTAAAAAGCCTCTGTCCTACAGGAGCTGTAGCAGACACTCGTTGTGCCCCATGCCAGCTACGCTACAAGCAGCAGTGGCTAAACTTTCCTGCTATGAGGCACTGGCTCAGCAGCTCTCAGCAAACCTGGGATCTTGTTGCCAGAGCTCCTAAATTCACCATAACGATGTTAAAAGCACTTATGACTTCTGCACCGACTGTGCCTTAGCCAAGCAAGCACCCCGAGTCACCTGGGCTCAGGATGTGCCCAGCATTGTACCAGCAATCCAGCAGCAAAGCCTTCCCAGGGATAATGCACGGGGACAATTTGTCCACAGAATGGGATTTACAAAAAGCAAACCCACCTGATAGGGGATTAAAAAAAAAAAAAAAAGCTGAGGAAGGGTGAAAAAAGTCCTTTTCTCTTCAAAGGTTAAGGAAATGCATTCAGGCCTCAAGGACACACACACACACACACACACACACACACACACCCCCGCTTGAATGAGCCATCCCCTGGAGTTAGGTGCTTTCTCACCGTGCTCGTAGCCACCAACGCTTTACCCAGGCGGTAAAGCAGAGCTCAAACCAGCCAGCAGCTCCACCCGTCACTGAAGTAATGCTCACACCCAGAAAACCACAAGTAACTACTAAGCCTGTAGGGCAGGATGAACGTTTCCTTGCAAAAAAATAGCAAGTTTATCAAAATTATTGTGGGATGTTTTTGTTGTTCTGGCAAAGCCTATTCAAATTTACCAAGTAGGTTTTTTGCCTAGTAAACTTTTGTGGAGCAGGTTCAAAAGACTGTCTAAGAGCAAGCGAGTTTAAAACCAGGACAATGGGAACTCGTTGTACAGATCTTCAATCTGAGCTCCAAGCAGAGTTTATTACCTCCGTGTCCCCAGGCTGATGTGATTTCAGTGGTTTTGGGCAGGCCCAGAAACAGACATCGTAAGCAGCTCTGAGAACTTACCTTGTGGACACTTCAGTAAGTCCAGGGGTCACAGGTGGCTATACAATACCTAAAGTTTGGAGTTTTAGAGCCAAAAGAACGTAGGCATTTAAATCCTTGGAGGCACATAGGAAAGGAAACACTGCCTGGTAGAAACACGAACGTTAAAGGGAGGTAAGAACTCATTATACAAGAGAAATGTTAACGGTTGGAAACTACTAGTGTCAAACAGAGCTTTAAGCTAAACAAAATTACCCGTCAGGGTGTCACTGGTTCTGCAGTCATTTACCAACTCTAAAGATCTGACTTTCACTTCCAGGTGGTGGCAACCACAACAGTATCTACTCAGCAACTTCAAGACTTTAAAAACCAGTAACTCGCATTCTTTTGAAGAACGAGGAAATGTTAACAGTGACCTCACTCACTCAGACCAAGCTCCTGAGGGAGGGTGCAGCCCCCCAGGCCCGGTGGAGCTGGGCACCTTGCCTGCAAGAGGTGGGCACTGGTGGAGGGTCTGTGTCACCTTGAGCCGCGGCAGGAGGCCAGCAGCCTGGGCCACAGCAGAGGTGATGGAGGGAGATTAACTGGATCTTCCCTGAAACCCTGTGGCCTTGAGAGCTCAAACCCGCCACCATACTGAAGGGGGGACAGGCGGTGCGACAGCAGCGGGATGCTCCCTGCCACGGGACAGAAGCTTCAGCTACTGACCCAACCTGGTGTCTAGGGGTGTTTGCTGCTCACCAGGCACTGCAATCCAGGATGGCGTGGGGAGACCCAGGTGTGGACTGGGTTGGCAAGCTAAGGCAGCAGGGTGATCCAGGCAGGAGAGACCTTGAAAACAACAGGCAGGAGGGACCTTTCCAGATGCCCCTCCGAGGTGCCTGTATGCTACGCACACAGCGTGGGGAACACGCAAGAGGAGTTAACAGGTCTGCGTGCAGTTGCACGGGTTGATCACACTGGGATCACAGACACAGGGCGACAGGTCACACAGCCAAAGTGCTGCCACGGATGGGTGCAGGATCTTCAGGAAGGATGGGCTGGGCAGGTGGGGGAGTCATCGTGGCTGTGAGGGAGCAGCAGGACAGCACGCAGCTCTGGCTGGGGGTGGACAATAAGCCAGCTGAAAGCATGTGGGTTAGGATCAGCCAGGCGACCTACATGGGTGACACTGCTGTAGGTGTCTGCTACGGGCTGTGTGATCAGGAAGAACGACAACTGGAAGAAGCCTCGTGGTTGTAGGCCCTGGTCCTCATGGAGGACTTAAACCGCTGATACGTGCTGGAGGGACAACACTAAAAGGCACAAGCAGTCCAGGAGGTCTCTGGAGTGCTGATAACTTCCTGACACAGATATGGAAGAGCTGATGAGGGGGGACTGGAGCATCTGTCACACAAGGAGAAGCTGAGAGAGCTGGGGCTGTTGAGCCTTGAGAAGAGAAGGCTCAGGGGGATCTTATCAGTACAGGTTGTGGAGTCTCCATCCTTGGAGATACTCAAAACCTGACACCACCACCCCAAGCAACCTGCTCTAGTTGCCCCTGCTTTGAGCAGTGGAGCTGGACTAGATGATCTCCAGACGTCCTTGCCAACATCTGCAATTCTGTGAATTTTAAAAGAATTTTGAAAACACAGAAATGGCTATGTCCTTTTTCATGTCCTCACAGTCGAACCTACCTCTACCAGTACAGTATCAAACAACAAACATACCTGAGCATTGAGAGATGAAGTAATAATAAACAACACACTAGTATAACGCAAAACATTTGTGAAGATTTTAATTGGGATATTTACTGGAAAACTCAGATGAGGACAATGTGGAGCATTAACTCCTCAGTAATTAATTCCACATTTTGCAAAGACAAAAGCTTCAGGAAAGATAAGGAAAACATTAGGAAAACCATATAAAAGTCATGACCAGGACCCGTAACACAACTAACCTAACACAAATCACAGGAGTTGACATGAAGCATATATAGTCTTTACAGTTAACCTGTGCAAGGATAGACACTCTGAAGACAGACTTTTAAATTGAATTGATTTTGGCACCAGTGAAAAAGGATGGCTTTTTTCCCCTCTCAAGCAGATCTACTGTAATGTCAAACAAATACATAAGATTTTAACACTCTAGGTTTTTTCCATAGGGCTTCCTGAACTGTGTGTTTAACTTTGCCAGACTAGCAGGTAGACACTGAAGAGTGTCTTCTCCCCCTTTTACTTCCACACTTGGAAAAGACTACCTTTTACTTTTCTTACCAGAAGAAATGAAAGGAATTCTTAGAATATACTAAGACAACAACAAAGGATGTACATGTAATCCAAGCCTTCAGATCTGCTGAACTATCTATTCATGGTACAGCTTTCCTACCACCCAAATTGGATGCAAATCTCAAAACTCCACACTCATCTGGAAAGCCCTGCACCTGTACAGCTGTACTTTAAGGACAGTTACCTTCTATTACCATATTGAAGACAGGAATTTATTTTTGTTGACTTGCTGTAGCAGAGTTTTATTATAAGCTTAGGGTGTCCTCAGTATGCACCCAATCGTTATAAATGTAGATAATTTGGACACGGGTATTCAGCTCTTCCTAATACCACTCCATTTTGACACATGGCAAGATCCAATTATTATTGGGTCTATATTAAGTTGGCTACATAATAAGGCAATGCATACAAATGTGTGTTTTTCTGAAGCCCAACGTTGCATTCTCTTCTCCAGGAGACAAACCAAACAGCTTCTGCCCTCAGCAGTTAACAAAAACTTAGTCAGTTCTGTGAAATAAATTAACAATCAAGACTGGTTTTACACCTCTAGATTTGTAATTCTGAATTATGTAAACATCTGAAGCCACTACTTAATACAGCTTAAGAATCCAAAGCATTTCTTATAAAACTATATAAAATGAAAAATAAATATCTGTTGCTTGGAGTTCATTCAAAATACTGAACTTCAGTATCATTCATTCCTCTTTCAGAGTTCAAAGCACAAACATACATTTACTGTAAAATAACATATGTACTTTACCTAGGGACAGGTATCTTCAAGGAAAAAAAAAAAAGTATTTCACGCATACAAGATAGATTTATGATTTCAGACATGATTTTAATGTTAAAATTCTTGTATGCATAACTATTACAGAGCAACTTTAAGACATCCCTTGATACCTATTAACATAAATATCACCATCTAGTCCAGTAAAATTGTACCAAACTGGCTTTAGTTTTAAACCTGTTCACTGCTAACAGTCAAGAGCTGGGACTCGATGGTCAACTGACCTTCAGAACATACAGATCAACAAAAAATACATTTATTATTGGTTTTATTATTCTCAGGCAGCAAATTCTCCAAAGTCCTTCAATAAACAAACCCATGTGTTACGTTGCTGGTTCTATCTTGTCAATCTCTTCCTTCTTTGGACCCTCCTGTCGGTTTTTGCCCTGTTGCATGGTGTACACTGATGGGCCCATCCTTAAGATCTTCCCACTGCCCAAGCACTCGTCACCCTTGTAGAACACGGCAAACTAGGAGATAAAACACAGGAAGAGTCTTTTCAGCAGCAGCAAACGGCACGGTGAGAAACTGCAGCCTTTGCTCAAGACATGCTGGACAATGAATGTATTCATTTATATTTGTTCTGACCAATTCTCAAAAAAAACAACAAAACAAAACAAAAAAAGGAAAAAACCCTCTTAGGATCTGTTGGCTCACATGAGTGTAAATATAAGCATGTAAGGGGAAATTCCACTGTGAACTTCATCTTCTCAGCTCAGATCACTTCTCTTAAGTGCATCTCTCTGTTACAAACAGCTCTGACAATTTGTCTTCTCATGCGTCCCATGGGCCCCCAAGTTTTGGGGAGGGAGAGGGAGGGTAGAACATATGCTGGGAGTGGGCATACAGAAAAAGTTCAAGAACCACTGGTTTTCGATGTGATGGAGTACCTTTGCATTAGCCGTGTTAAAAGGCATCCTTACACAGTCCCCTTTTCTCAGTACTGTTCCAGGACAATGAAATTCACTGGACACAGATCCTCACTAAAGAAATTTGAACATTAAAACCATATTAAGCAGCCAATTACCAAACTAATGCCTTGTTAAATCTACTTCTTGAAGACAACAACAGATTCCATTTCTGCATATACAACTGATTACCAGAGATATTTTCATGTATTTCTAAAACTTGTAAGCCAGTTTCTCAGGCTATATGGATAGCAACAGACCATTTAGAACTAGAAACAATCTCCTTCAAAATAGTTGATGAATAGTCAAAATGGAGCTAACTGCTCTCACATGCAAATAAATTGATTATTTTGCTCCAGCTAATAAGAACACTACCTTGTTTTATTAGCCAGATAAGCCAAAACACACAAAAAAGGAAAGAAAACCACTTCTAATAACTTACCTGCCCAGGTGCGATAGCTCTTGCTGGCTTCACTAGCGTCACCCACACACTCCCATCTTGGTTTAGAGTCAGCACACAAGGGACTAAAGCAGAAAATGACCAAACACCTGCTAGTTAATCCTTAAGTTCACATTAAAAAAGAAAAACCTTCATAATTAGGTTAAACACATATAAGTCAAGATACTACTACACAGAATTGTTTTATAAAGACACTACAGAAACAGAAAGGCAAGCCAAAACATTTCAACTATTTCTGCAAAACTACACTGAACACACTACCACAGTTTCACAAACTAAGTAAAACAAAAAAAACAAAACAAGGTTTGATTACCCAATGCCATCTGGTGCCGAAACCTGAAATGACATTCCATCATTTTATCTCTAATGAGCTCTACAGGAGGCTCCTCTGCTATCCAGTGCACTCGGTTTGTCCGCAATAGATCTCTGTACAGAGCAGGGTGATCTGTTGATGGTGCCTTAAAACACAAGGTTTATTTAATGCTAATGTTTTTGCCAGAGAGTGTATAACTTGTGAAGTAAAGCATGAAATATAGAAGAAGCATCAAGCCATATCAAAATGAAGGCAAAATGAGTAAGAAAGCAAGCATTCATTAGCACTTAATCAGCTTCCAGGTGAAAGCCTTTAATGAAAAAAATAGGCTAAAGCAAGCCTGAATTATTTGTCAGTGTTCTAAATCTCAATCACGTTCCTTCTTGTATTCTTTTTTTCTCCAATCATATTTCTGCCTTCTTCAGGGTGAGTTCAGATGTCTACTGCCCTCCTTATCCTACTACAAGGTGCTACCTCCCTCTTCACCAATGTCTCAACTCAACACCTCCCCAACAAAGGCGTTGCACACACACAACCTTACCGTAGAGCATTAAAAAAATAATTCTTAGTTGTCCTCCCTGTTTCCTCTCAACTGTCTTTTGATTATGATTTTCCCCCCCCAGGCACATCAACAAGTAGCAGAACACCGCATTATACTCACATCAGTATCAAATAAGAATAACAACTGCATGAACAGCCAGAAACATTAACAATGCTAGCAAGCTGCAGAGCTCCCAGTCATCTCACATGACTAGTCATTAAGACACCAATGATTTCACAGTATTACATATATTCTGCCTCAGTTTTCAAAATGATAAAACTGTATTACTGGCTACTACTCCTTTTACTAGAAAAAGAAAGTAGCAACACACAGTAAAACAAAATAACACACATTTTATATACTGTGCCATAATAACTACAATAAAAACCTCATGTTTTAAAGTAGAAAATGAGCTCAGTAGATTGGCTGATTCTTTTCAGTATTTGCCCTTTGTTTGAAAAAGTTCTATGCCAAAATCTAAAACAATTTTTTACTCAAGAAAAGCCAGTTTGGACAAGATGTTTCAAATCTGCTGATGCTGCACTAGTTGGTTCTTGTTTCCCTCAAGAGGAAAGCCAAAAATTCTGCCTAGGTTAGAAACACATTCCGTACAGCGGGAGTCACAAAATGCCTGCATTAGTCATTTGCAATACCAGTGTTAATTAACTCACCACAAAGACATCTCCGGTGCTGACATCTTTGTCTACAACGAACCAAGCATCCTTCAGGCCTGCTAGTCTAGCCCTCTGGCCTATTGTGTAGAGGAACCAACCTAAAGAAACATGAAAATGTAATGCTGCTAGCAACCTTTAATCTTTTACTTTCAGAAAAATACATTAAAATCACTTCCCTAAAACTCTACCACTAAGCAAAGAATAATGAACCAACTAAACAAAGAATAACATATCAACTAAACAAATAATAACAAATCAAGTTGCCTCAGAGAAGCCTGCCAATTACAAACTAAACTAACATCTACTTGAAAGTTTTCACCTGTACCTGAAGCACATGTTTCAAACTAATCCATTTCAATTGTGGTATTCTTACAGTTTATAAAAAGACAAACATTTCTTTATTTTAGCTTCGATTCGTGGTTTTGCTACCACTCAGTCTTACCAGCTTCCCTTACTTTTATGTAGTAGTAGAACATCCTACTTCCATACATTATTTGTGAGAGGAACTAAGTTCTGGCAGCTAGAACTGAAGAAAGAGCAAAGGAAGGACACACAGAAGGAAAGGAAAAGGTAAGCTGCCCATGTTTGGCAATGTCCTACTGTGTATCACTGAGGTGCATGGTGTATTTTTTCTGCAAAGTTTAGATACTAAAGAATCTGGAACCAAAGCACAATAATTGTGAAAAAATTACATAAACAATCGTCTCAGTATTAAATTAACAATCACTTAGTATCAATAATAATTATCATTTACTTTCTTGCAACATGGAACAAATAAGCAAGAATCAGTTGTAGTTCAAGGCTCTACTATTGTATAAAGCAAGTTTTCCATGATTATTAGAGTTAGCAAACTGGGAAAAACCTGTAGATGAGTTTGGAATTCCACAAAATTTGTCCCTCCAAATATAAGCAGTATTGTTCCATTTATCTAAAAGCAGTTAAGGTGGATTAGCCAATTACCTTTGTGTGTTCCCATCACCTTCTTATCTTCAACGGAGACAAAGTTACCTGGTTGAGGTTCTAAATACTACCAAATAGGAAGAGATTGTTTAAGTCAGAAGATGGCCCAAAAAACCTCCCAGCATATTTCAGGTTCTGTCACTACATTCTCATGAAGTTGGAAAATAGCTTTTCAACAGGCAAACTCTGCCCAAGCAGTTTACTGCCTCTTCCCTGATGCTGCTTTAGAGAGAAAAGTAGGAAGGGCAGTCCCTATTACCAGTAATTCTGGGCTTCACTCCCCCATCCTCACTTACGCCAGGGGACAGCAGGATTCAGCCAGTTGCCTCTCTCACATCCCAAGCACTTGTCAGAGCCTGGCAGGTATAGGAGTGTGAGTTCACACATTCCTTTTGCTACAGAACATGACTGCTTGCTGGTAGAGGGACAAGCTACTTCCTACAGGCGGTTGGCATTAGCTTCTGGGTAGGCTTGGGACTGCAAGGGGAAATGGGACAATTGCAACTTAGTGTGGGCCACAAGCTGTCAAGAGATTTTTCCATAGACAGTGTTACAAATTACTACTGAAAATCAGAACAGAACATAAAGATTGTCATAGATTTAATGTTACTCACCTCAAGAAGGAAATTTTCAAAGTTTCTTTCACCAATGAAACAGACTCCCATACTCTGAAAAGAAAACATGGTACTGAATCCATAAAAGCAGAGAAACACATTTGAAATAATCACAGAATGGTTTGGGTTGGAAGGGACCTTAAAGATCATCTAGTTCCAACCGCCCTGCCACGGGCAGGGACACCTTCCACTGGACCAGGTTGCTCAAAAGCCCCATCCAACCTGGCCTTGAACACTTCCAGGGATGGGGCATCCACAGCCTCTCTGGGCAATCTGTGCCAGTGCCTCACCACCCTCACAGTAAAGAGCTTCTTCCTTACATCTAATCTAACTCTACCCTCTTTCAGTTTAAAGCCATTACCCCTTGTCCTGTCACTACAGGCCCTTGTAAAAAGTCCCTCTCCAGCTTTCTTGTAGGCCCCCTTTAGGCACTGGAAGGCTGCTATAAGCTCTCCCCGGAGCCTTCTCTTCTCCAGACTGAACAACCCCAACTCTCTCAGCCTGTCTTCACAGGAGAGGTGCTCCAGCCATCTGATCAGCTTTGTGGCCCTCCTCTGGACTCGCTCCAACAGGTCCATGTCCTTCTTACGTTGGGAGTTCCAGAGCTGAATGCAGTACTCAATGTCTATTAATAATCTATTAATGATGTCTATTAATAATCTGTCCAGGATGGATTTTTCTTCCCTATGTATCCCAAACTATGCTAGACGTCTCATAAAATAAGCAAAATCACAACACCTGCTCCAACATATGTAAACTAATTCTATACAGCATCAGCGAAAGCCATAAGTACAGAAGAGAAATAATAGAAAATAGAACACATGTTCAATAAACACATTAATCTTGGTGACTACATTGTACGTATATTAAAAACAGAAGTCTCTTTCAGATTAAAGTACAAAACTAACACAAATTATATACTAATGGTATGTCTCTTGAAAACAAACCCTCCATAAACAAATAGGATTTCCTTTTCCTTTCAGTTACTGCCTACATTCTTCAAACAATCATTTAAACAACCATTTATGGTGGATGAATATAAACATTAAAAGTGATCAAGATAGCATCAGCAATACAATTGCTGCCTGCATCTTTTTTTTTTAGGATCAACCCATGAAGTGTTATTTCTCAGCCAGGAAAACAGAACTTTTTATTTTAAAAAGTAACTGTGGAAAAACAGTATGATCCAATTTCTATAAAGACATATTGAAAAACAATTATAGTGAGGAAGCCTTTATAACCTACGGAAAATAAAGACCAAAGGCTTCTCACCTGCTGTAGTAAAGAATGCTTTCCTTAAGGCTCACAGTATCCTACCACATTGACCTTCGCCTTAGTTCTTCTGAGATACAATGGTAGACAAATTATCTGCAAGCTAAAATACACAACTAACCACAAGCTCATAAAGTATTTTTAAGCAAGTAGACAGCTATAAAACTGCTTCCCAAGCTATTCTATTACAGTGCTCAGAAACAGCTGAGCTGTCAGAGATTAAAGTTCAAAAAGTTCAGGAAAGTCCATTTTAGAGAGAAATACAAATCCAAAGAGTTTAAGTGTTACCATGCCTCTTTTTTCTTTAGCACATGATGAAGGCCATGTTCTGCTGCTATCTTCTTTACAAAGTTTTTTGTTAAATCCCCTAATGGGAAAATGGTTTTCCTCAAAGCGTCCTGCGAGATCTGACTGAGAAAGAAGGTCTGGTCCTTAAAGAGGTCAGCCCCTTGAAGGAGTTTCACAGCTGCAAAGTGCAGAAGACATAAAGCATTTCAGCATAACCCCCTCTAATAGTTCAACTTCCTTTAGTATTTTGTATGAAAACAAACATTTAGTTTTATTCTTTCCAAACACATGTTAAAACCAGCATTTTTCAGGTTTTTCCAAATCTAATTGAAAATGTTTGGGTATCTTCTCACCACTAAAAAGATCTAAAAGGATTCTGATTTTCTACAACACAGAATCTTACAAAGTCTTACATTGCCTCATCTATTACAATACTGCAAGTCACCGGCAAGAACATCAACAACATGAAATATAAAAACAGCTTCACATTTCACGTGAAAGAGAGAATGAACAGTCAAATATCTTAGAGTATACTTTTCTTAAAAAAAAAAACATTCGGTTTTACCATGAAATGACACTACTATAAATCAATGATTTGAACAATCAGTAGAGTTATTCCCAATACTCAGGAGAGAAGAGTTTGAATTTATTCTTTAAAATAGATTAAGTCTCCTGATTGCCCAGATGAAATAAAAATGGTATAGTTTTTCAGTCATGTTCTGTCCACTCTCTTTAAGAGCTAATAGCTCTGATGTGGTACAAACTCTGCTGATCTGTTTCTTGACCCAAAGGAACACTAACTACAGGCCAGTAGTTCAGTCAAAACTAATAATACAAAATCCCAATAACGGGGCAGGAAGCCTGCTTAAAACATCACAAAATACTACAACTTTCTGGAAATTATATTAAAATAAAGTAACAAATAAACCCCTTTGAGTCCAGAACAAACAAATGAAAACCAGGAAGCTGTAACACAAAAACATCACCTTGGCAGCTTTGCATAGTGGTAGTTTGCAAGTCCCCTTTCCCTTCGGGTATACTGCATTTCTCATTATACGTCAGAGCTTCATCCGAGTTACTTTACTGCATTACAGCCCACTGCAGAGCTATTTGGGAAATTTCTACATTGCCATCCAAGCTGTGATGGTGCCATGCAGAGACATACCCAAAACAGCATTAATCAAGCTGGCTCTGGTACTGATAACAAGAGAACCACTGCAGTGCAGAGATCAACCACTGGCACACTATTTAAGTGAAGAGCAAAACCAGCACTACTGCTACTCATACCTTTGCTGACCTGAGAATTGTAGCCTTAAAAACTTTTCAATGGCAGTGTACACACAACCTTGATCTGCCTGGGAAAACCAGGCTTCTATAGGAGAACAGAGAAATAAGGCAGAATAGTTGAACTACTGAATGAAAACCTGATTTTTTTTCCAGTAAAATAAAATACAGTCCAACTACTGTAGTAAAGTAAGTTACTAATTTTAACATTTCAAAGCCTTAATTCTAAAATTACACTTAAGCATATCCCCATGATGAGGTCCATCAATACTATAAACTAAATAGCCAAAGAATACATTCCCTAAAATAGAAGAAACATATAAACAAATTTTTACGTAAATCATGGAAATACTAGATGAAGATTTCTTGAAATACTTCTGCAGGGTATAGAAGATAGCCCTGTCTCTTTAATCCACATTATGGCTCCTCCAGAATATTGATTACTCCTGAAATGCTTATTCTTACCGCTGGACCTGGATTAGAACTTTTAAAATAGAAAATGTAATACCTGACTAGTCAGGGTAATTTTCAGTAATGTAAATCCCCTGTTTTGCCCAATCAGTCTTCTACAAAGGCTGGAGTTTAAATGGTAGTCATTGCATGTAAGGTAACAAACTTCTCTGATTCTGAAACACCAAATATAATTTAAATTTCTCTTTCACATCCAGGGTGAAATATGCAATGAAGAAACCACTTACTATTTCTAACTTCAAAACGGTTTCTGAAAAGCCTTTGTGGTCTTTTGATATGCTTCTGTTGAAACACTTCCTCATCCTCTAGTGAGGTCCTAGCATAATGCCCAGTAGCAATTGCATCTGCTCCTATCAAGAAAAAAAACCCAAAACACAAAGGCACATACATGAAATTCACAGTTTAAAACAGCAATATAAACATCTAGGAAAAAAACAGGAAGCAACGAAGGAAGAAAACCTATGGAAGTCTTATACTGATGATAATCATACTCCTGCTACATAAATAATGTATACTTTTCATTGGCATGCTAGAACTTGTGCTTTTGTCCTTTAAGGACCACATACAAATGCAAAACCTAATACTCAGGTCAATATACGTCCCTGAATTAAATGTGCTCCTACATAGCAGCAACCTAATCTAGTGGAAGATAACCCTGCCCATAGCAGGGGGGTTAGAAGTAGATGACCTTTAAAGGTCCCTTCCAAACCAAACCATTCTATGATTCTATACGTAAAAGCAAACTTAAAAATAAATACTTTGCAAATACTGAAATACTGCCACAGAGATATGTGCATTAGGCATGCATACGAATTCATGTTTTTCCCCACCTTTTCAAGAGTTTGTATCCTTTAAGCACTTCCACAGCACACATGCTGCACTGACACACTTGAAAATGCCTTACCAAGGTTATCCATAGCATAATGAAGAAAGTAGTTGAATTTGATGTGTTTGTTACACACAATATCAGGATTAGGAGTCCTTCCCAATTCATACTCTTTTAAGAGGTCACTGTAAAATAAAGATTCAAATGTATATATAGACAATATTAACACTACATAATACTATCCAAGACTGGTCGATCTGTTTAAACATGAGAACTTGAGACTCAGTCATACTAGGCATTTTATGTAAGAAATAAAATACCCAATAGATTTTAACCTGTAAAAACAAAGCTTGGAAGATTTTCTCCAAAGTGCACTGAGGACATGGTCAAATGATCACTCACAACCTTGTAACCTTATTTTATTAAATTAATGTTCCCTCAGGGGAGACATGACTACCCACTGAGCACTCCCTACTCATCTCTTATGAAATACTTACTTTCAGAACTAAAGAACACATTTTTCAAAGTGACAGTGCAGTGGAGCACACACCAGGAGTTAACTGTGTCTCAGCTGAAAGGACAGTAACTTAATCTACAATAACACCACCACAAGCAGTCATGGGGCTTAATTTTATAGAGATGTTTTCCTGTCTTTTTCTTTCTCCTTCAAGAAATCCAAGCAGTTTCTCAAAGTCATGCTGTACTTTTACACTGTTGCATAACTAAAGCACTTAGCATTATTTGCTTTAAAACACTGAAATAATAACTAATGAAATTAAACTAGCATACAGTGACGCACCGAGATATCAAAAGGCCTGATCCCTGCCTTATTTTGCTTATCCTCAGTAGTCACTCAAGTCAAGAGGAACTGAGGACATGGACTGGAAAAGGATCCTGAACTGTACTTAAAAGAACACCAGCAACCCCACTACCAGGTTTTACTCTTCACCATCTGAAACAGAATCAATTGCTTCTTCCTTACCATGTTATACTTTACCTTCATAAAGAGAAAATAAAGCAACACATCTTTTATTTTGTCCAACTACTTTTTAACAGTTCTGAATTTAACAATTTATACTAATAATTAAATCACCTGGGTCCACCCAGAGCTGCTTCCCTCTCACTGGCTCAGCACTGTACTCTGATGATAACACACTACTCCTTTGTAAATACTGCAAAAGCACACTGAAAGTTTTATAAAAAAGTCAGTGTAAAGCCAGGCTCACGTCAGTTCGCTAAAGCACAGAACTGCAGAAAAGGCAATGAAGGATGCCTACTGAATCTCTCTGATGTAAAAATGCAAAACGGACTTTGCACAGACTATGGGTAAGATAAGACCTGGGAAAGTCCTCTTGATAAAAGGTGGGTTTTGATGAATGACCCTTTAAAGAGAGACTCCAGAGGAGGAGTAAATTCAAGCTCAGTGATGACAGTAAAGAAAAAAAGATTCTGAAACAAGCAAATATACTTGCAACAGATTGTCTGGGAACACTGTACTAATAAACGAGGAGAAGCAGAAGAAAAGCTGATCTTCTACACTCTTTGATTCACTGTCATCTACAGACTCCTTCCACCTCCAAGAGTTTTGATAACATTTATTCATTCTCTCACACCGAGAGGAAAAAATGGAGTGAACTTTCCCAGAACAGGGCTGTTTTCCCCACTGACTGTACAAAAGTCTTCTGCTCAACCTGATGTCATTTCACCATGATGTAGAAGTACCACAACTAGGTTATTCCTCAGTTTCTTCTAAGACAAGGTAACAACAGCACTACTTAGAGGGAGAAGATGAAGATCAGGGAATGACTTTTACGTACTTATGCTGAGTAAGTAACAGAGAAATTATGTTGTTATACCAATACTTCCCCTCTCCTCCTGCCTCCCAAGAAAAGCTCTCAGCTTTTCTATGCAGAATTTTCTTCCCTTTAAGTGGAACAAAGTCACAGAAAATCTGGACACTCTCTTTAGAGAACAGTTTCAAATTTGTTAGAAGTTTAAAGAAGCAAGGCTAGTTCATGATCACTTTGTGGTAAACTGGATTCAGTACATATTAATTTAATGTAAAACGCACTGCATAAATTACACAAACTGACAGTAATAGCACCCCACTAAGTACTTTTTCTCACGCTGCAATAAGATTGGGACAGTATGTGGGAAGCAGAAGAAATGAGCTGCAACAAAGCAACTGCTAGACACTTATAATCTAGGGAGAAAGCACCTATTAATTTCAAAAATAACAAACCTATTAAAACCAACACATACATTCTGATCTTAACTATCAATGAGAGAAAAAAAAATTCCTCCCATATTTAAGAGCCTTCAGCACTTTCTCTTTGTACTGACAATACCGCAATAAATCACCTTTGCCCATTATCTGTCCGTCCTCGCTTTTCACAGCAACATAGTACTATACTAATATACTGAAAGGCCATCTATTTTAAACGTGTTTCTACCTGAATACTTCATTCCAATATTCTTTCACGTAGGAAACCTGGTGAAAAGGAATATCGAGCTTCTGACAAACCCGGTAAGCATCTTCGCAATCTCTGTCAATGGAGCAAGCTCCTTGTTCATCCAGAGGGTCCCAGTTCTTCATAAAGACACCCGTCACCTGGTAGCCTACAAATGAAGGTAAGAACGACTTATGAAGTCAAACTCCTACAGCCTCGACCCAAAACCTGTGTTTCAAGACTTGTGTATGTAACCACTTCTTTCAGAAGATGTGAGCAGTCCTGTGCTAAGCAAGTATCCTGTGAAGTTCTATAGTACAGTTCTTGTATGACCTTTTTTTTTGCTTTAGCCAACATAAACCCAACCTCCTCCAGCAACCCAACACGACGGTATTTCATAACCCCGAGTTCCGCCCACCCCGTCCCCGCCTGCCGCCCGCCGAGGTGCCCGGCTCTCCGCGGGGCCTGCCCGGGCCCTGCCCGAGGTGGGGCCGCTCCACCGGCCGCAGGAGGCGGCGGAGCGCGGGGAGGAGCCGGCCGGGCCGCGCCGGGCCGGGCGAGAGGGCCGAGAGGGCAGGCGTGAGGGGAGGGCAGGCGTGAGGGTGAGGGGGAGGGGAGGGGAGGGGAGGACAGCCCCCGGCCCCGCCGCCCTCACCCCCCACCTCGGCGGCGCAGCAGCAGGGCGGCCACGGCGCTGTCCACCCCGCCGGAGACGGCGCAGGCCACCCGGCGCCCCGCCGCCAGCATGGCCCCCGCCCCGCCGCTTCCGCCCGCCCGCCCCTCTTCTCCGGCGGCCGCGGCCCGGCGCCCAACGGCGCTCGGGGGAAACGCGGCTGCCCTCGGGGGTTCCGGCGCCGAACCGGAGCCGGAGCCGGAGCCGGAGCCGGAGCCGGGCGGGCGACAGCCCTCTTCGGTTAAGGCGGCAGCTCCCCAGGGGGCGGGAGCGCCTGCGTTTGCCGCCTGCTCGCTGTTAAAGGCACGTACCAGCGAGCGCTGCCGGGGTTTTCCACCCTCCGCTGCCTGACTCGGTGCCGCGCAGCCGGCCTGCGCCCCTCCCCGCAGGGAAGCCGGGAGTACCCTGTTGATGCGTTGTTAAACCAGCCGGAAAGGCGGAGAAAACCAGAAGAGCTTTCTGGCCCACAAGCCTCCCCCTGTCAGGCCAACCAGAACCCTCAAACACGTACCCTAAGCGAGAGCCCTCCGGCTGCCCATGAGCGACAGGACTCGGCCCCTCGAATCGCACAAAGGAAGCCCCAGAAGAAAACGTTACAGTCTCCACTTAATCGCTTCGAGTTCATTATCACTTAATGAACCAAAGGTTACTCCACCTGGCTCCAGCTGCTACCACAGAGCAGTGCAGCCTCCCCGAGCGCTGTGCCCCAGGCAGCATCCTGCACGAACCCCGCTCCAAGCACCTCTGGATATTTGAGCAACTGACTTGCACCTTGAAGGCTGGAATTCGGCTCTTAGTTGAAGACACATGGAGCTGTCAACTGGCATTTGAACTTCAATGAATAGTTAGGCTAGTCAATACAGGTGGTGAATCCCAGAAGCTGGCCAGGTGCCTGCTTTAGGACCACACAGTTGGGTGTTTCAACTGACAGATGACTCCCACATGTTTGTAAGTTGTCATGGTTATGCTCAAAACCAGGATTTAGATCTGCTGCCTGCAAAGACATACATTCACAAAATGTAGTTCTCAAGGGGCACAGAATGCTTGGCTCACCTGCAAGTCCTTGAACTATAGGGCATAAACCTATTTACCTCTTTTTTTAAAAGAAATCACAAATACATCACTCATAAGAAAAAAAGCTCATAATTTTTTTTAAATCTTCCTCTGTTTCAACTTAGAAATATGCAACCAAACTCATTTCTCCCCCTGTTCAAAGTCTAGTTGAGGACCTGCTGTTAACTGGACAGCACTGGCTCAAAGTTTTAATAAATGCTTTGGCTGAAGAAGCCCTTGTGCTTTTCACAGAAGGAAAGCAGGAACAATCAAAGAAAGTATAAAAATTCCACATTTTTATGGTTCATATTTGGCAGGAGCAGGTAGCATGATTGTTTCCTCTCCTCTGACTCAGAAGAGTCTTCACATGTATTCCACTAGCATTCAACAGTACCATGTTTATTTCCAAACTTGCTACATTTTTATATGAAAAACCACCCTGAAGCCCACTAGCTTTACCTACATCTTAACATTTGTTAGTAAAACACTAAATAGTAACCTTTTATTACAGGCTTTGGTTAGACTATTTTGTACAACAGTTTGGTAAACAACTCATTTATTTTAAATTAAATCTTCATTGCACATAGGGGATAAGGAATCAAAGAACAATTGGAAGAAATAAAAAGAGACAAGCTTCCAATACAGAGAATATCCCCTTTTGCCTTAGAGCAACATAGTTTAAATACAAACATTGCAGCACATCCATGAACAGAACCATTAATCAGACTTGGTTTGACTATATCAATACTGTTAGAATTGTATTGTGTTAGTGGTTCATCAGATAATCTATAGCCATCTTCAAAAAAAAACCCCAATTGTACAAGAGTAACATCTAAACACTTTAAAGATCACAGATGCCAAGAATTCTTCATTTCAACTCAAGTTCAGAATTTGAGTAGAGGGGAATCCAGGTTTTCTTTGTTTACATCAGGACTCAGAGTGATAAGAGGCGAACTCAAATCAATTAGCTGAAAGAAAAACAATAAAATTTAGCTATTGTAGTCAGCTGTTGTATATAACTACTAGCAGTGATAATCTCTATTAACATAGTCTTCAAGTACTTTTTTTTTGTTTAGGATTCCTATTAGTATCCAGAAGACATACAAAAGCACTACACTCAAGCTTTTACGTTCAGGTTTTTAAACATCTAGGTCATTCTTAGACAAGCACAGGCTTCTTACAAGGTGGTTATTGCCCATACTCACCTTAAAAGCCTAAAATGCTTTTATGTTTCACTACTATGCATATTCAAGTGACACTGTCATCCACGCAGAGCACTTCTGAACTCCTCTGAACATGCCCCAGAAGTCAAAATTCTGTGATCCTCTTTTGAGATACTTTGAAGGACCTGATATTAAATTGATCCCAACTACACCTAACAAAGGCTACATCCTCATAGCTACCACCATTCATCTGACAATATCTAAAGGCATCTATCTTTGAGCCACTATGCTTGTCAAATCTAGAATAGATTCCAACACACATCTTTCAACTAAGGAGGGGATTAGGAGAGGAGTTAGACAGGAGAGACAGCCTTGCTTTTTTTCTGAAAATAAGCTACTGCTGCCAAGAACTGAAAATTTGCAGAAGGAAAACAAGAGTCAGCATGCCTACTTGACTTAAGACAGCATTCACTTCGTGCTTGAGAACAGTTCATTCTTTAACTGCTTTAAGTTCTTTCTCCATACTCTTCCTATTTGCAGATTGCTCACTGAGCTCTAGTCTAGAGCAATTGGTTGATTTTGAACATTATGTTCTCTTTACTTAAGAGCAACTTAGTATGTAGTATCCTATTGAACAAATTGAGCTAATATTAAATTCTTACAGTATTGTGGACCTGCTCTACTGACAAGTATATGCAGCCAGTTGACATTTTTCTGGTAGCGTACTTGCACCAGAAGACTTGAATATAACTTACCTTTACCTGCCCTGAGAACATAGGCTTTAGAGGAGTAACCTTATTCACTTCTGGAGTATTGGAAAGGTCAATCAGAGGTCTACTTTCACATTCCAAAACGTGTGGGAGACATTTGTCTACTCCAATATCTACCAGTAAGGCCTTAAAAAAAAAAGATAGTTCAGGTTTTCCCCTGTTCTCCATGATTCCTTCATAAACATTTAGGCAGTCAAATTAGCTTATACAGCTGTAATAATCACAGGACAGGCTTAATTTACAGGTTGTGTATTTTTCATATGGGATTGTTTGCACAGTCTAAAAACCCCAGCTCTTGCTCTGCCAATGGCTAGCATCACAAATAGTGAAAATGCAGCGAGACAAAGCAAAAGAGCTCCTTGGGGCATAAAACAATTTTTCACTTAAAAGCAGAGTTAAGTCAAATTTAAAACATAACTCTTAATATTTAAATGACTTAACTACAATTATTATGCAATGTTATTTAGCCATAGAAACTATTCTGTAGAACTCTAAACTGCAGTTATGCTTTTGTCCAGTTTAACTAATCTATACATGTGCTAAGCAATTCTCTAAAAGATACTTCGCATCATCAAGTAAGCTAACAAGAAAAATACTGATGCAATAACATCAAGCAATTAATCTACAGATTATTCTACACCTGAATATTTGTAAAACCTGAATATTTGTAAATCAATAGCCACTTTGACAGGTTAATATTTCAGAACTACCTCAGTCCTTTCTCCTTAATGCCTGTGGAGTGTCAGCTTTCAACATGAAGCCAGGAGATTCTTGGGAAAGGGGAAAAGTGTTCACTGGACTAAGTACATAACACTAAGTTTACTGCTACATGGGCTTTGGGGTTTAACCCTTACTCGTATGCAGATTTGCACCGCTGTTAGGTGACTGAATTTAGCTACAGCGGTGCCTTTTATTTTTTTTCTTCCAAGAGGGCTTTATGGCTGCAATAGGAGCTGCCCTGTGACACTGCTTTTCTAATCAAATCCACGAGGATTTCACACCACTTATCCAGAAGTGGAAATTTAGTATGAAATCTGCAAGTATTTGACAGTTCAGCTTTGATGGGAACAAAGTTAGTGGAAACACTGAAGTTCAGTGCTAAAAATAGACACTAGAGGGTGCACATGCTTAGAGTTAATCCATTTTATCTTCCTGGGTACTGAAGTGGTTTTCCTACTTATCCCTCATCTCAAAATAATTTATTTTCAAGCAGTTTACTTAGTCATTCTGTAGAAAAATGTATTGTCATTTCTTACCTCAGTTTGTTTCTCTTCAGCCAGCTGATTTTGTACTTCAGCCTCTGTTACTTCATTTTCTACCTCTTCTGGAGCAGTTTTTTCTGGTGAGAAGTTAAGTGCAAGAGGTAGCACAGGTGGAGGAGATGTATCATCTTCTGAAGAAGATATCTTTGTCCTACTCTCTTCTGTCTGTTTAGAACTACAGAAAAGAGCATTGGCAATAATTGAGTTCTTTAATCAGCATGAACTACTAAAGACAGACAAGCCAATCTCCTAACCTCATTTTTCCTTTTTTTACCCCAAGTTTTAATGACCAAAAGACTTCCCATATTTTCATCCAAAAGTATGCTAGTTACCTGCAAAATACAAGATATTTCATGCTGCAATAAATTTATAGCCTACCCATGCAAAAAAAAAAAAAAAAAGAGCTAATGACTTCAGGATGAAGAATTAAATCTTAAATTGACATATACAAGCAGCCTAAACTTCACAAGTGGTATTTTTGGTTTTTAGACTTTGAAGAAACAACTAGCTAACAAGTACTGATATTGCATATCATTAGGCAACCCACTTCAGTCCCTGCTGAGAGGAAGTACTCACACCAGCTGGAGGACCAGAGATCATAATCTGATTAGTATAAAGTCATTCTAGGGAGAGTAATTGTTTCCTTGAGAGAAAAGGCTATTTTGGACATTTACCCTAAGTAACATGACATATAGGAAGAGTTTTCTAGCCATGAATCATTCCTGCTTTGATATTGTTCATCTCCACCAACCATGAAGCAAGCCTGCATACATACATTAATATATATATATGGCACTTGTTAGAAGATGTTGGGCTGATAATACGAAGGCAACATTATTTTCACAGAAAACAAACAGAATTAACAACAGTGTAGGATTCACCCATTCTGCAAGCAATTATTTCAAATTAAAAATACGTAAACCCGCTCAGAAACTGAAGTTCAGTCAACTAAATCCTTAGCTTTTTGACTGATATTTTAACAAAGTGTAATTTTACAGAAGTATTGGCAACAGTATGAAACAAAGTTAAGACTAGTATGTATTTTAACCAGCTACTTCCCTTCATCAGAAGACAACAGCAAAATAATGCCAACACCAAATCTGTTTTCAGTCAGAACATCAGATAGAAGTCTTGAGTTGTCCACTAGCTCAAGACATACAAATAACTTCCTACTAGAGATTATAATTCTCTAATGTTAGATATTGACTCATCTCAGTAAGTCTTATAGTATTTTACTAGTCACAAGATATAAATCTTTTTTAGGCCTATACAGCACCTATGCTCAAATGCTTTATTCTAACATTTAGCAGAGGTCCTTGAAACCTGAAAGTCATCATTAAAATTCATTTAGAGGCAGTTTGCCTACAATACTTATTTCATATATGGAGGTTTCTGTCTCACCCAGCTGTAAGAGTCTTTTTGGTAGAAAAGCTGGAACTTTGGCGAACAGATGCAGCATGTGGAGAAAATGCCATTCTTGGTGCAGTTTTAGGAGTCACTGCTGGAAATCCTGAGATACGACGAATAGGTGTAGGTAAGCCAGACCGTTTCAGACTGGCAGGAGTCATGGAGACAGACCTCTCAGGAAAACAAGAATTCCGAAAGATCCCATCTTCTGAGGCTTTCACAGGAGTGCTGACTGCCATGGCACTAAAAAAGGAACATGCATTAGCCAAAAGCTTCTAGAAACAGTTTTATTCAAACTGTTCTACCAAACAATACAAGTCAGTTTACTTTTGGTCAGTAAGGGAACAGTAGTCATGATAAAGTCAATAATCACAGCACAGTAAGGGCTTTACCTCATAAGGATGCTGTTATGAATGACTCCAGTCTATTTAGCATTGCAAAGAAAATTCTCTTCTGAAGGGGGTGTGGGGGTTGTTGTTTGGTTTAGTTTTGGGGTTTGGGTTTTGGTTTTTAAATCAGTTCCAATAGGCATTAACACAGCCAACCTGGAGGGTCTCAAGGGATTACACAATAAAGTTAGAACTTCTAACAATTGTTCCAACACCCAGCCATGTTGCATTCTAAGAAGTACACCCTAGTACATTCAATTTTCAGTTAAGCCCTACCTTCCAAGTGTGCCACAAAATGTTAATCCAAGAGATGGTGTTGCTTTTGGTGCTGATTTGTTTGGTGGCATATCTAAAGAGAAAAGTTTTGTTAATTGCTATCCAGATTTTTTTTTTTTTTTTTACATAACAGATACCTTTCAGTTAAAATACGAATTCATTCCAAGAAGTGGAGAGAAGTTTAATGAAACAAATAACAGGCATTCAAGGTAACATTTGCTTTTAACAGCCAAGCTAGAAGACAGGTCATGCAAAGTATGTGCTTACCTCCCACCTTCACTGGAACCTTAGTTTGACTTGTAGGAACAGACAAAACTCTAGCCTTGGGCTTTGGACACAGGCTTCCTTTTGTTGCACTTCCATCTTTTTTCTGCTGATATAGCTTCTGCAGACTGGGAACAGAGCTCAGCCTCTGAATTCCACTGCCTACAGCCTCAGATGATGTTGCAGAAGCTGAAGAATGAGCCAAGCTTACAGCACTAGATATTTTGGGAGTACTAGCTGATCTTGCTTGCTTCCTGGATTTTTCTGTATTGGCAGCCTGCAGAGATGACACTCTGGTAGGTCTGACAAGGGCCAGCCTATTTGTACTAGCTGAAAGGTTAGAGCCACTCACACTAGCTTTTGAAGACATGCTTGATTTTCCTGAAATAGAAAGTTAAGTTATACTTCTGAATCATTGCTTATTGCTAAGTTTTTGACAAAGAAGAATAATTACGCTCACACAGGAAAGAAAAAAAGCAATTTACAGCATTTAAATTTATGGTCAAACTACTCAAGTTTAAGAACACATACAACTACTGAAAACTTACTCCCTGAATCCTCCAGTAATTTTGTCTGTTTTAGAAAGTGTCCTCACCAAATTCCTGAATTACTGCAATCAAGTCAAAAAATATTCTTCAAGGAATGCCAAAACAGCTTGCAGATTCAAGTTACATTTTCAGCATTTTCTCCCAGCATAGTTGGCTCTGTTCCCTTAAGCAAGTATTCAAGAAGGTAGTAGTTCAAGTTACACTGATTAACACTACGGGCTGAACTACCCAAGTGCTTTTCTCAGTTTTCTGTATGGTTCTTACTTTTAGTCTGTAGGTTACTTTCATTAATAGGATGAATCTTGACTAGACACTTCTATCATATAAAATAATTCTTATTAAGCTTTAGCTTTTACTAATATATTATTATCCATCCAGAAACAAAGTACAAAATAAAAATTTTCAGTAACTCAGTATCTCAATATATCTACAAGAACTGTGGTGCTTACATCTGACAGTATTTTAGGAGACTATTTTTCTGATCCTTTGAAGCTTACTGTGTCCTGGGTCTGAAAGGGTGAAATTGATGTCCTCATAGTATAAGCCTCTTGGTTGTATTCAGTTACCTCCCTAGAGTATGTTTCCAATATGCTTGAGTAAAGCTCATCCTTTTATTAGGCTTACAGAAACTCAGAACTAGGCCTTCCACCTTCCTTCCATATTTCAGTTGTTTTGGTGGGTGTTTTGTTCCTTTTTTTTTTTAATTCAAGTTAGACAAGCTTACAGCATTCAGAAGCTCACGTACTTGGCTGTAATAGAGAAGATCATGTACAAAGAGAACAGGTTTCCTGAGGGATTGCTTACTTTCTGGCTGTGTCAGACCCTCACATGTAGGCATCAGGCTTACATGAATTTAGTTTTTACAAATGATAGAAGTCTAAGATTTATCTTTAGTCCACATGGATTTATTGGACTAGCCTACAAAATTTTATTCTCCATTCAAAACGTTTCTTACTGCTTGTATGTACTGGACACTATTGAAACATACCCAAACCCACAGTCCAAGACATGCTTAGCTATTTCAAAATTGATTTGTGGCACAAATCTGTAGTAAGAGTGATTACCATTTTTTCCTATAGGAGAAATGGATAAACTTGAATTCAGACTTGAGTTCATGCTAGACACTGATGACGAGGAAGTAGTCTTTCTTGTGAGACCACTGGCAACACCAGGAAGTTTCAGATGTGTCATCTTCTTTAAGCTAGGCTGAATCAGAGAACATAGTTTATTCAAAAGCAAAAGAACTATTAAAACATTATTTTGCCATGCTTTTTCTTGGTATTATAGCTTTTCATTTGTGAATTTTAGAGAACCTCCTTCCTCAGATTACAGTTTAAAAAGTGAACTTTCTTAGAAACAGTTCCATTATATCTGGGTTGTTATACAGAACTGGAACATCAGATCTAGGAGGTGGAGTGTTATTATTATTCCTGCCACAAACTTGAATATGGACTTAAAGGGATTAAAGAATAAAAGGAGTAACCCCTGGCACCAGTATATGCTGGGCACCAACCAGCTGGGAAACAGCTTTGCAGAAAAGGCCCTTGGGAGTGCTGGTAGACAAGTTGAACATGCCGAGCACTGGCACAGGTTTCCCAGGGAGGTTGTCAAGTCTCCATCCTTGAAGATACTCAAAAGCTGTCTGGACATGGTCCTGGGCAACTGAGTCTAGGTGGCCCTGTTTGAGCAGGGGTTTGGACCAGATGACGTCCAGAGGTCCCTTCCAACATTAACCATTCTGTGATTTAGTAAAGTTGCATGCAGCATGGAAATAGGTGTCTAAAGCTTCAAAACTCCTGACAGCTATAGGTATTCTACCTTCATACAAGTTATGGCAACCTTTTCATATGGTATAGTTAACTACACACATCACAAACTTTCTTACAGAAAATTGCGGATTGCTTACCTGCAGCTAATGCTTTAAAAACAAAGGTAATGCTTGTTAATCCAACACATTTATAGTTGCTCTTAAGTATGTTCATTGTGTTATAGACGTAGAACACACATTCAAGAATGGCAATTATAGAACAGAGACTACTTCTCCTTAAAACCATTATACACAGCAACATAGCTCTAAATTAGAAAGTAAGCTATATCAGTTTTTTCTTTTTATCAGAACATCACAAATTATTTTCATATTAAGTATGCTTGCCATTACCTTACTTGGTGCAGGAAAGGCTTTTTTGTCTTGCGCTGAGGAACTATCACTGAACGAAGACTCAAAAACATCTGAAGCAGCACTAGATTTATCAGAAATTAGATCTTCAGATGATCCCATGCTGTTCAAGTCTCTTTTTGTAGAAATACTAGTATGTTTTCCTGGTTTGGGCTGCAAATTTCAATGCAACATTTTAAAAGCTACTAGTGTTTCTAGAAACCACTACAAAGCTTTTTACACAAATGGATTTTGTTAAGAAACCAAGACAACAGTCAATGAAGAAGCCTTTGAACCCAGTCAAGTCCTTAGCTTTTCAACTAATATAGTTTAAAGTTAGTCTTGTGAGTATATTTGCCAAGTATTAGAACATTCTTGAACCCAGATATTGGACATCAACCTGAGAACAGTTCTGCACAACAATTCACCAGCACAAATTTCATATAATCATGTTCACCTACATACGGTAACAGTTGTTCCTTACAAGATCTCCATTTAATTCACATTCTTCTGCTTTACTCTAGTTTTCCAAAAGATGAGACATTACAATAGTAGACTGCATCATCCAAACTGTCTATTTAGACAGTGGGGTACAATTTGGCTAGGTAAAGCATTACGACTGTGCCTTTTCTTATAGCACCCAAAATCAAAAAGAGACTTTTACCACAAAGGAATCAAAGGGTCCCCTATCTTCTATAGGTGATGGTTCCCAAGGAGCCAATATCACATTTTCAGTAAAGTCTAGTACATACTGGAACCCAAGCCATAAGGTGCAGAGCAATAAAATCCAGAAGATATTCTATCTAGAGACTGGGATTTGTGCACACAAGGTTTTCTAACACAACTGTTTCCTTGCTATCCTAGAATACATTTTCAGTTGGTCACATAGCTACATCTTAAATGTAATACCATTAATCACTGCTTTTGATGGTTGAGACAAGTTGTGGACAGAACTAGAACGAAAAGATATTCCTGTCCTATCAAGATAATTGTGGGGTTTTTCCCCCCTCACCTCCATTGACAAGAGTTAACAGTAAACAAAGCCATTTTGCACATTAAGTCACTAATAACAGTGCAGCAATTTTACCAGCAACAAAACAGTGTTTAAACAGAAGCCAGGAATGATGGTATTCACAAAACCAGAATACAATGGAAAAGAAATTCGCCTGCAGATGCTCTACATTGTCATAATAGATAAAACTAGTTGGCTACTGTACCACAGTATCTGCCCCGACTTTTCTTTTTTATATATAATGTTTCCTGCCTAAGGATCTTATGAGGTAAAGAAACACTGTAAGATTAAAGTTCACTTTTAAAAATAAAAGCTTGTGGACAGTTTAAACATTCCTAAAAGACACAAAGGCCATGTCTAAAGAAAACATTGTTGCCCAGAAGCTGTCTTTACCTTTTCAATAGTCAACAAATTGCTTCTTCCAAGAGTAGATGAAGCTTTTGCCATTGGCAGTTTGCCAGCTGCCTTCATATTTCTTCCCTTAGTTTCCTGTTCTTGTGTCAGAGGTGAACTGGCAATTTCTGTAGGAGATACACAAATTTTAACAGGGCTTCTGTTTAGAGGAGTATGAAGAGCATGTGTTTTGTCATCTGACAAAAGTTTATCCAATTCCTTTGGAAAACAAGGTGGCAGCTGACATGCTGGGCTATCTCGCACACAGTACGTCTCCCGTTTAACAGCCCTGGGACTTTTCACTATATTTTGGTTTCTCAGTATTTTCAATTTTGACTTTGAATCCTCCACAAATTTTTCTATAATCTTGTCTTCCCGTTCTTCTGATTGGCTTATTTTAGTCTGTTCATTCTTGCTTCCAGTCTCTATCTGCAGTGCTAACAAATGAGCTTCTTTGAAAATTTCCACAAATTTCTCTCCTGTAAGTGGGCTCCACGTGAGTTCATCATCACAAGCAGGTGCACTCTTTTTTTCAGCACTTGTTTTTGCTTCAACATTGGCAGCAATACATTTTTCTTTGTGTCCCAAAGGTCCAACAAAAACTTCATCTTCATTTCCACTACAAAGAAGAGTTAAGTCAGCGCAGCACCATACGTGTGTTCATTTTAAAGGTATATTCACCTGTAGACCCTTCACTTACCTTGCTGGAGAGAGTGAAAGGTCAAAGTCAAACTTTTCATCAGTCAGAAGAGGAAAGTCTGAAACTATAACAACAAGAATTTTGTCACAGTGGGGATTTCCAATAAAAATGATTGCATTATGCTTTGACAATTTGGTGAAGCCGATGTCAGATGGCAAAGAAAGTTTTAGCTACCAATTTTAAGTAATTAAAATAACAAAAACATGTTTTAGGTCAAAGAAATTGAAGGTACAGCTGTGAATATGATCATAATTGTGATAGATGCCCAAATATTATAAAAGATGTCAACACTAATTTCTAAGCATCCATAATAGGAATGTGGGAATCTGGCTGTGGGAAAGGGTATCAGCAGCCTCCAATCAAGAAAAGTGAGATTATATAATCTACAGCTATATGACAAGGCAGTTGTCCTATCAGTCAGTTCTTTCCCAGTTCAGACCACCACAGGACAGTAACAGGAGCCAGTGAGAAAGATTAGTTTTCCTGTTAGCTAATATATACACTAAATAGTAATTTAATCCACAGCAGACAGATAAGGAAAAGGGAGAGGTCAGATTAGATATATAGAAGAGAGGTTGATGACATCATGTCACTACTACACATGCTCTAGCACCAGTGCTCCACAACCTCTTGAGGAGGGTTATAAGCCTGAGACTGGCAACAGCAGCCCATCCAAGTAAATGAGTACACAGAACAAGACATAAAACAGATACAGGAGTTCTACTGATCTGAACTGTCTTAACTTTAAATAAGGCATACACCAGGTAGAAAATATCCCAACATGTTCTCCACCTACCATTGCTTGTGCAAATACTCAGTTTTTCTTCAATCACATGACTTGAGCAGTGTACCGCCATTTCTTTTCCTTCTTCCATAGTGTCTGGAAAATACAGAATTACCGATGCAGTATGTTTAAAAAAACCAACAAAAAAGTCACAGAATTTTACGATACTACCAAATTAGCAAGGAGGCAAACATTCCCTTTGAAGGCTCTTATGTTATGTTTAGGGACAGCCACACCTCTCACCATCCTCTTGAAACACACTATTGAATTATCTGAGACTATGTATATGTAAAGTGTTGCAACCTCTGTAAAAAGCCTTCAAATACAGCAGCGACGCCTAGGATTTCTGAGATTCCTTAACGCAAACCCTGTGTTCGGCAACTAAACTCCTTATATGAATACGGCTGCAATGGGCAGCACGGCTAGACAGCTGCAGCAAGAACACTGCCACCCCAGAGGCTAAAAAAACCCCAACATTTGACAGCACTAATTCGAGACTGGCATAACCGAGACTCAGCGCATCTCTGCTCCGCAGAGGAAACCCGCGCTGCGCTTGAGACGGCGGCTTGCACTTGTGGAGAGAAACCATCAAATACGACTTTCCTGTGAGCAGAGGTCGACTCGTCCCCACCTTAACACAACCCGCTCAGGCTTTGCCGAGGTTACCAGGAGACCCCAGGAGGAATACCTCAGGCCGTGCGGCCAGGCCGAGGGGACTAACGCCGAGCGCGGACCTACCAGGGCTGCTCCCTCACGGGGCAGCTCAGCAGAGCCCACCGGAGCCGAGGGGACCCCCCCCCACACACACACCCCCGGGGGAGGAGAAGCTGCCCGGCGTGCGCGGAGCCGCTCACAGGCCCCGCGAGGGGCGCGGAGCCGCCCGCCGACTTCCCACCGCCCCACCTCCACTGCAACGGCCCCTCTACAGCCGGGCCTCGGGGGAAGGCCTCCGGACAGCACACCGCGAGGCCGGTGAAGCGGCCGAGGGCCGGTAGCCGCCACCGCCGCTCCACTCACCTCCGCGGGGCCGCCGAGCACGAAGCGGTACGGCGGTGCCGCCCGGACGTTTGAAATCGCACCCCCGTCACGTGACGCGCCCCGCGCGCCCTCATTGGCAGGTTCGAACGATAACGACACTCCCCCCCTCCCCGGGCACTCTGGGGCTGGTAGTTGGCCGGCGCTCCCCGAGGGCCGCCGGTGTGGCTGAGGGGCCGCTCCCCGCCGCTGGGCCTCACCCGCTTGCCGCGGCCGATGTCGAACGGATTACACGGCCGTCGCCTGGCAGAACTAGAGACGGGCCTCTGGAGCATCGCAGCACCCAGGGCCATCAGAGGCTGCCAGAAGGCGGCCGCGGGGCGGGCGGATGGCTGCCGACGGCCCCCTCTGGTGCCGTGGCGCCTCCTGCTCCGCTCGGCCTCGCAGGCCGGGCCGCTCCTGTGGCGCTTTCCGCTCCTCAAGTGCGGGTTCCAGCCTTGCTGTTTCATCCCCGCCGCTTGTTGCTGCGGAGCTGGGTTTGCCTGGGCTGACCTCAGCAGCCGCGGTGGTGGCAGCACCAGAAGGGAAAGGCTTCGGGAGCGTCTGGGCTTACGAAGGACTCGGCTTCAGGGCCCTGCAGGGCCTCGGGGTGACTCTGGCACGGCTGTGGCGCAGGGTGCGCAGGCTCCTTTTGTTTCCTCCGCACCGTTGCTCCATACGATTGTCCTAGTAACTTAACTGCGCCAAAAGGGATATATACCTCTTCCTGAAATGACGTAAGGAAGAGCGAGATTCCTGGATGTCAGTCCCAGCTGCTGCCAATTAATACGGGCTGACTGATAGAATAGTTTTAAAAGTAGACCCATGTCAGTAGGAAACACCAGGAACACACCGCTCTTCCATGTTTCTTCTGAAGTTTACTACTGTGCAGTGCTTAGGGTTTTCTCCTAATACATGCATGGCCTCAGAAATTGCAGTCAAGTGATATATTCTGTTCCGAGTATTTCAGGATGGCTAACTAAATCACTGGACTGGAATTTAGCAGCTGAATAAGAATGGCTAAGTATGACCTACAGATTTTCATATAGACAAAATATTTTGTAACCCTTTCTCTACTTGGCCACTTACATTTTAGGATCTTTGATGGAGCCTTGCAAGCAGTATACACAATTTGAGTATATAGCAAGTACCCTATGTATTGGCTAATATGCACGGTATATGGTGGGACAAACAGGCTACTAGGCTGACAATTATTAACACACTCACCTCCTACCTTTCCTCCCTCCCCATCACCCCAGGAGTCCCTCCTGGCTGGCAGTGGTCAGTTGGGTGGGGAAGTGTCAGGCTTTGCTGCTCATAAAACAGGCCAGTCCTCACAATTACAGAGTTTCTGTCTTCCAGCTTTTTGTCTCAGGATTTTATACCTGTTCTCTTCAGTGTTTTTCTCATGGCTCTTTGAATTACTATTACTGATGTAATAGTTTCAATTCTACATTTTTACTGTTCTTCTCTTGCATTGCTTTAGCTTATAGGATGTCTCACTAATAGCTCAACAGCAATTTTTTTTCAGTAAGTTGAGCAAGGGTCCATGGCTGTATTGACAAAACTGGGCCATGCGCATTATGAGGATAATTTTCCACAAAGAAAAATATGATAGAAGAAAAAAAGTTGGGAGATCTCAAGAGTGTATTATATGGCCAAAATTCAACAATCTCACACCTCTGAGATGAGGCTGGCACATACCTCCTTTTGCTTAGTTCAGTCAAAAAATGAAAGCACCAGTAAGAAACAGAAAATCAAGATGAAACTAAAGGGAAAGGGGGCAAATAGGCTGTAAGTGCTACAGATCTTAGGACTGAAGTAGAAAAAAATGTATAAAGAAAACTAAAAACATACAGGAAAAATTCAGTTTACAGCTTTTATTGTGGCACCTACCACTCTGTATATGTTATTTAAGAAAACAATCCCAAAGTTGTAACTGCCCATATTCTGAGGACCAGGTCTGAAAAAGCTGGAAGTGATTCAAGTCAGTAATTCTTTACTGATGTCTGAATTTCTTCCTCCAAGTCATTGTAATATTTCAATTTTTCTGTATTTAATATATTACTACTAATAAAGAATTATATAATGTCCTTGGTAGCTCCACTGGTTCCAGTGACACAATTTTACTCACATAGCCATTAGAAGTAAACAGCACATGCATTTCTATTGAAATACTGACATACTAGCACACTGACATAATAGTCTTGTAATAAGTTTACTTCAAGGAAATGGAGACTCGATCAGTGTCCGTTAAATGGTCACAGTGTCGACGAAATTAAAATAGCTCTTTTTATAAATGTTATTTATGGAAAAGAGTTTTAAGACTGTTGAGACTATGAGTAAATGAGCTCAGTTTTAATTTTCTGGAGTGTAAGTGATATCCCAAGACATATTTGGAAATTGCTAATTGTTTTACTAAAACGGAAGGAACCAATTTTATTTATATAAAAACATAAATACTATGCAAAGGAAACGCAAAAGCCTTTAGAAATGCACCAGAACTACAAGTTCAGATTTGTTTTAACAGCAAGTATATGTGACAATAAGCTTAAAGTAGCAGTTAAATGAGAACTATGGTTACTTTTTTTGACAGTTTAAAGATGATGCAAGAAGGTTTTCACATACTGTTTTGGGAAAGAAGGGCTTTGGCCTGTTTTTCTAAACTACAAATTTAAATGTGTTTATTCACGAGCCCTACAAATAGTTACTGGACCATTGGATTTATTATACTAAAACCACCATTAACCCAGCTAATCATGCAATGCCCAACTATTGGGAGAACTTCTGCATTGGCACAGCCTCTTGTCAATTAATGGCTCCGGGTGGTCAGGGAAGAATAGGATGTATGTGACTTGTTTACTAACCCTAAATGTCCAAATGTTTTCTTTTGTGCTGATTTGCTGCTTATTGACTGCTTATTGAATATGATTGTGTTATAAAAGTCAACAGAGTATTAAAGACAGCACCTACTTTTTCATAAAAATGTTTGAATATTAGACCACATCTAAGTGATGGTGACTTGAAATTTCACTCCAGGCAATTTAAACCAGATTACGGTTGTAAAAAGGAACTAAGTTTTACCCCAAAATAGCCTGTGATCTAATAGAAAGTAGTTCTAAGTTACAGCTCATCCTGCATTTTTCATCACCAGCACCCTCCATCTGTGCATTACTTGTGTTGTTATGAATTTGGCAACACTTCAGCAGCGAGCTACTGTTTATAAGAAGGGATCCCAGCAGCTGAAAGAAGCCAGTCGTTGGGATTACTCATTACTTGCCTTGTGAGCTGCTCCAGGGAATTTCTTGAAGAACTATGTCAAAATCAGCTTTAGAAAACCAGTAATTTGAGAACTTTGATTGACACATATCAAGCGCTCCCAGACTAGCATTGGTCAAGTTGGTGGGCTTGGAAGAAAGATTCTTTTTGTTGGTGTACTGAGTGAAGATTTTCCTCTTTTGTGCAAGGAAACAAGAGGATAAAAAAGGCCTTTTTCCTCTCTGCAAGAAGAAATCTGACACATTGGGAACTCAATCACCAAGGCACTATGAATGCTTCCAGGAGGTAAGCTGCATATAATGCATTACACTCAAGTAGGAATAGGAAAGCAAACTACTGACAGAATATTCCTCTTGTGGTCTTCACATGATGCTGCCAGATGATCATGAACTGTGTTATTTCATTTGCAGTTACACAAGACAGAAGGTAGTCCTTGTCCTGATATGAATGTTAAATGTGTATTTCTAATTCTACAACTACTTTCTGTAAAATCTCAGCTGCAGAACTTGTTTTATTGATGAATTCCCTTTTGCAGATTACACTTCCTAGTCTTCCATTTTTAACAAATCAGTTTTGATAGCTCTCTTCCAAGTGTGCATAAGTATATAAATATAATTTGTGTTTAAAAGCTCTTTACTCATAAACTGTATCTGCAGCAACATTTTTGGTAACTCCTCTTCTGTGATAATAACAGCAGGAACATGTATGAACCAGAGCTGTAATACATCTAATTCTTCTCAGACCTCTTCCTAAGCTACACAAAAATCACAAGCTGAGCAATGTCCTTTTGGCATTCCAGTTCAGATGGAATTGTGGACATTCAGCATTTTTCTCTCTTAAAAAGAAGCAGGCCCACTGGGGCTTAGCAGGCAATTTTCAGTTGCAATAACAGTAACTGGAGGTCAGTTACCATAGGCTAACACTTCTACTTTCAAACCATTTGGGAAAGGTGGCAAAGCAATGCAAAATGTTACTCCAGAGAGACCTGCAGATACCCTTTGTGTAGTTACTCCTGACTGGTATCTTTGGGTAATGAATATCTTGACAGACTGCCAAGGGAAGTTCCCTCTGAAAAGCCGATATAAAACCACATTATCAGAGCAGAATAGAAAACTTACACAGCACATGCTGTGCTTATTCCCATGGATTAAAGCTTTGGAAACTGGTAATTTTTTTTTAAACCCTGCCACTTTCATAATATTGCAAAATGAAAGTGTTTTTTCTCATACAACTGATCTGTATCAATAGTGAAGAGTAAGAGCACTGTGCATCCTCTAACAAGCCCATACCCAGTCTCTTTGCCTGTCAGTGGGAGAGAAATACCAAATGGCTGGGAAATGTTTTGCATTTCCAATTATGGAAATTATTTTATTAGCCCCATACAGTTTGAAGAGCTCTTTCCCAAATCTAGTCAATGATACAATGCACACTCTGGACTTCATTATAAACACTACTCAACTGTTAATAAAAAATAATATTTTTTAATCTTAACCTTGCTTTTTGCTATGGCAGGATACATTCTCTCCGTGCTCACAGACAGAAAAACAATGGAAACAAAAGTGAGAACTGGCATAGCAGCTCTGGGTTCAAGCACCAGCATGGGGATGATCTTGCTACAGTCCATACCCTTTACACAGTTATTGTCATAATCCTTCTAATGGCAATCTGGGGAGCCTGGTCAAGGAAGGATTCATCCTTATAGCAGCAATATGCTTTCTTTTTTAAATATTTAAAGGAATATTTGTGTCGATTATCCATACCTGTGAGGTACAAAAAATGGTCTCAACATATTAGTTTTCTTGAAACTGCTTAAACTGTTGCTACTTGTGGAACTGAACCTGTGAAGCAATTTAATAGGCAATGTACAGAACATGACTTTGTGAATAACATATACCTGCTTGCACTGTACACGTTTGTATTACCCTTCGCATGTATATGAAAATTACTTCAAGCACAATATGCTACCAAGAAGACTTCAACTTATGTTTTTATTGGTTGATGTTTTGTGTATCCACCCCAGCTTTCCATTTTTGAACTTACGTTGTCCAGTCTCTACCTCTGCTAAAATTACCTGTCCCAATCTATGGTAAAACATACACTACAAGCAAGCATAATGTGCCATGTCGCAACAACACAGGGAAAAAATTATCAATAAAACCAGCTATCCTGCAGGCAAAGGAAGACCTCTGAACAAGTCAAACTCTCATCTTTGTTGCTGAAGAGAATTTATATGGGATTAGCATCTGCATATTTTTAACTTATGGTAATGCCTTTGTAAACTCAGGAATAAAACCATGAAATAAAATGTATTTGTAAGCATCCTTTGTTGCAGAACCAACTGGCTCAGTCTTCAATCTTGTACCAATATATTTAATTTATCTGCAACCACTGCTTGCTTTTCCATAATTCATTAATACCTCATAGCAGTACCAACCTCTACATGCACCAGCCCATCCTTGATTGGGGGCATTCCATACTCCCATTTTTTCAGGGAAGTAACTCCACTCAGAAAACCTGCAAGCTTTCTGGAAACACAGCCAGCTGGCAGTCTCTGTTAAACTCTGTTAATTGTATGGATGCCTACTCCTGATGAGCTCAGGTTAGTTGACTGGCAGCTCTGAGGGGCAGTGGCTGTTGGGAACAATAGTCCAAGCCTTTGGAGCTTAAACTCAGCTTAAACCCCAAATTTCAGCATTGCCTAAACTAACAAACAGTATCCTAATAAACAAAGAAGAGCTGCAAGACATTTTGAATACTTAGGAACAGATAGATACATGCTTGTAATTACGTAGTACCTGTAGAGAACACAATTCTTACAAGTATCACGTACTCCATTTTGGTATCCATCCATCTTCAGGAGGGGTACACAAACTGAAATGTTTCTGAGAAGACCTACATGGCATTAAACATCAAGGAGTGTTTACAAAGCACAGTGTAGCACCAGAGAGACACCTGTGTCAGCTCTCAACAGGCAGGTGTGGGTGCTGGAATCAGTGTTCCTCTATCTATGCAGCACTCCACCAGCGTTACCCTACTTGGGCAAACACCCTTGTTAAGGTACCACCTCATCATGCTTTAACATGGGAACAAAGCTTTGATGATGCTCTCTGAAGAACAGCACACAAAGGAATTATTAAAAAAAAAAACAGATTAGCACATTAAATACATTGTCTCATAGGACATAGGGACCCCAGTCATTAACCATGTAGCATGAACTATTACAAGTGAAAGCAAAAGGATGGTCCTTCCCTTGTAAATGTACCATTGAAGTACACAAGAAGAGAGAGATTTAGACATTCTGACAGCAGTACGAAAAACCCCAGGTGATTGGGGTTGCGTGACAGGCGATGGCTTCAGCGCACTGGAAGCTTAATGTCATCAAGGCTTTTGCAGGAGAGAGGGAGTTTTGACAATGGGTCAAAGAGCGGTACTGAATAATCATTTATTCTGAAAATGATGGAGGTTCCCCTAGCTGACGTAAGCACAGAAGGAGTGCCTGAAGCTGCTGCTTTGAAAACACAGGGCAAGAGGGTGAGCTTAGGCTATAGGAGACCAATGTGAACTGTGAAGGGCTTTGGAGGTAAAACCAGACAGATAAAGGCATCTCACGGTGACAGAAGAGGGGAAGCCAGTGAACAGAGCTGGGGAGGGGGCTACACTTAATGGTGAGGGGAGTTCACTACTGGAACTCGTCACCGACAGCTGAAATGGATTTTTCCTTTTCTTAAGACTTTGTAAATCAGATTGGCTATTTGTTCTAACATACGTAGCTTTTAGAAACATGCATTTTACTAATATCAACACACAGTTCAGAGATGCGCAGGCTGCAGCTCATAAATTCAGCTGCCAGATCAGTGAATCTGCATCACTTGTGCTGCCATGTTCATCATGGTGGCCTGCAGACGTGGCCGCAGAGCACTCAGGAGGAGTCCTCCTGGTGCGAGGCAGCCTACCTTCTGCTTCTCTCTTTCCCTGCGGAACCTCCGACTGTCCCTCTCACATCGCTGCGAGATTTGCCAGGTGGCAAAATATACACTCCCCCAACCATGGACGGGCAGACATCTGATCCCGCACACAAGCACCAGCCTGCAGGTTAAGGCTGCTGGCAAATCCTGGTGTCCTCTCGGAGGACAACTACCTCTGTCACGACAGCGTGGGCAAGTTTTCCCTGAGTGTATGTTCACATTCCTGCTGCATGCCCAGAGGTATACCTGTTATGGACAGGCCAGCAGTTTGGTCATATATCAGATCTACCTAGGCTGAAAGCTTGGGAACCATCTTTAACTCACACAACAATAACCTGCTGGCTTTACCACATATTACAAAGTCATTGTAGAAGATGGCTTTGTACAGTCTGTTTCTTGCTTGTCCTGTCTCCTGTCATCGTCCGTCCCTCCCCCCCCGGCCCGCAAGAAACTCACGTATTGCAAAGCATTCAAGCAGGAAAGTGAGTTCTGTGGCAGATGAGGTTTTAGTCATCGCCTTTTAAAAGCACAGGCTGCTGGTTTTGCTCAATTTTTGTCATAGACACAAAGTTAAAAAGACAGCACAGGCAAAAAAAAACCCCCAAAACAACCACCACCCCACCTAAAAGAAAAGCTAGAACAACTGACCACACATCATACTTTTGGATTTGGTTGTTAAATTTGTAAATCCTGCAGGTATAATCCTGCCTCTGAAGCACTGGAGATCCAAATAAGGTATTCCTCTCTTTCACCTTGTGATAGAGGAGACGAGGTATGAAAGTTCAGAGGAGACAGCAGCAGAACACTAAATGTTTTGAAAAACCTGTCTTTTTTCCTTAAACTTTTGCTTTACTGGAAAACAGTGGTGGTTCCTTTAACAGTAACGTTATAGAACCAAATTTACTAATTTCTAATGTGTTCAGAAAGACAGGCGTAACTTTGCAGGGTCAACAAAATCTACATTTATTACCAGTTTCTGTAAATAATTTAACTTGGATAATGGAGCTAGGACTAGGGGAAAACTGTGGTCTTGCAGGGCAATGGCATAGTCTTCACTGCCAACAGACCCAAATCATCTGCCTAAGTGACACTATGGAGGCTTCATCTCCCAAAATCATTTCCAGTAAATCGACCCACAAAAAAAATTCATTCAGGTCTCACCATAAATCACAATTTCATAATTTAACTCATGTGAACAGTAACAAACTATTTACTGTTTCTACACCAATGAAACAGACTGACAAGAATTCAAAAGTGGGAACCCAAGTTTGGAACTTGTATATCAATTGTTATGCAGTGATCTTTTTATTAATATTCCTCCTATATTAAACAGACGAGACTGATGTTTTACAGACGTTCTAAAAAGGCTGTGGTTTAAGCATATCTGCCTGCTGTTATTTTAAGCTACCAAAACCAACGTCAGCAGTTGAGCCCGCAAATCTGATGATATACTCCATGTACCAACTGGACTGTCAGAAAAGGAAAACAAGTTTTTTCCATGGTCATTCTCACAAGCTGATGTTACACACATTTTATTTCAGAAGACTCGAGCCCTTCTAAGCTCCATTTTTCACTAGTGCCTCCCATTTCCCTTTATAGAGGATGACAGATTCTGTAAAACCATCTTTAAATCAAGATATCAGCACAACCATTTGTCCTGAATAATTTCTTTTGATAAACATTGTAATTCCCTTGGTACTTGGTAAGTATTTTGCCATTGATTTGGTTGGTAAGAAAAGGATGGTATTTGTCCTACTGTGTTTTAATTGAGGGAAGAATTAACCAAAATCAAAATGCAAAACAGCTAGGGATTTCTGTATTAAATACAGAAACACAGACAATGCTAGGTCTATCTATCAGTTTACTAGTCTGTTTAATGTAGTAGGTAACACTTCAACTCTAACTCAGACTTGCCTCTTCCCCAAAATACATTTTGTTTTCCCAAACACTATCTGTAAGAATCTGGGGCATACTCTTCCAAGTATCTTATAAGTACACGAATTGTAATACCTCAGAGAATATTAGGGAAAAACCAAAATGCAGACAGCTATACGGTTTTATACACGTCCCAGAAAAACAATACAGCATAACAATAACAAACAGTATGGATTTCTACCTAATTAGGACAGTAATTTTTCTTAAACAGGATGCCTGCATAAGATTAAATGATACTCATGCAGGGCTGTTGGACTTGGTGACTACTGGAAATCAATACTCTTTTTAGTTCCCTTTGATGTCCTTTCCTAACACTGGTTCAACAAAACAAGTTCAATGATCCTTTCAGTATGCTATGTAAGTTGTACTGACAAGTGAATAAATCTATGGTGCAAATTTCTCTGTGAATTCTGCACCTGGAACTAGGCCCTAGAAAGTCAGCATCACCATGCATAATTCAGCATTATAAAGTAATAGCACCTCTCATTATCCTTTAATGCCAACACAGAAGTACCACAGCAACACACCAGTACCTCAGCAGTACGCTGCATCTGATGACATCGGATTGTCAGTTGCTACCACTACCATAGCCATACTGACCTTATTCATTGTTCTCCATCTCCATCTCTGATGCCCATGCTCCATGCCGCTGCCACCACTGGCTGCCATGGTGCCCCTCTTGCCCCTTCGTGCTCCCAAAGGGTAGGCAGCGACTCTATCCCATTAGCAGAAAGAGGGAGACGCTGCTGATAGTTTATGGAAATTTTCCTTTTTCTAGTCCACCAGCAATACTTTGTGCCATAGAGACACCTTTTCCAGCAGCAGTATCGTTAAAAGGATATCATCCATCAGGGGTGCCAAAACAAAACAAATCAGGGGACGGTTAATAAAAATGGTTTACAATGTTTGAATCCTATCTGGGACTAGTAAAACATTTGATGAAACAGAAAAGTAAGTACAGATTTCCAAGCCTTCTGTTTACGATCAACTTAAGGTACCAGCAAAAGTGATTTTTTCTTGCTAAGAAATGGACAGAAATGCCAATGGCAAATTCTGCTTTGCACAGCAGAATTGCTCTCTGTGCTTAGAACACAGCTCAGATTACCCCCCTGTCCAAGCTTACTCATTTATGGTTAAAGCTCAGGTGTTATCATACTACTCAGTACTACAGCACTTTCTCCAAAATGCAGAATGAATTGCCCTCTTTTTCCTTAAAAAAAAATTTATTTCCACATTTTCATAAAACATCTTTTGTTGACATTCTGCAAACAATACTATCCAATAAGGTGCCGATTTTTTCTTCCTGTGGAGTAACTTTGTACATCTGCAGAAAAAAAGAACAAGAAAAACAAAAAAGCTGTGTAAGGAAGAGAAAAAATGATCACATATCTGAAAGAACGAAGAAAGTATTTCCCCCTCTCCCATACTTTTTACATTGGAAATTCCTATCTCGTTGTGACTGCAGGACAAAATTGGGACTGAGGAACCAAGCAAATTCTGAAACTGCAAGACATAAAGAAAGCTAAGAAACTGAATGAGAGCAGCCCTTTTAGCTCTATGTTATACGCTATGATTTGTCCAATTTTATTTATGTCTCCCATCATTACTTTGATGGACATGATCAAGATGATTCAAGTTGTTTGAATTTTATCCAGTGAAAAACATATGCTTCAAGATACCTATCTAGCATATGGTAATCTGTTAAGAGCACACATGCCCTAACACAGCTCCTAGCAGCTAATCAACACATTTTTATTTTACCACCCATGCTGGGACTATTTATGTGCTTAAGATTATGAAACTGTTCAGAACTGAAAATTTATTTTTAATTAAATGGATATTTGCCTGACAAAACAGGAAGCAAAAGTGCCTGAATAGTAGGCAGCAATCTGGAATTTATTTTTATGTTCCAACTTCCTGACAACGTTAAGAATTTTGAAGACTTAAAATTTGTGATGTCAGGGTGTGACAACTAGAACTTTTTTCAAGTAAAAAAATTCTAAGAAAGAAATCATCACGGTTCACTTAAAACAAGGCTCCAGTTGTGCTAAAGAAATACAGACCTTAAGTTAATTATGTCCATTGATATTTAATCAGATAACTAAATAAACTATCCCTTTTCTCTATGCTAGTAATCTCTTTTGGCTACATACCTTCTTAACTTTGGCAGTGTCTGTTAGTTGGGGGAGTTCATCTAGAGAAACCTGTTGGCCTTCTACCTGAGATGCTATATCTTCCAGATTTACGGTTTTTTCTCTGTCCACAACCAGAACAACAAGTACTGCTGTGTCACTGTCTGAAATGCCAAACTTTTTAAATGCATCTGAAATCTGAGAAAAAATGAGAAGTATCAAAATATTATGAGTCACTTTCTCACTACATGTAAGCAACCTTTTCAGTTACTGGGTCAAATAAACCAAGAGTATAAATTGACACACGTTTTACATTAATGGAATTCTGACAAGCTACAGAAGATAACAGCATATTAGTGTTATTAAAAATAACAGTAACTTCTATTAGTAGCCAGATAAACAGTTAAGAGAATACATGTATTTAGTTTGGCTGCATGGATCCTGGCAAGCTTCTCTGGCAAAAAAGACATTTGTTCAGTAAATCTTACATTGTTGTTTGGTGAAAGGCTGAAAATAATTTCTGCATAGAGAGTTCTGGTCTTCATTTTACCTATCTTGTGTAGATGAACTGCTTTGTTGGCTGCCACAAGAATTTGAAAAGGATCTACAATCTGTAAAACACAACAGGAGAAGTTAAACAGAAATTTAACATACTGTTTTGAACTCTGAAAAAATCGTGACCACTTATTTTTGATAGCCGAAGTCTGCAATTGTAGAAGCGAGCAAAACAGTATTCTGCTAGTTATTTTAGCAGTTCTTGCTCTTCCGAAGTCAATGTGATTACTTCCTGTGTGGGGTAATACCTGACGTAAAAATAAAGATTACACTCTCTCAGTCAGATTACTGAAATCTTTTGAAAAAAGAATCACATTAATAAATTTTCTGTCAGTAAATTGTCAGATTAGATTCCTTTTTTTCCCCCCTTCTGTAACTACTGCTTTGCCAACGCTAACAAAAAAGACTAGATTCGGAAACTAGTTGTGGGTTTAAATGAGAACAAAGGCTCCAAATAGTAGATTTTTGACAGCATTAAGCAGTTAGTGCTGCATTTTACAGATGGAAGTCGATTTAAATAGCTCCACCACGTAGGATGTGAAGTGAATCAAGGCGACACTTGTCTTGGCCAATCCTGGCTCCTTCTTTTACACAGATGAGCCCTTACGCTGTACGACACGGTAATGAAATCAAAGGAGGGAGAGTGTGAGGTACGTGTAACTCGTGTGACAGCGATTACAAGCACAGGTCGCTCTTCACAGAGTCCCCACAGAGAAGGATTCCCGCACTGCCTTCAAAGCTGTCAGCGCAGTACCAGCAGGCCGACAGAAGCGTTCACTCACCATTGCAGGGTTTATTAACGCTCCTTCAATGGATCCTTCCACGGCTTTTTTCCTCAGAGCGGCGGCATTTTTCACGTGGCTGAAGAGGAGGAGAGTCACGCTGCAGCCGGGGAACAGCTCCAGCTGATGCGTTAAATCCATCTCCCACCGATGGCGCAGACCGGCCCCGGGAGCACCGGCCCGACAGAGTAACGACCGCACAGAGACGCGCCCGCTCTTGCCTCGTCTCTCGCGCAATTTTAGTCACACGCAGCCACTCATGGACGGCTTTCGGCCCTCCCTCGAGGGGAAAGCCCACGGCCGGAGGCAGGCCGCACCTCCCGCCCGCCCGGCCCGCCGCTCTCCTCGCCCCTTCCCGCCGACGGCAGCCGCCGCCGCCCGCGCCCGGCTCCTCCCGCCCTCCCGGCCCGGCTCGGCCCGGCCCGGCCGCCGCCGTACCCCCGCGCCCTCCCCGCCGCCCGGGAGGCGCCCGCGCCGCCAGGCCCCTCCTCCCCGCGCCCAGCCCTTCCCGGAAGGGCGGCCCTTTCCCGGCCAGCGCGGCGGCGGCGGCGGCGGCGGCGGCGGCATCGGCATGGAGCGGTCCGAGGCCTACGGCTTCTCCGCCGCCATGAGCGGCGCCTTCCTGCTGTCGTGCCTGCTCTTCGCGGCCATCAACCGCCGCCAGCGCGGGCCCTACATGGACGAGGCCTTCCACGTCCCCCAGGCGCAGGCCTACTGCCACGGCCGCTTCCTCCAGGTGCTGCGCGGGAGCCGTCCGGCTCGCGATGTCCAGTCAGATGATAGGTGATTTCTGTGGTGATGATCGTAGATGATTTCTATGAACACACCGTGGGCGCCTTGAAATTTGTGGTCGGTGCTGTCCAAGACGCCGCTGCCTGCTCGCGTTACACGGGGGTGCGGTAGCGCACCGGCCAGGGTACAGAGCGCGAGCGCTCAGAAACTTCTGTAATAACGCCTGAAACTCCCTGAACCTCCAGGCCAACGAGGCGGGGCGTGGGTGGGAACGGCCGGTGGTGACATGTTGCCTGTGCCTGGTCCGTAACCCTCTGTCCCTCTCCACTTTCCAGTGGGACCCCATGATCACCACGCTGCCGGGCTTGTACCTGGTCTCGGTGGGAGTAGTGAAGCCCGCGGCATGGCTCTTCGGGTGGACGGGAAGCGTGGTGTGCTCTGTGGGAATGCTCAGGTTTATTAACCTCCTTTTCAGCGCTGGGAACTTCTATTTACTGTATTTACTTCTGCTCAAGATCCATCTGAAGAATAAGGTATGGTCAAAGTAGGATAATTTTATGCACTCATACGAGCAAGTTGGATGGCTCTGTATGTTGGCTTCACTACATAGGTGAGCTGTCCTCAGTTTTATATAACTGCAAGTGCCACTACCAGTTTGGCCAAGGAGGCACATTCCTTTTCTCTAAAAAAAAAAAAAAATAATCTTTTTTCTCTCTCAGGGCGCAATCCTCTAAAAATTTACTCTTGTGCATAACTGTAAGCAGTCCCATTGAAATAAAGTTAGTACATGTATAGACTTACTATCCAAAGGTCTGAATGCTCATCTAGCTAGAATTGCTTAAGACTCTCCACAGAACTTCAACCAGTGAATCCTGAGTGAAGCCCTGTGAGCCGCATTTAAAGTAAAAATCTTTAGAAAGATACCAGGTTTGATGTCAATATTTAGAACCAGAAAATAATTCAAGTTGGAAGGAATTGGAGAATGATTCAGGTTGGAAGGGACCTTAGGAGGTCCACCCTCCAGCTCAAGGCAAGCCAGCCCTGAGATCAGACCACATTGCTCAGGGTTGGGGCCTAGAAGGCTCTCCAAGGATGGAGAGTGACTGCACAACCTCTCTGGGCAACCTGCTCCATGCCTGACTGGCCTTACAGTGAAGAAGGTTTTTCTTACGTCCAGTCTGAACCTCTCATTTCAGTTTATGACTGTTGTTTCTTGTCCTCCCACCGTGTACCACTTATGACTGTTGTCTCTTTTTCTCCCACTGCGTACCACTGTGAGGAGCCTAGCTCCCTTTACCTGTTGACATCCCCACGTGTATTGGTAGGCTGCTGTTTGGTCCTCCCAAGCCATCAATTTTCCAGGCTGAACAAGGCCAGCTCCCTCAGCCTCTACTCTGGGGGCAGGTGCTTCAGCCCTCAACTGTCTTGGTGGCCCTTTGCCATTGGTCCTGCTTATTATTGCCTTTTTTTGTATCACAGGGCACAAAACTGGATGTGGTATTCTAGGCACAGCCTAACAAGTAGAGTAAAAAGGGATCATCATTTCTCTTGATCTGCTGCTATGTTCTTGCTAACGCAGCCCAGGAGACTGTTGCTGTTCCGTAGTGCCAGGGCGTGCTGCTGGCTCATGTTCACCTCACTGTCTGCCAAGACCCCCAGGTCCCTTTCCACAGAGCACCAGCTCCTCAGCTACTCTGTTCCGAGCCTGTATCATTGTGGGGATTTCTTCCTTTCCAGGTGCAGGCATTTGCATTTGTCCTTACTGAATTTCATAATATTTCTGTTGCGCCATTCCTCCATCCTGTCTAGGTCACTCTGGATGGCAACTTTGCTCTGTAGCATATTGCCTGGTCCCCCCCGTTTAGCGTCATCTACAGACTTGATGAGAGTGTACTCTCGCTGCCTTCAAGTCATCGATAATGATGTTAAACAGGACCAGTCCCAGTATAGATCCCTGTGGTATTCTGGTTGTTACACTCACCTTTGGATGGAGTGTGACCAGTTAACCATCCAGTCAGTTTTTACCTGTCTAGCTGTCCACCCATCCAGACCTTAACAGTTCGACTTGGATACACGAATATTCTATTTTTGAAGCGGTTCACCTTAGTGAAGTTCTTTAGTTTCCCTTTTAACCATAAGGACATTTTTTCCTGTTCCCAGGTAACTGAAGGATTCCTTTACTATAAAGAAAATTTCTTCTGATGTGTTTTCTTACAGGAGACTCTTATGTTTAACCACATGATAAGACTGTACAGAACTGGGTCAAATTCAATAAGTTGTTTCCACTTTTAGAACACTTTTAGTTTTATTCTTGCTGGTGGAAATATAAATATAAGAAAACAAAAGGTTTCATGACAGTATTCTAAGCATTAGAAAATATAGTTGTATTGTGGGCATTTCTTTCGACTCAGCATTTTCTCTATTCCCCTTTTCTGTAAGGTGGTGACTGGCTGTTTCACCCCATGCTACATCATTCAGAAACATCATTCATGCAACATTTTTTCATGTCGTGAATTGCATTGCATCATGTAGTGAGTGGGATAATTGGGAGGAGTTTTTAACTGCATGGTCTCCTACCGTCTTTAGTGTTTCTTTTCTAACTCATGAATTATAATGAAGATAAACAATAAAAGCTGCACCAAGGATCAGAAACTTGGAACTGGCAGCTCTGTGGATTGGCTTTGAAAGAGGCAATAGTAAAAGCTTAGAATGATGTGTTCTGCTGTCTCACAAATAAACAGAATTTGATGATGAGATTGCAGGGGCATAAAACATTCGATTTTTTTTTTCTTTTGTCCATTAGTGCAGCTCTTTTATCCTAGATACGGGAGGGGAGCACTTATACTCCCACAATTATTTTAATGCCACAAATGTGTGAACACCTGACATATGAAAGAAGTTGGTGTATTTTCGTTGCTGTATTTTTAACTTATCTGCAATAATGTTCGTGCTTTCATTTGTCTTTCAACATTGTATAGTCTGACACTCTGAGCAGGAGGTTAACAAAAATACAGCATGTGTGCTTGTGCAGTAATGGAACCAAAGAGCGTAAGAGGTGTTATATTGTGTTAATGGAATTCTCAAAAATGATACTCTTTATTTGTTTTTTTTTATTATTTTATTTTTATTGGATATTGCTAACCCCATTTTTCTGCTTCTTCTCTAGGCTGTGTCTGCTTTCCAGAGAATCTTGTCTACATTAACTCTTGCAGTGTTTCCCACCCTTTATTTTTTTACATTCCTTTATTATACGGACCCAGGATCAGTATTTTTTACTCTTTTTGCCTATTTAATGTGCCTTGATGGTAACCATAAAACTTCAGCTCTTCTTGGATTTTGTGGCTTCATGTTTCGTCAGACGAATATTGTGTGGACAGTTTTTTGTGCTGGAAATGTTGTTGCAGGGAAGCTAAATGAAGCCTGGAAGACAGAGTTACAGAAAAAGAAAGATGAAAAGATTTCTTCCAAGAAAGGATCATTTTCAGATTTGATTAGAATATTGCAGTTTCTTATTAAATATTTCATATCGCCTAAAAACTTAGTTACACTTACTGCTTTAACTTGGCCATACATTATATTAGTGACTGTGTTCTTTGTTTTTGTCTTCATCAATGGTGGAATAGTTGTTGGTGACAGAAGTAGCCACGAAGCCTGTTTGCACTTTCCTCAGCTGTTCTATTTTCTGTCCTTTACTGTCTTTTTCTCATTCCCTCATTTATTGACCCCTGCTAAAATCAGGAAGTTCCTTCTGTCATTACGAAAGCACCCTGTGCAGTACAGCTTAATCGCCGTCGTCTCTTTATTCCTGATCTGGAAATATACCTATGTTCATAAGTATTTACTAGCGGATAACAGACATTACACATTCTATGTCTGGAGAAAAGTCTTCCAAAGACACGAGCTTGTAAAATATGTCTTAGTTCCAATCTATATATTTGCTGGTTGGAGTGTTGCTGATACACTAAAATCAAAATCGATATTCTGGATCTTAATGTATTTTGTATGTTTATTAGCAGTCACGGTTCCTCAAAAATTGCTAGAATTCCGTTACTTTATTTTGCCATTCTTAATTTATAGGCTCAATATTCCATTTCCATCTCTATATAGACAGCTTCTGGAGCTGGCTTTTTATATTGTTGTGAATGCAGTAACTTTTTATTTTTTTCTAAACAGAACATTCCAATGGCCAAATAGTGACGAAATCCAGAGGTTTATGTGGTGACTTTCTCTCTTTTTTTTTTTTTTTTTTTTTTTGTTCCTGATACTTTCATACCCTTAGGAAAACCCAGTTCTGTTTCAGGACTGTGGACTGTGGAATGAAGCAATATGTTTTGCATTATGTGAGGACTTTTCTCCCCAGCTGGAATTGGGGAAGTAAGCTTTTGCTTATTTCTTGGAACTGAATGTGAGATCTGATTTGTTGTAATGTGAAGATACTCCGTATATTGAATTTATGAACTCCTGGAATTAACAAATTCAATATGAAGGGAAATTTGAGAACGCCTTTCTGTAATTAATGTGAAATAAGGGAGATGTTTACAGTCATTTTTTCATTATAATAAAACATTATATAATATGCCCTTGAAGGTATGACGGTTTGTGTTTCAGAGGTTTCTATGTAAAGTATTTAAGTGTTTAACCTTTTTGTTACCTCTGGGTGTATATTTACTCCTTGGATCAGGCCACTGCCATCTAGGTTTGCTAGCGGTCGAGGTATGAACCACTGCTAAAGTATAATGTTTTCAAAACCTCCTACATCCCACTGACTTTTGTGGTTTTTTGTCAATAAATGCTTACTTTAGTTTTGCAAACAGAATGTAGGCTCTTAAATCATTATAGCATTTTGAAAATCTTATTTCAAACTGATATTTAGAAAATATAGTGGAGGCTGTGTGCATGTACCTTCTTTGGGGGAATAAATGTTTTTGTACAACAAAAGACAAATTGCTGTTGATAATGTGACCTATTAGAAGGGGAGCAATTAATGTACGTCAGACTGAAATGTGTTACACAGTGGAATGCAGTCTAATGAATACCCTTTTAAATAACCAGACTTTTATGTCCTGAGGTTCTGTGTTCACAGGTTTGTATTGAAGTAGGATATGAGTGCACTCCCAAGTTGAACCGAGTTATTTCTAAGATCTTTGATGTGTAACCTTAAGAAATACTAATGGCATTACTGAATTGTTCTTTTAAATGTTTTTCATATATATACAAATCTAATGGAACTAGGGAGTATGTATTTTGTTTTACAAAGGTAAAATACAATGTGTGTGTGTGTGTATATATATATTTTTTTAAAAAGCATCTAGCACATTATCATCAGAATAATAGAAGGCTGTAATGGTTCCTGTCAGTAAATGACTTTAAGTAGACTCAAAAATATTTGATCACTTAAAGTTAACTAGTAAGCAGTTTTATAAATATAACTAAATTATGTGGCAGCAGGGGGATCCAAAACTTCACATACTGTGTAGCAGCTTTAAGTTCTTTCTTATTCTGTAATGAAAATACTGCAGCCAAATCTATGCAAACATACCATATTATTGCCACTCCAGTCACTCTGAAATGGAATTGTTTCTCAAAAGGTCAGTACTGTGGAGTTATTACTCACATAGGTACCGCTACTGTTTTTTTTTTCTGTTACAGTATGCAGATCAATGTTCTGGCTCTGATCCCTTCCCTGTACTAACACTATGAAGAGTGTGGTTAACTCAGATTCTCCTGTCCAATGTTTTTGCAACCCTGTTTCTTCTAAGGAAACCTTAAAGCCATTCTTCAATGAGTATGTTTGTTATATCACTCCCTGTTTGTTTATATATACGTTGGAGGGGCAAGAGAAACCCCAAATGGGTTGCCTTTCAAGAATCCGACATGGTTCTTGCAGAGTCCAGGATGTTGTCTTGTGTTGTGATTTTAGTATGACAGATTTGAGGGAGGAAGTCTTGCATGCCTTCCACTTCCAATTCTGTTTTTGTATACCATACCAGTAAAAACATGAACAAGGTAAAGAGCATATGTGTGTTTTAGTAGAACTTCATTTGTGTCCTCAGATTTTAGTACTGAGTGAGTGGAAATGGTAACATGGAAAGGGGTGGGGCTCTGGCTGGAATTCTGAGTTGTCTTCTAGGTTGGGGTTTTTTTCTGGCTTTATGTAGGGCAGTAGGTGTTCATTCACTTGACAAGATGCAAAAATTTCTGTGCTTCCATAGTCCACAGGTGTTTTGTTTTGTCCAGCATCTCTGTTGATACTGGTGTCTGAATGCCTTCGATTATCAATGCTGTTAAGAAACAGTGGTTTTGCTTCCTACCTAACAGAGACAGCAGCCAGATTTCAGGTGAAAAGAACCGAGTTTAAATATATGTAATTTTAATGCATTTCTTCTGTAAAGAAAAGTGAACGCAAAAAGTCCCCCAAAATTTAGAGCACCATACCTTCTAATGAGCTCCTCATCACAAGTAGAAAAATTACATGTAGAGAGATGTGTGTGAACTGTTCGGGGTTTTTAACCAATATTATAAGATGGCATAATATTTCATGGGGATTTATCAGTGTACTTATGTATTTTAATTTGAGTACAATTATTCTCAATGTATTTTGCTAATTTAAATGCAGTCTGAGTTGATGTAAGTTTAAAGAGGGAAGTCCATGAATTACTAAAACATGAAAGAATTTATTTTTAGAGTAAAGCTACGTTTTCACTTTTGCTAATGAATCACAGGGAGTTTGCAGGTAATATTCAATGTTAGCCTGATTCAGTCTCAGAAATCAAGATGGTTGTAATTATATCATTAATGACTAATTATTCATAAAGAAAGGTCCCCAAATTCCATCAACATCTCTTAGAAATTTGACAGATGTCAGTAGCAGTAGAACTTAGTTAAACATACTTTATAATCTTGGAGCAAGTATCTTTTGGAAAATCAATTTTAGTATTTTACTCCTGGAATATTTCCATTGTAGTTGTTCATAATTTATTAGCTATTCATCTTAAAGACATGCAGAAAGGACTGTGTTTATCTTGGTTTATGTTGCCAAGGTCTTCTAGTTTCAGTAGAACCATAATTGCTTACTTTAGGTTAATTCCTCAGCAGGTGTCATTTGGCAAGGAAATTACTTAGAACAGCATTAAAATGCTAATTTATTGTAAATCTTATTAATTAGCTATCCATTTAGAAAAAAATCACACTAATTTGTTGAAATGTCCAAGATGAAAACAAAAGTAGCACAGTTAACATTTTTTATAATCACTGTTTAAAAATAAAGGCTCAGCTTCAGTTTTTCTCAGAAAGAGATGATGATTTTTCAGTAACTGTCAGAATAATAAAAATAGAGAGCTGAACAGCCACAGCATGGCTGAATTGTTTTGAGGTGGAAAAAAGAAAAGACAAATAATTGAACACATTGGTTTTTTTCTTTTAGTTAAAAACAGGTGGTCGTTTGGGAAGATAGGAAGTTTGTTTGATAATCCTCTATGCTGTGAACTGTATTTTCTGTTATTCATGAGTATTCTGTATTTCATTCCTTTTAAGTTCTTTGACAACACATGCTCATGTTCAAGATTAGCAAGAATTTTACACTATGAGCAATATGTGCATGCTGAAATATTTTTTAATCTGTTGCTTTTCTTGTGAGTAGATAAATCAGATGCATTGCTTCTGTTAAAAAAACTGTAGGAAAAAGTATTCTATAGTCTCTGGGGACAGAGAGTTGGGTTTTGTCCTGTTAATGCAGGTCTGCTTTTTTTTTTTTTTTTTTTCTCTTCACAAGGTGGCAGTCTTGTGCCATCTTGTTGAGGTGACCAACTGCTTAATGCAATGCTGCTTGAAGTCATAGCATCAGGGTTTTTAGCAAGACTATTTCTGAGAATTAGAAAAATTCAAGTTCTGTCATGGCTGATTGCTTGTTTTAGTAACAGATTTAGCTAGAATATCCTTGTATGTAATTTTAAATATATATTGTATGTTAAGTTCTAGAGGAAGAGCAAGTTTTGCTCGTCTTTAAAATGTCTTATTTTGCTATTTTTGGTATTTGTGGAATTTTCATGTCTGGTCTGAGAACAAAATGAAACTTGAAAGCTTACTGTTGAAGTGATGTCATTGTTTTTTTGCTTAGAAAGTTAGCAAATTTCCTTCTGCTGTTTTATTATTAAATTTCACAGAATTCTTATTTTTTTCACATATTCATTCTATTCATTGCTGTCTAAAGAGAAAAAAATGGAGGACAAATTGAAGAAAGCAAAGTAATTATACTTTTGAGACTGAGACATGGTGATTTGCTGAAATACTCACTATTTTTAATTGGATGATGCAAATGCTCAAATGTCTGTTAGCCCTATAGTAGTTGACATACTGCATTTCAAATGCATCACCTAGTTTTTGTGTAGTGAAAAAGTGTAAAGCCAGAGTCCGTGAAAATGACTGCTTCCAATTATCTCTAGTTCCTCGTCTATATTCACCGTCCTGCTTTTTTTTCCATGAAAAGCTTTGCTTTCCTTGCTTATCTCTTGTTAGATAGGATATGCTTTTTATTTTCAATTCAGTGGCATTTGTATGTCAGCTGAGGCATCTTCATGCCTTCATGTTAAGAAAAACATACTTCTTAAAAGTAGGCTTTAGATGAATGCAGATAATTGGGTTTACTAACAAACATCATTTTGCAAACAAAAATAATCTCCCCATGAGACAGAAATGCCAACCTAGCTAGCAATGTGTAGCTAATATGCCCTTAATTGGTGAGTTTTTGTGCTTAATCTCGGAATATGCTCAGGGCCTCATGCTGTTCCTTCAGCTTCAGGGATATTTGGGATATGAGGAGCAGGAAGCAAGAGGAAAAAGATTTGTACGGATAATTGCCGTTGCAGTGCTGCCATAGCTAGGAGTGTGCAGCGTTACCAGGAGCAGAAACGAATGGGGTGCTTTTGGGGGTTTGGGGGCACTGCTGTATTTAGCAGTGCGCCGTGGCTTGCTGAAGTGTGTGGTGGTACGGGAGAGTGGTTTGCCATGTGTGAGCAGAAATGTCTGCTCCGCTGGGGGGAGAAGCTGCTTGTTGCTAGAGCCGGCCTGATCACTGTCAGAATGTTCTTGCTGAAACTTGGGAGCTAATTGGTTTGTAGAAAGATGTTTTGGTACTTGGCTGTGGATCTGTAAATAAAAACTGTTCTTACAGTGTTCAAGAAATGTTGTGAGTTTACTTGAATTGCAACTTCGTGTCAGTAATAGGGAAGGGGTTGCTTTCAATTTCAGATTGTTAGTTGCCCAGATAGTCTAGTGTTTTCATAAAGCAAAAATTGTTGCGTCTTAAAAAAGAAACAATTTTAAAACAATGTCTTCCCATATGGTTTATATCCTGGTTTTAAGTAGATGTAAATTAATATCCCATGCCCTTGATTCAAATTGGTATGAACTCAAATTAATAGTAGCAGTGTACGCCTTTTCAAAGATGTAATTGCAAAAGTTCGTGTCCATAGCTACCTTCAGATCTTCTCTAACAAGGTTAGAGTTCCACATTTTAGTATCAACCCTCCTAAAAGTATTGACATAGAAGTAATCTTGTGAATATACAGTGCAAAAGGAATGCATATGGTGATTATCGCTGACAAGCGTCTCTAATTGTAGGGCACCACTCCAGACCTGCAAGTTTAACACACATAAAGCATGCTGCATTTTCCTGCGTTCCCATCAAATTGCAGACAAAGCATTGCCTGGCTGAATTGAAATTTAAATGACAAGCTTCAAAAGAACAAAGGAGACGCAGTCAGGAATATCACCGATTTCAGAGGCAGCGCTTCACCCTCTGGGTCAGTGCTGAGCAAATGCCACAACATTGTTAGTGGGTGGGAGTAAGTACATCATAACTATAGTCCTGGCAAAAAGCAGCATGGGTGCTTTATACCTAATGTTTGTTGCATATAGGATTCGTTACTCGCTGCTCTGTGTGCTCCTGTGCTGCTATAGCACTATATACTTTTCATTACCGAGAGGATTATTTTATGTTAGTAGTCCATTGAGATAGTTATGAAGGTGGGAATTCATCTGCCAGACATGTTGTCAACACTACCTCCTAGTGTGATCTACTTTCTAGAGCACAGCCTGTTTGGGCAGGGCACTCATGTGAGCTGGGGAAGCCTCACAGCCGAGATTTAGGCCAGAATGACCCATGTTTGAGTTGATTTTCCTGGCAGCCACCCTGCTAGCTATATTTAAAAAGTTTCAGCCCAATACAATGTGTTAACTTGCTCAAGAAACCTTGTGGAATAACCTTCTTGTCCCGGTCCGGTCCCCCAGGAAAAGAACCAGGAGCATGTCAAAGGAAAAGGAATGTATTTGCGGGCTATAGTAGAGTTGTATGTATCCTTGCTAAAAATGTACCAGTGCACATTTGCTTCAATAACAGTGAGTTTTGTTCAATTAATTATTACTAAGATGGAATTTTCTGCTTTCTTTTCTGAAACAGGGAAGAATGATAGTTAGCTTAAAACCCCAAAGAAATTAAGTGCTTGCACTTTTCTTAAGAATTAAGAAGAAAATATATTTGGGATTTTGGAGCCATCTGTTGTCTGAGAGGAGCTCTAAGTCTGCCTTCAAGATAAATACTAGTAATTTCCCTCCACCCTTCTTTACTGCTTATAAAATATACACTGCTTAAATTTTGGAGAAGGTGGAGGAGGGGGTACCATTACAATGGCCTGATCCAGCTGTTTGCCTGGCAGGAGGCCACAAAACTTTATCTGGGAACTTCCACTGAGGAGGGAATTAGTTTCCACATTATGTAAGTGAATCCTGTAGAGTTTAATATTTTGTAGCTGAAATGGAGCACATCTTCTGAAAATACACTCTATGTAGAGTCATCAAGTAGTGATGAATTTGCCATATCCTTTGACAAGCTGTTTCAGAGATTAATTACTTTTACTCTTAGGAAACTTTTTTCTCTAGTTATGAGCTTTATGCTACATCTGTGCAAAGACAATTCTCCCCGTTTTCGTCTTCTGTGTGTGCGGATACACACTACTTACACTGGTGTGTGCAGATGACAATCCAGCAGCCTCTTAACCTACTGACCTACAGAGACATGAGGACTGTTGCGCTCCAGGTTGGGTTTTTTTCAGCATGTAAAGAAGGATGGTCACCAGAATTTAAGACTGCACAACACTTTTGAGCTCTTCTTTTTTTTATAGGGAAGAAGTATCGTCTACCTAGACCTGTGTACCTTGCTCTGTTTAGCCAAAACAAGCTCTGTGGCATCTTGTATGGATACCCTTGGTTTGAAGAGCATGCTGACTACCTTGTAGGTGAAGCATCACTTTTTGACTTCTAAAGTTATGCTAATGGAAAAATCAGTCCAAAATAAATATATTAACAGTTCCCATAAAACTGCTTTCATCTTTGTCAGTGAGAAGTGGCTAGAGATATACACATCAGTTGACAGGTATAATCAAGGAGAAGCAAGCAGAGTTAGGGCATGTGAGGTTTCAGTTTGGCTGAGCAGTTTATGATTTGGATGTTTCCCCTAGAACTCCTTGAAGTTAAATGCTTATGGAGGTAAATTTAGTTGATTGACTACTGTCTTGGCCTGTAAAGCCAGGACTAACTTAAGTAGCTTGCTGTTGTATTGAGAGGTTGGCTATGTTTGCCTTGAGACAGGAATGCTTTGTGGAGTTTGAGCACAAGAATTTCCTTTTCTGTCCGGTTTGAAATAGAGAGATTCAGATTATGAGAATGGGGTGGCTCTGGAAGGAGGCCCTCTTTCCTTTTCCTCAGGTTGACTAAACCAAACTGCAGTTGCTTTGATGGGGCTCTAAGTACTCTCTAATCCATGGAGTCAGTCTGCTTGAGGGCTAGAGGGCTTCAGGCTTTGTTTTAATAAACTATCAGATTAGCTAATTTTGCAGGAAACCGTTGATTTCTAAAACCAAATTAATTCCACCGCCACCAAAATCTGTAGGCACATTCCTCTTGCACTTTCAAATCCTAGCTTTATAATTAAAACTTCTTTGTGAATAAAGAGTCTTTCTGGAAAATAAATGTCAATCCTACTAGCAATTAAGGCTTCTATAAACCTTAGCATACAATTACAGCAAAGATCAGTTAATGTACGTTGTTTGTGACTGAATCTGAGTCAAAGATGTTAAACACCTGCAAAGATTCTTCCTTGCTATTTAAGTCACACGTAATAGTACACAATGCTTTTGAATTTTCTTGCCCATCATTTTGTCAGAGAATAAGCAAACAAACAAGAAAAGCCTTTAAAGTCAGCTTTAACATCTTGATAGTCTGCAGTTACTTGGCAAAAAAACAGCATGTCAAAATCAGCTTGTAGTCAACACCTTTTTTTTAGTAAAAGGCTTTAAAAGATTTCTGGTAGTTTTTGCTGTGATGGATCTCATGATAAATGTTCTTCAGTCCTTTTTGTGTTTCCTTTCACAATGTAAGATCCTCTTTCCTGGACTTGGCTTTATTGGCTTGTAAATGAAAAATTGATTTGGGGGTCTTCTTTATTAAGTTCAAGTGTATACATTTACATGAGTAGTGAGTAGTACTTGGACCAAATGGACCTGTACTCTGCAGCCAAAATGCAGAAACGGTACATGTTGACGGAGTACATTCAATACTTTATTTTCTCTTTAAACCTAGCATAAAGTAAGCAAGATAATTAGGTATCAGATTTAACCTTTCATGTTATTCTGCAAGTGTATAGCTACTGACAGTTTCTTTGGTGCTTTGAACATATACTTCCAAGGCAGAGTTGAAAAAGGTAATTACAATCTAACTCTCTTTTCCATTACCCACACACGAAGTTAATTGAAATTGTAGTAAGTACAACTTCATGAGATGGATCTATTTTCATTTCAATACTGCATTCTCCGAGGACACTATCTAGAGGATCTAAGTCAACAGGAACTACACAGTAAAGAAACAATAGTGCCCTCTTGAAACACTTCAGCTGCATGCTCTCAATCTTATAACCTGAACGAACAGGCATAAAGACCTTAAAGATTTTTGAATTTGGTATACACAGTAGAATGCATTATGATAAAAAATGAAATAAAATTCACAGCAATGACTACTTTTTTGCAAACCCACCATTTGATATTTACAACAATGAAACAATACAGGGAAACACTAAGCTGAAAAGACTTTTTGTAACAGGTTTTCTGTTGCCAGCTTGTGTAAGATAGAAAGCAGCTGTGCACCAAATCTGAAAAGGTAGGACCTAGTCATGCAGGTGCTCATCTGCATTTTTATGGTCCTAAATACCTTTATAAATCTGATCTTTTTCTTTGAACCTTTGTTAGGACTTCTGTATTTTGATAACAAGTAAGAAAACGAAGTGAGGGGTATGCCTGATGGGTCCTATGGAGAAGAAGAAAGTAATGCTGTGTGTGTTTGCAGGGAGTTTGGGCTGGGAATAAATTCCGTGGTAATGGCAACCCTACTTCACCCTGGCCTCTCAGCCTCCAGTTTCATCCCTCTCTAAGGTGGCTGAACCCATCCCTCCCACGACAGACTGTTCCTTTTCTTGCTTGGCTGTTCTTCCTTTGGTGCCACCCTCTCTTCTTCACATAAGCACATGCCACAGACTATCTGTAGTTGTAGCTGCCTTTATCCTGACTACCTGGCAAGCTGAGACCGTCCCTTTGCCTTGTTCTTGCTGCTGGAAAACAAAACGCAGTGCTCAGCCAGGCAAGGATTTCACGAAATCTAAATGTAGGCTGTACTTATCATCAGCTTGGTGGGATGGCACCAAAAAGACTTGCCTGGGAAAAGAAAGCATGTGTGATAATCCTACTCTGGCTGTCAGAAACAAAATTTGCAGAGGGGAAGTTTCGCTTGTCTTGATTTTCATAGTTTTCTTATAAACTATTTGACTTTTATTGGAGCTAATATAAATTGTGTCACTAAATCACCTACAGATGATATTTTCAAAAGCAAAATGCAGACCTGCCAATTACTATCACTTAAGTATTATGATTCAGGCTTCAGAAGTCCTGAGTTTTAAAATCAGAGGAGGGACTATTTCTGTCATGCTTTCTTAATTTCTCACACTCAGAGGTACACTAAATGTAGTTTTGTTAGAAGTGAAATGGGTATGGAAAACTGAAGTATCCCAGCTGACCATGGAATGCTCTTGCTCTGTTCTGTTCTTTTTGTCATGCAGTTTCCCATTGGAAGGCAGTGGAGATGGGATTAGATAATGCACAAAAGTATATTTCTTTACTAGACATGGCTACAGAATAAAATTCTCTTTTCACTGCTCTCTGTATACATGTGTCCCTGTAAAAGATCAAAAAAGCTTACACTGGTTTCCTCTGGTGAGACAGGTTCTCTGGTGGCCCATTATGGCTTGATGTCCTTTTAAATGCATGAGTGCAGTTGGCGTTAGTGATCAAGTGGCACTTGTGAATGACTTTTTTTTTTTCATTTCCAGTTGCTTTCTTCTTTTTGTATTTAATCTTTTATATGTGTCCAACTAGTCTCATTGTCTTTCCTCTTACTGGATAAAGATATTTTTCCAAATTTGTGTGTTACCTATGTTTTTTCCCTGCATCTTATGAGGAACGCTGATGAAAGGAGAAACATATCCTGCTCCCTCCCATACTCCTCCTCTCTAATATTTGTTACCCAACCTTTCCCTGTTAAAAAGTCATCATGATTGTAAGCTCTGGCATGAATTTTTCACAATCATCACCTAAAAATGCTGCAATAGCTCCTGAACTGCTGCTCTCAGAGCATGCTGGTTGCCTGTTGATAAAAGCACATAGCTACTCCATGGGGGTAGAGGATCTACCCCTGTAGCTGCTATATGGGTAGCTGCATCTACCTGTTACCACTACTCGCCTCACAAGTCAAGTTGTAGATGAGAAGTTCAAATGTTTTTGGAAGGGACTGATCTTCATGCAGGAGCCCGGATGCATAAGGAGACAGAATACACGTCTAAGTTTTTCTAGGAACGTCATCTTTACCCAGTTGAAAGTCTTCCTTACATAGATTGGAGGATTTGGAAAAATTAGATAGGATTTCCAGGTGCTTTACAGCCCACTTGGAAAAACAGCTGTAAAACAGCTGGAAACCTCCATACACTGCACAGATCAACCCCACAGAGCACGGGCAGTCGGTCGGGAGCATCCCAGGCAGGCTGGGTTCACAGCTCTGCGCGGCGAGGCGCAAACGTGCGTGTTTCTGCCTGGACAGGCAGCATGGAGACGTGGCCATCGCTGCAACAAGGTGGTGGGGAGAGGTGGAGATGGCTCTGCTTGTGCTCCCAGGGGCTGTCGCCAAGGGTGAAGGGCAGTGGGCGGTCACAGGGCGGGAATGAGGAATTTCAGCACAGGGCAGTAACGGGGGCAATGGGATGACCCTCGGTGAGAAACTTAATGTCTAACTGAAGATTTTATTTAGGCCAGTATACAACTACCAGTGAAAAAGAGGATTCTCGTCCAATTGTTATTTTAACGGCTGTACAGAGATAATGTAAATCTGACGTCCAGCCGAAGTGAGTACAAGAAACTCACAAAATGGTACAATGCAGTGTTAGCAAACATGAAGTTTTCCTTTTCCATGATTATCTGGGGCAATTTTCCTTCACGGAAACTTAAAATAATTGCTGACAATTTAAAACCTGAGAGCAGGTTGGTGACCTACTGATGAAAGCCACAGCTCTGAGAGCTCCTGATTCAAACAATGACATTTTTCGTTCTTCACCTCATCTATTACTGTACAACACAGATAATAAGGAAAAAGCTGAGACCTTAGCACTGACACTGTCATTTCAGTTTTTCAGTTCATTGCAAATAGGTCTGTGTTGCTCTTAAATACCCTGCATTTCTATAGTATATTGCTATTAGGAACTTACTGCATTTTATGATAGTATTTCTCTAACACAAAGCAATCTTGCCTCAAAAAGTAAACATTTTCTGTCTGAATGAAAATAAAATGCTGGTATGCTTGAATTAGGTATTGCCTAAACAGAACATCTTGAAAGATGTTCCTTCATAAAGCTGTTGCTTGTTTCTTCTTTTTTTTTTTTTCTTCTCCTGGAGAGTATGAGATTTTCATTACAAGTGGCACATGTTGTAATAAGTCATATCTGCTGTACAAGTGTCTGTGCTAACCATAAACATGACCCAAGGCACATTAGTCAGCCAGAAAGTGGTTGTCAAATAAAGCCTGTCTGCAGGAGGACAGAAGATGCTTATTGGAATTCAGTGAGTGTCAGGGGTGGTCCCTGCCGCCAGTGACACTGCTCCTCCGAAGGCATGTTAATTAAACAAGATGCAAAGAAAATAAGTCTGTCACGTTCTTGTGGTGAGAATCCAGGAAGAGATAACAGCTGATGACTTAACTGGTTTCCAAAAGCTTTGGGGTTTTTTTTGTTTTTGTTAGAATAAATTGCTTAATAGATATCAAGCTCCTTGAAATTAATCTTAAAGGATAATTTAACTTTCTCCTTTCTCCTTGTGTTCAGTTCCTCCTGTGATACATTAGACATATCAGTGGATCAGAAGCTGTTCTGAGTATATCTGTCTCTCACAAATAATTGTGACTATGCAGCTGAGGGAGAAAGAGCTTTCCGATCCCATGGGATTTAAAACAAAAGAGTATAGTCTTACTCAAACTGTGCAGCTTTGATTAGAATCTCTGTAGCAGTTAGTTGAAGTTAGCTATTTTTCATAGCTAAAATCACCCAGATTTTGATCCACCTGACCAGAGACAAATTATTGTAACTGAAGCTGATGATGACACACTTGACGATCAACAAAGTCCTAGAGTTTCACTGTTAATGTTATGAGCATCCATCAGAATCAATTTGCTGAAGGCTTGCCTATAAGGATTCACAGGATACTGCTGTATCTGGCTCAAACTGTATCTAATTCTAATTTATCTATTTTATCGCAAGTTCTTATGTGACCCTTAAATCTAGTACCAATCATAGTGCAAAGAGAAACTCTATGTTCTAGAATTAAAAAATAATTGTATTTCCATTTTTATTTCTCTTTTAAAGCTATAACTTCTCTTTGCTATAGTGTATGCCAAAACTTTGCCAAAGTATTCTTTTTCTACAGAGCACACCCTCCCTAAAATAATAAGGAATTTGCCTATAGCATCGGGATCGCAAAGGAAGACTTGGGTAACTCTAAAAATTGTATTCTTAACATAAAATAACAAAGACTTGCAAGAAATACGAATTCACATTTAAATGCTGCCTAGTAACTGAGAGGCTGCATATACGCACTAAATAAGCCTAACTGGGTTAGAAGATTGCAAAGTTATCAATGACTCTGGTACGTCTACAAATTGATTCACTATTTTAGTAACAAAGCCTGTAATTTAGTTTGGGAGAAGAGATAAATAGTCTTTGTGTGGGAGATTAAAGTTATAGTAAGTACCACTTTGGATCTTCTATTTTAATCATCCAGAAAACAGTGAAAAAAGTGCCCTGTATTGTATCTTGTCATCATCTCTACAACGCTTAAAAGCCACATTCCCAGAGCTATTTTTAAAAGCATGAAGTGGAGGAAAATAGAATTGAGTTTGAGGAGAATGCATGAGTAAGGTGGGGAGCTGTATCAGGAAGGCATGATTTTGTATCTCCATTTCCTAATCTGTGCAGTAAGGATGGAGAGAGGTGTTTGCTTTTCATTTTAGTACTCCTGCTAAGGAATGTTCACCTGCTGAGCATCCCCGATCCCCCTCAGGGTGCAGGAGGTGTGACCCATTGTGCCGGGCTCCTGACTGGGATGGGAGAAGGCACCTTCGTCCCCTGGGCCACAGGGTGGATGTGTGAAAAGGCTGTGCCAGGAGTGAAAGTCCCTTCTGGCCTTCATCCCAGTGCTCTGAGCACCTGGTTGGCTTTGCCCCATGGGGACAGCCAAGTGATGCAGGGGCTTTGCTGGAGCAGAACTGCTGGGGGAAAGAGGGAGAGCAGAGAAGGCGCGTTTTTAAATTACCTCCCCTTGCCAGCGTGCCTGTTGTCCGTAGGTCTCGCCAAAGTGAGCTTTAAATATCGTCAGATGGCTTATACAGACTAATGAAATAAGTCTGTGTTGATGTTGGCACTTGAGCTGCTTCGTTTCTGAAGGCTGCTTCGTGTTCTCTGCCGACTGAGACAGGAATAACGCAGCCGCAACCCCGGGTGCTGGCTTGAAAATATGCTAATGGACAGTAAACTGATAGGAGAAATAGGTCAGAAAGAGCATCTACTTGCCTAGATAGCCTTGTTTTGGGAAAATGAGTCAATACCCTGTGTGAATCTACACTGCAGTTAAGGGGGTTTTGTGCTGTCTGTCTTTAGGCTCCCCAACCAGGGAAGGAGATGGAAAGCTGGTCTTGGTGGGCTCTGGTATGGTCACTGGGGACAGGGCAATCCCTCCTCCAGGGCGTTCAGGACACTCGGGTCAGTGAGTACGTTTCTGGATTATTACAAAGTTTGAAAGTGGCATTTTACTGTAAGAGTTGGATGGAAAAGAGGAGAGAGATATCCCGAAGGGCAACCTGCAGTTGGGAATGACAATCCCTCTCCTGCAAACCTAAGAAATCAGATCAGCTTTGGCTAGGGACCTAGTTACCCTTGTTTAAGTGAACTGCAGCAAATTCTGGATTTTTGAAAGTGTGTTGAAATATACATACATTATTTCTAAGACTGTCTTTCTGGGTCACTGTGAACATCTGGCTGCCTTCATTCTAGTGGTGGTACAGGTCACCTGATTGTGATCCTCAGCTGAGTGCTCCGGATGAGACACCTACTGCAAGGCTGGCTAAAAGCCACTCCTCCTGATCTTGGTTTGCTCCAGCGGAGCCTGTGGTTGCAAATCTAAAATAAGCACTCTGAAGCCAGCTTTTCTTTGATCTGTAGTGAAGTGCATCTCTTCCAGTTAGAGTCAAAGGTTACATGTAATCCCGTAAAATGTAAACAAATTGAAGGGTGGCATCAGATTTCTAAGTAATATGGGGGAAGGAAGGCTGAATGTACCAACAGGCTGTTTGTTATTATTCTAGTGAAGATCTTCTGTTAAGACGACCATGGTAACAAACTTATTCCTGCTGATGTTGGTACTTGGTGGTTTTTATGTGCATGCAGCAGCAGCAGGATTGTAGAGCCATCTGTTTACAAATCACGATGTTTAACATGGGTTTAATCACTGCACTCAACTGCCGTAACAGAGACAAACTATTTATGCCTTTGTGTTTCACAGAAGCGTGTGCTCCTTCCTTTCCTTCATCTTCCCTCCGTACTTGCTCAGCCTCTCTTACCTAAGAGCTTGTTCTACTACAAACGCTTTAAAGCAGATCACTTGGCGTTTGACTTGGTGACTCGGAGCTGGGCATTTTGTCCTAAAAGGATGTCATTTGTCACTGGCAGCTCTCAGGTTTACCAGATCCTTCTAAAATTCAGTTTCTGAGCTGACTCCAGTATTCTGACTGCAGATCTTGCAGAGCACACTAAGATGCCCCCCCCTCCCCTTTCCCATGCAGTGCTGATGTTTCCATGCTCATGTAACACTTTCAAAACCTGGGTGTGCTACATTTTGCAGATTTCTCTGTGTAGCTGCACACAGTGCATATTTGTACAAATATATGGCTGCCTCTGGGTGTACAAGAGAAGAAAAGGGTCACCCTGGTTGCTGTGTTCTGGTGCCTATGGTGAATTTTCTCGAAAAGAGCCACGTGGGGCTCTCAGTGACAACCTGAGTAGGTACTGGCTTCCAACATTTTCACATCCCGCACTCAACTAGTTCCAACATTTTCTGAATTTTGTTTTTGCAAGCCAGTGGACATCTAAGACTTCAAGGGTTCCTTTAAGCATGTTTGTACAGGATGCGAAGATTTGATAGGCCTTATAGTAACTGCTTTGTGTTAAAACAAATTCAAAAAACTGTCTATGGGATCCGTCCAAGAAATCTTAAAATTATCTTTGGATTTAGTTCTGGGACATGTAACAAGATGGAATAATTTACTTGATTTGATCCCTTGGCCTGAGAGATCAACAATTGGACTCATATTGATACACTTGTATGGGCTGACAACCAGCATTTTAATAGTCAGTCCTTTCCTTGTATTGCCTTTCCTCCTCTCCTTTTATTGCCTTTAATTTCCTTCTCCTCTACCTAAACTCTGAAAGCAAGTTTTGTTAAAATAGGTAATGACCAGATGACCAGGAAGATGTGTCTTAGCACTCAGATGGAGTCATCTAGTCAAAGGGCACTCTAGTCTGTCTGCCTCTAAAACCTGATTTAAAACTCTTGGTATTAGCAGTCCTAGAACTTAGTCACGCCTATATCTTGTAATACCACCATTTAAATTATTTTATGTTAACAGTAGTATTATACAGCTCTTACTGGAGCTACCACACCTTGTAATATGTGGAACTTCTCCACAGTTTAATGAAAAACAAGTTTGAAGTTTCAATAATCGTCAGTTTCTGAGAAAATGAAATATTTTGTCAAAAACATTGTCCATCAGCCCAATCCGTAACAAGACACTTCCCTTTTGTGTTTCTCTTGACGTTAACTGCTGGTGCGAACAGAGTGGTTTGTGCAGACACTTGTGTTGTGATGGCACTGATTCACCACAGATGATATGGCTGCTTGGGTGAGCAGTGACATTGGCTTGGAGGGAAAACACACCTGTGCTTTCACAGCTACAAAATGGCATTCAGTCAAACAACTCATGAAAAAGAATGAAAGCAAAGAAAAATTGCAGGTGGAATGAAGCATAATGCAAATAGTAAGATGTCTGTCTTTCTGGGCTCACCCAGTCTAGCAAGTGTAACTCGTTTGTGACAGAATCCATGTAGAAGTGAGCATGTGAAAAGACCAGAAAATATATACTGTATGTGTCTAATGTTTGCACCATTCAGTGTCATTCCACTACAACAGACATGGTAATAGGCAATATATTTATGTCCTCCATAGCCCTGCTCCCAGCAAAATAAATGCCAACCTTTAAGTAATCAGAGTATTTATACTGTAGGTCCTTGGTAAGGATACAACAGGAGTTTAGTGTTTTAATGGGCATTTGAGCTTTTGATTACAGAAGAATTTATTTAAACATTTTAAAGTAAAAATTGCTTTCTTATGCCTCAGACCATTATTTAGTTTTTTTAAAAAAACATATCTTCTAGATTTAATTTATTTCACATTGGACAAAATGTGGGAAATGTCACCAAGAAAAGTATCTGTTAATGAAATCAGTGATTTCATTACATCAAGAATACCCTGCTTTCTCTGCTGCTTATTAATGCTTTTCTTTTCTAAGCTTCAGCTTCTCCCGAGTCATCGTCAAGGTCTTGAGAAACTGTCTTGTAGCAGAAGGACCCACCTGCCTGGGCTCTCTGGTCTCCCCCCAAAGGCCACAGAAGCAACTTGTGGCTTTCAAGTCTTGTTGTTTCTCCAGGTAGGAAGCAGGTAAGGATTAGTAACCATTATGCAGCTCTGGAAAAGCAACAGATGAAGAATCCTTCTTAAATAGACTAGCAAGCAAAGAAGAGACAACAACAACCTAGAGGGATGGATAAAGCCTGTCAAAGCCTGTTTCTGTGAGCAGGCAGGCTTTCAACTCGCATGCTACAAAGGACCCTCTAGTTTGAACTGTCAGAGTAAGGGATCGAGCAGTCCGGCCAGAAGGAAGAAAGGAAACAGCAGGACACAAGGAAGAGCAGATTTAGGCAGGAACAGAATTGTGAAGATGCATCAATGAAATGTAGTAACTTAAAAAGGGATCACCTAGTGAAGGAAAATAGAGGTAGTCGGGTAGCATTACTGCGAAATCCTCCATAAACCTCTGTGCGTCCTCATGTCCTGGAAGTAAGGACAGGCACTGCTTATTATGTGGTGAAGGCAGAAGATGATGTTTTCTGTCCTTTTTTATAATGCTGTGGTAACAGGCAGGGACTTTGAGTATGCGTCACAGTCCCAAGGGCACTCATGTCCCTGCCAGCCCCACCGGGGCCTCCCCGCCCCTGGCCCATGGCCCAGGACCCATTGCAGCCCAGCCTGGGGCCACCAGCCCCTGCCCCAGCCATGCTGTAGGGTCCTGGTCTCCAGCCCTGCCTGAACAAGAAAACAAGTTTTCCTGCTTCACTGACTGAATTGCACAACTCCCCTAGGCTTCGAGGGGGCCAGGACGTGGTCTGTGGCATAGTTCCAGTCATCTACTCTATGGTGTAGCAGGTGATCAATTTAGCTCAAAACTAATGAGTTTTTTGAGCATCTTGTTTCCATAATGTGTCCTCATTTTTTCAAAGATGTTCTCTTGAAACAGACACAGCCTCTAGCATTTATTAAATATGTTTTTCCAGTTAATCTCCAGTCCATAACATTGCCAATACTCTTGAAGATGATCCAATATTTATTAGTTGTCTTCTTGATATGACATGGTAGGAGAGTTTTGTAATCTCTCCTGTAATACACCCAAAAGGGGTATGTTTTTCACTGCTGATTGAAATGCTCGCCGAATGCCAGAAATGCACTCATCAGCATTTCAAGTGATGTATTTATCTGAAGTAGTTTCCTTCTGATAATTTCATTTGATGAATAGAAAATGCAGCTTTTAAATCACTGTAGATCAAGACAAGAATTTTTGGAGAATGTTTATAAAAGCAAGATTGGGTCAGACATACTAGCCTTGGTTTCTAGTGGATGTTTTATTTTCTTGGGATGTTGCCACCTTACAGCAGCCTGTTCAAATCCAACATCAACTTATTACAGTTCGCTACTCAGCAAAAAATACAGCTGTGTTGCTCGTGTGAAGAATATGGCCATATAATTCAGCTGGCTTCAGTACACAGGGTCCTACATCAACATTACATGAAGGCACAATGGTCTCAAAGCTTTTACCACTAAATTGTCAGCAAGAGGGTTCTGTTTTGTGGTTTTTTTGTGCCACTGGGAGCCAATTATTTGAATGAAGCTCAGTCTCTCCCTCACCGTGCTCTCAATGTTTTGCTTTCTCTCCCCCCATTGCTTCTGCTCTGCTACATCTCAAAAACCAGCTTCCAGCATTCCCCACAGACTTTATTATCCTAAAAGGAGGGAAAATAAACATTTTATTGTATATATTTGATATGTGCAGATAAATCTGTGAACTTATTTGAAGTTCCCAGCAGAAAGAAAATGCTTAGGATGGATAATGAGCAATTGAAGACAGTAATCTTACAATATTAAGCTAGAAAACTGAATTTACAGCCTCGCTTTCTGTAAACACAATTACTGAGGTATGCAGGTTGATTTTATTAAATTCCAAAAACCCCAAGGCAGATGAAAACAAAAAGTAAGTGCCATAAATTATTCTAGGAATTTTTTTCATTTAAAATGACATAAAAACCCAAGGAGGACCCAGCAACTACTGATAAACTGAACTGTACTTAGAAAGTTTTACAATACTCTTGCTAGTTGCTCTGTCAAAATACATTTCAAGTTGCCAGGAAAGACAGCCGTTACCCTTCCCATGTACTCTGCTGTGTCTTCATGTGCTGAAAACCAAAGGACCAGGTTTCCTGAATTTTCCTTGAATAGAAAGAGCTTCAATAGCAGCACTGTAGAGAAATCAGAGGAGCCCACTGGACTGATGATTTTTGTTATGGATTCTTCTCTCTCCAGTCTAGCCCTGTGCTAAAATTATGCTATTTGTTTTCACCACCAACTCGACCACAGACAGGACACCGTATGCACAGTCTGTCTGTCTGTGGTGAGGCATGTTTGTGCTGTGCTTTCACATGGAGCATTTCAATGTTGCCTTACCACAGGCTGCTAGATGCAGCTGTGATTCCAACCCAAGGGTTTGCATTTCTCTCTCTGTCTCTGTCAGATTTCCTGGGGCTCTCCCACAGCAGATCAGAGAAGGGGGACCGTTGCCTGCACCCTTGTGTGGTCAGTGACTGGCTGGACTTTGGGGCAGGTTGAACTCTTGGCAGTGCCTGCCTGACCGTCAGCCTTTCCAGCCCATCTCCATGTTCATGCAACGTAGCATCATCTGAACGGGCCTTTTGCACTTCAGGATACGACCCCTTCTAAAAATGCAACTATGCAAGGGCTGGGTAGTCCCATTTGTTCCATTAGTGCCTCTGGTTAGCGGAGGTGCCAGTGCTGTGGGTCTGCCATCACAACCTGCCCAGGCACATCGCCAGCTCCTATCCCACCTCCCCTCACGGACCAGAGCAGCGCCGGTGACTGCGTCAAATTAGGGATGCCAGAAAGGCATATTTAGTTAGAGAAGCATCTGGTAATTCACTAGAAACGTTAATGCACACGAAAAAGCATTGTTTACCACTGCAAACCCTTCTGTGGGTCTGCGTTCTTGCTATGCACTGGCAGTTTCTTCATGAGCCTGGAAAAAAATTTGTGGGGTTATTTTTGGTAATGTCCCATTGTCTTATTATGCCAAGATTTAATGGGATAACAGATGCAGTAATTAAAAATGAAAAAGTGACAGTTATTTTTGACTCAAATAGTTACTAGTAACTGACATGGTAGATGGGTTTTTAAAGCCAAAAATATATGCGATAGCAGCCAGAATAGCTGTTATTTCCCTGCTGCTTATGAAAGGCTTATGAATCATGACCTACACCCAGCCAGTTGTATACCTTTATTTCAGATGCTATTTAAATTACATTTCATTTAGATGAAGAGAAATGAACTAAGGAAATATCTGAGGGTTTCTTCAGGCTTCGTCTGACGTCAGAAATCAGATGACTGTGTATCTTGATTTCCAGAAGAACATATGAGACTAATTAATAAACCAAAACAAAGAGGAGACGTACCCCATGCTGACCTGTAAAAAGACCATGTTGAAAGATTCTGCATATTCAAAGGCAAATGAAATCTGTACCAATATGCCATTTGCTTACTTTGTTTCTAAAGCATGCACTCATTTTGAAGTCTTACTGTTCAAAAAATTGCTTCAGACAAACAAGTTGTGAAGAACAGGTGAATACTAATCAAGAAACACAGAAAATAAGAAATAACGATGCCTAGCACTCCTCATATTAAAAAAAATCACATTCAGGATGGTGTCTTAATACTACTGTACTGGGTCTGTGTGGCAAGGTTTTGGTAGCAGGGGGGCTGCAGGGGTGGCTTCTGTGAGAAGCTGCTAGAAGCTTCCCCCATGTCCGACAGAGCCAATGCCAGCCGGCTCCAAGACGGACCTGCCGCTGGCCGAGCCTATGAATCACGGTGGTAGTGCCTCTGGGACAACAGATTTAAGAAGGGGCAAAAACTGTGGAACAGAAACTGCAGTTGGAGAGGAGTGAGAACATGTGAGAGAAACAGCCCTGCAGACCCGCAGGTCAGTGCAGAAGGAGGGGGAGGAGAGGCTCCAGGCGCCGGAGCAGAGATTCCCCTGCAGCCCGTGGGGAAGACCATGGTGAGGCAGGCTGTCCCCCTGCAGCCCAGGGAGGACCCCACGCTGGAGCAGGGGGATGCCCGAAGGAGGCTGTGACACCATGGGAAGCCCACGCTGGAGCAGGCTCCTGGTAGGACCTGTGGCCCTGTGGAGAGAGGAGCCCACGCTGGAGCAGGTTTGCTGGCAGGACTTGTGACCCTGTGGGGGACCCACGCTGAAGCAGTTCGTGAAGAACTGCAGCCCGTGGGAAGGACCTGCATTGGAGAAGTTCGTGGAGGACTGTCTCCCGTGGGAGGGACCCCACGGTGGAGCAGGGGAGGAGTGAGGAGTCCTCCCCCTGAGGAGGAAGGAGACGCAGAGACGAGGTGTGAGGAACCGACCCCAACCCACATTCCCCATCCCCCTGCACCGCTGGCAGGGGTAGGTAGAGAATTTGAGAGTTAAGTTGTGCCCAGGAAGAAGTGAGGGGTGGGGGGAAGGTGTTTTAAGATTTGGGTTTATTTCTCATTACCCTACTCTGGTCAATTGATAATAAATTGAGTTAATTTTCCCCAAGTTGAGTCTGTTTTGCCCGTGATGGTAATTGGTGAGTCATCTCTCCCTGTCCTTATCTCGACCCATGAGCCTTTTGTTATATTTTGTCTCCCCTGCCCAGCTGAGGAAAGGGAGTGATAGAGCAGCTTTGGTGGGCACCTGGCGTCCAGCCAGGGTCAACCCACCACAACTCCTTAGCCCCGTGACTTATCTCCCATATAGTATATTGGGATCTGATTGCAGTCCTTCATTGGTAAGATTCTTGGAAGTTTTCAGAGATGAGCACATTGTCAGTACTCAACATATAGTAAGTAACAAAATCTTTTGTTTCTTTCACTGCACAGAGCTGCTTTGTCTTTTTCTTTGTGTATGATCTAGCAGAACCTGGAAGTCATTCAGACATTTTGGTAGATTGGGTGCTTGCCAACTGGATATCCTACAGTCTGCTTTGTAAGTGCTTACTCAGATACTTACCTACCCATGATAACAACATCATTGTGTATATGTGCATTTATATACATAAAATATTTTTAATTATGTACCTAAATATGCACACATGTGTAGTTAATTATTTTACAACTTTAAAATGAATTGCAAACTTAAAAGCTATTAAACTTAACACTTTAAACTTAATACTTAAATATGTTAGACTTGAAACACAGTTATTAAAAATTCATATTATGTATAACTGTAGGACCAGGTCTATGCTGTTTAGGTGCCTAAACTTAGATGGAAAATGTCTTCCCTTGGAGGCTATCGAAGACTTAGGTACTTACTTCATAAGGACTGATTCACTTGAGCATCATTCACTAGCATCATGCTAGCAGATGAAATGATCCCAGAGTCATCCCCTGCCTTTGATGCCAACTGGTATGGTTTGGCTCATTGCATTAAATCACCTTTGCCTCCCCCCAAAATGGTAGCTACATGCAGAGTGCCTGTTTGGAGAGGCTGCTGGCCTGGCTGTCTCCTGAGCTGGTGTGTGTGCCAAGGCTGTGCTGGGCACTAGGCTAGCACCTAGCCCTGGGAGCAACCATGCTTCTGCACCTGGGGATGTTCCCTGGCACCATTTGTTTTAGCAATAAAGATGTGACTTGGAGATATGTCCGCACTGCTAAATAAAATAGGGCCAAGAAAAGAGACAAGCACGGAATCCCCACCAGCCCTGTTCCTTAACCAGCTGGCTCACTCCCTGGCTCTGCTTTGGTCCACCCTGCCAGCTCTTTCCTGGACATGGTTGCTGGATAATTCCCTGTAGGAACAGCTTCCTGGTGGCACAGTGAACAAGACTGCAGCAGGTCTGACTCCTGCTACCCTCCTCTCTTCTCCAGTGCTACCTGAGTGGAATTTGCAACCTCAAACACCCTGCATGTCTCATGGCACCCCACAGCATGCAATACATATTGGTGGTGCTGCGTTATAGCAACGCAAGTGTGGCAGGCAGCAGCCCAGCTCTCAAGTTATTTCAGAACCTTTGAACTGAAAAAAACACAAACGCAAAAAAATAAAGATGTTATTAGGTCCACAGGTATATGACACTGGGTCCAGCAGAGACTCTGGGTGATGTGGAGCTGATGTGGCCCTGGAAGGACCTGGCCCCAAGCAAATGAATTGAGACAATCTGCATCACCTGGTTTCAGAGCCAGGAATCAGAGCCGCTTCAGCAACAGAGACATGCCCTCGCAGCTTCTGAAGCTTGAATGGGGTGGGATGAATCCCACCTCATGTGTCTAAATGTTATTGACAGCCCTCTCTCTTCCCAGTCCCAGACCTTTGCCAGCCAGGCTGAACCCACCCAGAAGAATCTGCATGCTGAGACTGACTTGGCACTCACATCATTTTAACTCACCTAAAATTAAGTTAAATTTGTCAGGATCAGCCCCAGTACTGATGAGGTCCAAATGTGGCTGCTAGGTGGTAAAACAGGTAGGCAATGACCAGTAACTTGAACTTTCATCTTAATCCTCTCTTGGAAGAAAGGATAACCTCTACTATATGGTGCTATTCCTGCACCCAGACAAATATGAGGAGTCTTTATCCATCTTGTAGGGTATAACAGCCCTTAAACTTCTCTCTGTTTCCTTAAACCTCCTTAAAAGTTGTGAAAATGTGTGGTGAAAACCACTTCAGAATTTGTAGCTGCAATATCGGAGTTAATTTGTATTCCCATAAGATCAGTACTGAGAATGTACTTGTTTTGCTTGTTAGTATTATGTGGGAGAAACCTGTCTCTTATCCACCCATCATCTCCAGAGCCTTGTATTAACATATATCAGTAGTAACTGTACCAAATTTGTTCTCACTTAAAATGAGAGCAAGTGAATTTAGTTCTGCTTCTTACATACTCCTAAATATAGCCCTAGAAAGAAAAATAATGAAAAAAACCCACAACTATTAAGGCATATCCTATGATTAGACTTCAGGGACATTCCTTAGCTATAAGGACTTGGCCAAGGACTGAATATCTCTGAGCTCATTTGCACTGACTGCACGTAAAGGAATCCTCACTGCAAGCCCTGGGTAACTTATTACTTTTAAAAAAAGGTAATCATGGTATTAATTTATCCCCTTTGTCTATAATGCCAGGTAATGTATTTTGGCAAGCGTCACTTACAGCTAGAATTATTCTCCCCTGGGTAGCTGCAAATGACTCCTCTTCATCCAAATATGTCTTGCCTGCATGCACAGAGAAGCACAGGCTATTTTCCAACTTTAATCAATATTGTGATCAACACTGAATCAAATTAAAGCATATTTTCTTGGCATTTCAGATGATGAATTGATGCTCTTCCCCAACTCTAGCAAGACACAAGGGGGTTGCAGTAGGTAGCTGGGAAGATCGGACCGCGCCACCCCTCCCCAGAGCTGTTGGGGTCACTTCATCACGCACTCGAGCGTGGTGGACGATGCCCATTTTGGCTGGCAGAGGACCAGGTGGTGCAAGTGAAAGTCTTCCTGGCACCATATGGGGAGAGCTGCAGCGCTACAGATTTCTCCTTGGGACTGATGCAGGCAGGCAACAGAAATTTATTGCAGTGCCTTTGCAGCCTCCGCTGGGGGAGGCCTGCTGCAGATGAAGCCCTTGACTCCCCTGGTCATCCTCTGTTCTTGCAGCTCTGCTGGGGCAGAGATGCTGCTTCTGCTCCTGCAGCAGCTGCTTCTCCAGCCCATGCTTCAGCAGGGCCGCTTGACTTCATTTTAAATATTTATTGGACATTTGGTCTAATGCCCATTACTTGGGAAGTGTTTCATATGATGGGTATAAAAGCAAAGGCCAGGATTCTTGCAGGAGGCTGGACTACAAAAAAGCAATCTCTGACTGTTGCTGGGAACACACATCTCCAGCTGTACTTCAGGTATTCCTCTTGGAGTGACATTTCTGCAGTGCTTTTCTTTAAGTGAGGTTTATTCTTCAGTACCTGCAGGGTAGCTCTGCTAATTAGCCTCGAAAAGTAGACCGTAAATGGGAATTTATTCTTCATAAACATTCAAAAATTTTATATCTGGACTGAACGCTTGTGACACAAGAACAAATATTCAACACCTCCTTCAGGACTAATTGGAAAAGCCCAGTTAGAAAGTTTGTGTAGAAATCAATCATTTCCAATTCTACATGAATGCTCACATAAATTCTGTGCTCTACATAATCAGGGGAGTGAGCACATTTGTTACCATTAGTCACACACATGGTGCTCCGCAATGTTATCTAGAGAAGTTGGAATGATTCTTTGTGCCAGAGCAATAGCTTCCAGCTCAAAATGCAGATCACGCACCACGGACCTTATTTATGGCCTTTATCCCTGCTTCCTCGCAAACAGCAGGCTGGATGAACAAAATGTTAAAATGAAGTATCAGGAATCTCTGGAAGGCTTAGGAGAGCAGCTATTGTCTTTTATGTGGAAATCATTTCATGTCTATGTTTCAGCATTTGAATGTTATTTTTTAAAAAGTGCCTGAAGTCCAATTTTCATGTCTAAATGGCTGAAGTATGTTACTATACAGCTATACTAATAGCATGCATGAAACAATACCAAAGTGTGTGCAGCTAAAGGGAGTAGAGAAGCATTGCAGTGTCATACGGTGAAGGACTGTCTAACACCTGACATTTTTATCTCAACTATCTGTCCCACGCTCTACGGCTCACCTTCAACACCCACCTTACAGAGGAAAGAAATATGACTATAAGAATTTAAACAAAACAGCCAAAGCTTGATTTTCTACTGTTTTGTACACCTTGCAATGATTTATGGCACTCTAGAAGGAGAGCAAAGTTCCTCTGAAATGTGACCTGCCTCAAGAAGAAGCAGTTTTCGCCAATTTTGTTTCCCTGGTGTAGAACATACATCACCACACGATCTGCAAGGTGAGCTCTCCAGGCAGACTTGTCCTTTCTTTCTGCTGTTCTGTTTTAAGCCCATTTCAAAGCTTAATTTCCAGCCAGTGCCACTGGAAAGAGTAGAAGGGGAGGTGGCTCGTAGGCACTTCTCCACACTCTGCTTGCTTGGGGCTTGGTAGCAGCTCTGAGTTAAATCAGGGGCAGGACTGGTGGAGAAGGTGGGCATCACGGGGAGCTGAACCACAGCTGTGTGCCACGGACCATCCCCAGCTCCTGATGGGCACACGGTACTTTGCCAGGCATTCAAAGGCACACGTTTCAGCTGTTTGTGCCCTCTGAAAGCACAAATTATAATGATGTTTTTTGAAGATGTCTGTTTCTCTAGACATTGCCTACATAGCTTTTCCTATAATTATAGATTTGTAATTATGTACTTAATGATGACACCCCCTCTGTCTGATGATAACTATATTTTTACATAATAGCACTTAAGCATTACATATTTACTAATCAAAAAGAGATTCGCAGTGCGAGTGAAGAATTACAAATTAATTATACCATACCTTTAATCATACCACAAATAATCTGGATCACTTCCCAAGAAAGCCTATTAGAGCTCTGGTAAGGCAGCTACCCTGGGTGCCTGCGATGGTCCCCATCTCATGCTTACCATGCCAGTGTAAGAAATCCAAAATGTTAAGTTTTCATTACTACTGCCTCTGAAGTAACTGCAGTGCACTTAAAATAGATGTACAATTCATGAAAATGAATCATTAAAAGGGACTGTGTTGAATTGTGCCTGGCAGATGTTGTCACAAACATTGCTGAAATACTTAAATACTTCTAGCAAGCGACGATTGGATGCTTGGCAGCATAATTATCCCATAGCCAGAGAAGTAATGCTTTTCATGCTAATGCAAGAAGGCCTTCATAAGCAACCTTGTGGAGCTCTACTGCACAGTTCTGATGATGCTCCTTCCTCATCTGTCGGATAGCTCTTGGACAAGGCTACAGCATCCTACCCACAGCTGTCCCACACCTCAGCCCTGGAAACATTGGAAGTCGCCGGCTGAAGGCTGCAGAGGTCCCGCGCGGAGGCTGCGTTGCTGGCAGCTGTCGGTGGTCTGGGCTGAGCTGTGCTCCTTCCCCGGGGCTCTGTGTGCAGCCCTCCCCGCTCGCCCGGCTGTGCTGGCGCACGGGGCTCATCTGCCTCGACCTCGCAGGGGTTCGGTAGGGTTAATTTTTAGCCACACAAACCTGAGTGGGGCAGAGAAGGACGAAATCCTGGACAGGAGTCAAGCACTGCGTTGGTTTAAGCTGGCCAATGCCCTGAAAATAAGACTTTGAAGCACATGGGCCATTCCTGCTGAAGAGCTGGGTCGACCCCAAAAGCGCTTTGGGAAGTATTGTATTTGCACGATCTGCAACGGCTGGTTTGCATCGTCTCTTTGGGTGCAGACATTTTTGTTAAGAGGACTTGATCGTAGGCAGGTCTGCAGGGTCTCCAAGACATTGCTGTGAGTTTGATTGAACCCCATCTTGTGTGAGTTCATTTTGGTGTTTAAATATGGCAGGTCCACACCAGACTCTTCCTCATGTCACACACGGTAGATGCCCAGCCATCTTCCTGTGAGCCAGGGAAAGCAGACTGATGGGTAATTCCACTCACATGATACAAAAAGTCTTTTTTTACTTGCCCGTTAATGTTTCCGCAAATAAGACTAGTGTATGTAGGGGTGAATCTTCACTGGCAGGAAAACAGCTAGGTTTGAGGCTCATTTTAACTTCTGGAGGAAAGGGGCCTTATCAGTTTCTTCAGCAATTGAACACAGTTTGCAGTCTCCCAGCTTATCTAGGATTTGAATAAGATCCATGCTAACTGCTGATGACTTCAAAGCACATGGTACCTAAACACACTTTGACAGATGGTTTTTTTTTCTGTGTGTAACTGAACAGACTACATCCTGGCAGAGGAGTTTATCAATTGTTCTAGCCTAGCTAATGAGTTTAGTCTTCTCTCTGTACTCCTGAAATTATACAGAAGCGTCTGCCTGAAGGAGGTATATTGATCAAATCTTGCTTCAGCTCTGAGCACAGAGCAGCTAACTCACTCCAATCTCAAAAGTGGAGGTTTCCTCACCCACCGCAGGGTTTGCCTGGAGGCCGGGCTGTTTGCTGCTCTCAGTTCAGCTGTCAGCACCTGGTGATCTACGGCAGGCTGGTCAGTTAGCTAGAGAAACAGTAAGTGGTTGGGTTACCTGAAACATTTTTCCTTGCATCACCCATGCATGATGGGGAGCAGGCCTCCAAATTGAGCATCTGTGGTACAACAGATATCTTTCATGGCTGAATCTCACTGCGTTCACATAACTTCAAAGATGCAACTACTCTTGTTATGAGATCAATCATTCCTTCTGCCCCTGGGTTAGTAAGCTTTCTGATGACTAGGAACCACTCCTCATGTGGCATTTTCTTTTTCAGCATATTCAGAGTCTGGACAATCTATTTTGCAGTATTTTACGCTAGTAATTTTGTCCTCTTCATTTCTGGTGCACAAATGATAACAGCGTGAGCAGTGAGGGGATTCTGGAGCCACAGCCTTTCTACAGCACATTGTCTCTAATCAGTGCTATCAGTGCTTGACGAACCATTTGCACTTTGTTTTTCCTTCTGATGAAAGGTCTGTTCTGTTTCCTGGGTTATGAATCCCCACAGAGCCTGTCTCAGTAACTCCCTAAAGCTTTCTTCTGTCTCAGAGTTATTGCTGCCATGCTGTTTTTACATAACACCACCCCAAAGCGATTTTTTTTTCGCATGAGCACATAGTGATTCTAGTTCCTCTGAACCTGTGGCCCACCACCTTCCTCCATGGTTTCACCAACATCCACCAGCTTGGCTTCACTTTTGGAAAGCTCTGTGGCACCTGGCCTGGCAGCTTGTGCCCAAATGAGGTGGGGCATTGGGCTCATTGCAGGTGCACATGGCTGATTGCCATGGCTGGTGGTGGGGTATGTCTCCAGGTAAACCCAAGTCCCCTGGGTAAACCCACATCTAATGGGGCAGCCAAGACTTGTCATCAATAAAGCAGCATTTGGTTTCTCTCTTCTTAGGCATGGCATGTCTTGCCTGAAGCCCCTTCTGAAGGTGAGAAGGAGAAACTGTGGCAGCCTGAGAGCATTTTTAGAAGAATAAGAAAACAGGAGACCACAAAATGGCTTTTTCATACTACCGCCAAGCACACATTAACCTCATTTAAAAATGCAAATGCTACCTGTGTTGTGTATGCTAATACGGTTTTGCCTTTTAACTGAGAGCCCTTCTTTCCTGTAAGGCTGGCAGTAGCGATGTCTGTTGAAGGATTGGTTTGTGTCTTGAGCCTAAGAAACCCACCTATTTATATTAAAAGATTGAAAAGTTCCTCTCATTATCGGAGCTCTGTAACTGAGTTCCCCAGAGAAAAAATTAATCAGAGAGCACTTGTATTTCCTGAGCTTAACAAATAATGAAGCTTTCAGGAGACAGCTTTTTTTTTTCAGGAAAGGAGCCATTTTAAAAATAATTTTAGACAAGAAAAAGCATGAAAGTGTTTGAGATTTCAAAGTCACTTCTGAAGGAATAACTAGCTCTTCAGAGTGCTGGAACGCAAGGCAGCACCCCAGGGAATACCCTGGTTTCAGAAAACCCAATGTTGGTTGCTGTTACCAGCATAACAAAGAGCCCTAAAACGTTGTTACTGTGCCCTATGTAAAGGCACATCAAGCTTTGCTCTCCAATTCAGAGTTCTCACCAATCACTACAAATTAATAATACCACAATTTCCTTTCCACATGAGGGTGAATATAAGATTCTTTACAATTTCATAAGAAAAATTACATCCTTGTTTTACAATTGCCCTGTAATTTGCTTCTGATGGTATTCACCAGTACATGAAAGCCCCGGCTCCAAATGCCTGCTCTCTCTTACCAAATACTTGCTGAAGAAGCAACTTCTCCCTAGCGAGAGCCGTAGCACATGTATGGCTCGATCGGTGTTCAGCCGCTAGCACCACGCGGAGCAAACCCCACCACAGGAAGGTGACGGAGACCCATCGGCTGACCTGGTGGAGACCGTGTATAAGCCAAGTCTGTAAACAGTTCAGAGCAGGAACTCTTGTTTCATGGCTTGCATTAAGCCTAGAATATAATAAACACTTAACAAACAGCACTAATCATAGAATCATAGAATTGTTTAGGTTGGAAAAGACCTTTAAGATCATCAAGTCCAACCGTTAACCTAGCACTGCCAAGTCCACCACTAACCCATGTCCCTAAGTGCCACATCTACACGGCTTTTAAATACCTCCAGGAATGGTGACTCCACCACTTCCCTGGGCAGCCTGTTCCGATGCTTGACAACCCTTTCAGTGAAGAAATTGTTCCTAATATCCAATTTAAACCTCCTCTGGTACAATTTGAGGCCATTTCCTCTTGTCCTATCGCTTGTTCCTTGGGAGAAGAGACCAACACCCACCAATGATAACAATGGTACTCCTGCACTAATAACTTTATGCTTCTCTTTACATTGAGTAGCACCATAGACCTTACCCTGGTTTTAAACATGAATCCCAATCATTACAACACACAGAGAGGAATTATATCCTCCTACATAGTCTATGCTGCAAACAGAGTGAATGCCTGAGGTGCCTCAGTAACGGCATTGTGCAATGCACAAATGCCTTTAATCATCTCTGCGCTACTCCCACAGTGTCTTGTTCAGACGACTTAAAATAACTTCCCCAAATTATGAATCTTTGCATAAGAAATGATGTGTGTTTCAAAACACAATGAGGCACATTCTGCACAAACGTTTATTGGGAAGCAGGGGTGGGACGCGGGCACGAGCCTCCACGTGAGAGGCAATTCAGCAGAGAACTCACATTGTCTTTAAACACTGCAATTAAACTAAAACATTGTCCTTGTAAATAAAAAAGATTTGCTGTGTGGCCACTGCCATGGGAAGCTTTTGATGAAATATTTAGGAAAGCGCTTTCTGAATGTGGCTGTTTTTCAGAAGGCATATTAAAGTTTTATAGGGGCACTAATTTAATCACAGATGATGAATGATTTTATTTTTATGTTGGGCTTTAACAAGGCTGGATGAATGCGGGGTAGCTCAGCGAGTCTGTGTGTGCCGAGGGCCGCCTGAGTCATGGCTTTTGGAGAGCTGTTTCCCTCCAGCTGAGTACATCATGTCACCCTTAACGGGGGTCTGAGCCCTCCTGCCTGCTTCGCAGCTGAAATCGAACACAGGGAAACCTGCCAGATACGAGAGGACTTCACAACTGGCAGCACAGCCTTTAGTTAAACCTTCATTAACCATCTCTACCCTGCCCCTGGCCTAATCTCTCCAGACACAGACAAATCATGTTGAGGGAAAAAAAAGGAAGCAGGGAGTGTGTTTCTGCAAGGCACCAGTTGTCACTTTTATATTGCCAGGTTGTCTTCACACCCACCAAACCACCTCATCCATGGTGGGAACTGCTGTGGTGGGAGTTTGGAGGGACAGTCTGAGGTGCAGGAGTAGCACAGCCGATGCCGATGCTGAAGCTGCACGCTGCTCCATCGCTGTGCTGCAAGAGATCTGCTTCTCCAGCCTGGTCTAAAAGTTCAGGAAAGTAGAAAAAAATTGTCTTTTTAAATTGCAAGACAGACGGAGTGATGTGGGGTGATGTGCGTAATGAGCCATTTAGAAGACGGTACAGTGGACCCAATTTCTTCTGATCAAATGAAGCCTACGTGGAAAATTCAAGCATGTCATATTTCTCCATCCAATGAATAATGACAGCTTCATCATGATCCAAAGTGAGTGGCTGGACCTCAATACGAGCCTGTCCCCCAAACCTGAGCCGCGGGGCTGCCTGTGCCGCACAGCTACATGGTGGTGTAGGCACAGAGGTAGCAAGACCCCATCCTTCTCTTTCCTCTGATCCCCTTCACTAGGTGGACCACTTTTTTAGCAGCAGCAATGTTAATTGGGAGATGCAAACCAGCATCAGCGCTGCTCAGGGCACGTTGAAGCTGGCCTCCCTCCTACCCTGCCTTGCTCAGGGTCAGCCACTGCGGCGTGGGATGCAAAGCAGAGCCGCTCCCCCAGGGCTGTGCAGGAGAGCATCCTACAAGCAGGGGGGACATCCTGCTCACACCACCGGTGCTGACCACTGGGCCTGGTTACGCTGGGAAAGGGCACGGAACACCAGTGTGGTGCTGGAAAGGCAAGGGGAAAATGCACTGCATCAGCTTTGGAGTCACAGTTTTGCTGAGCAGACGAGTGGTGGCCCTTCTGCATGCAGTGAGTTTTCAGTGCTGCCTCAGTTGTGCTGGGAATGCGAATATTTTGCTGTTGTGCCAGCGCCAAATCGGTTACAGCATACAACAGCTGTGCTGGTATATTTTGACCAAAGAGACACCAATTGATGTCAGCATAAAGTAACTCATTCTCAATCTATTCACCAAAACGCATATTTAGGATCTTCAGAAATTATTACTGTGATATTAAGATATACGTTTAAAGCTTTGCAATTAATTAATATGCACAGATTAATATACAACCCAGACTCAGTCTTAGGTACTGGGAAAGTTTCTGGTGTAATAAAGCTAAAAACACAGTGACAGGGACATATTACCTCACCAGATGGCACGGTTTGTTAAAACAAACCAACGCATTTCTAAAAGAGTGTCCTAATCTCCACTTGAAACAAATTTTAATTTAAAATGGAGGGACATTTGCATAAAAAGAGTTCAGAGAACAAATATTTCAGAAGTTCACTGTTAGACAAGGGCAGTTCTGGTTTAAGACAATAGACGGTGGGAAAACATAAGCTAATTAAAATCATGCTCAATGCCGGAATTTCAAGCGTAACATTGTTGGTGTGCGGGAATCAGATCATTACGGAAAGCTTTCCTCTGGCAGGTGACAGCCAGTACAGTCTGAGTTCAAGAGTCATCAGCAAAACTCAGGTACAGAGGTGTGTAAATAACAATTAATCTGATAGGAGACCAAATGTTTCATTTTGGAGGACTGAATCCTTTAAGGGTTTTTTGAAACCTTAGGTCACCCTTGGAATGGAAATGCCATTCTGTAATGAAATTCAGAATACGCTGGAACAAAAAAATCTAAAAGAAACAAAGCTGTTCTTTTTTAAGGTTTTAGTCTGATTAGGCCAATTTCTGTCTGAAAAAAGTATTAGCATGTCTTGATGAAGTCACTGATGTAAAAAAGGTTCCTGGATCTCTGGATGTCATGGAAGCAGGTGACAAATTCGAAGGTGGACATAGGCAGTTCGTTTGATTCACACTTGCGGTGTTAAATCCAATTCCTTGGGGTTTTTTCTTTCTTTGACTAGTCTGAGGCCAGATTAAAGCAACACAGGTGCCTAAACCTTTGTCGCTGTAAGAGCTAGGGAGGATGGCCAGGCCCCAGGATCGCTCTCCGAGGCTGCCCGTACTGCTGCCAGGGGGCACGGCTGCCTGCCCTGCCTGCACAGGGCTCCTTGAGGGTAGTAGCACCAGCTCAGCTGGGGGCTAAAACCCCATTCCTGCCGCATCTCCCACAGCCTTTCCAGGTGGTTCTCCAACAGACAAATGGAGAAGACGAGAATGTCTTTTCTTCCAAAAAAGGAGCAGAAGGTGGTTGTGATCCTGTTGGCCAGCAAAGTGAAGATAGATGTGGGAGAAGGTCTGGCTTCCAGCCTGCCTGGGGCTTGCTGGTGTGTTACTTCTGTTCAGCTCTGATCTTCTGGTTTACAATGTGTGCAAAGCTTGCCTCTGACCTGTCCTCCCTCTGTTCTCGTACAAAAGGTAAGAATTTATCTCTTGCCCCATCTTTTTTTATTTCTTTCTGCTGTTTCCCCTGTCTGGTCGGTCTCCTTCACTCCATCCTTCTGCTGCCCAGCCCTTTGGGCAAGTGCTGTCTTTTGACTGTTTCTATCATGATTAGTACATAGCTGCTCTGATTTTCATGGGAAAACTTTAGCACCTTCATATTATAGGAAAGAAAGAAGAGTATGTGTTTTCTACCTTGCTGCTGAGAGGCAAACCACAAGACACATAGTTAAAACACATTTTAATGCAGAGGCCTTTTTCGCTACATATGAATTGCAGTATTTTTGTGCTCTCCATGAAGCCTGTGTGTGAAACAATGCACAGCAGGGTAATTCGGAGAGCTGACGTTGGGCTCCCTATGCCTTCCTTATGGAAAGATGCAGCTCCAAAGGGAAAACTGTAGTGTCTGAGAGGATTCAGAAGAGCTTGACCAATCTATACATCCAGCAATAAGGCGTGCAATGGGAAAAGATCAGGGGTAAACCTTAAACCTCATTGACAGGGGTCTCACTGGGAGAGAGCAGACCTGAGCTTTGCTCTTGGTTCCTTGATTAGTTCCTGACATTTTTTTAAATGTGAAATATAAAATACATCAACAGCCTTGATGGCTGGGGCCAGAAAGAGTCAGAACTTCAGCGATAAATGGTATTTTGCAGATGAGCAAGATGTTGCCACTTACTGAATAACACAAGTACCTTTTTACTGCAGTTCACCTCTAGGACGTCCTCTGTCCCCAGCACCTCAGCATCTTGACTGTACCACATCCACCTTTCTTTTCATTTTTTGATATCTCCTACATATTTTTTATTTTTTTTTCTTAAATATTTAATATAGGGTTCAGAATGAGCACATCCATGTGCTGACCACACTTGACTTCCTTGAGAAGTTATGCTCAGGGAGCGTTATTTTTTGGCCCGGACAACAGGCAGATATCCCAAACATCTGAAGTTCCTGGGCCTTATAAAACTCATCTATTTTGAAAGACTGCAAAAGAAAAAGGAAAGCCTAAATCAAAGCAAGTACCAAATGGTGGGTGCAAAGGTAGCTAATAAGTTATCATCTCAACCCCCCTCATAGTCTGCTCACATCAGCAGTACAAGCTGTACCTGTTTAAATAAAACACGGGCAGTCCTGTGTATCCAATAAATTCACTTTCCCATCTTCTCAATAGCTTTTAGGAACATCACAAGGAAAGAAAAACCCCACATATTAAGTGCTCTTTAAAATCAACTAGAGTTTTAAAAACACTTCCTTCCCTCTTTCTTTTTTCTACCTTCTCTACACACAAAAAAACACACACACAAAAAATCAGAGAATAAATGACCAAAAATGTGAGATAAGGTAATAAGTGTATTCAGGAGCTCAGAATTATTTCAGAGAGCTGCTTTTCACTCCTTTCAAATGCATTATGTATAAGTTTTAAGTCAATACTTTTTGCCAACACTGTGTTAAGCTAGAAATCCGTCTGCTATCCCTTTTAGCTGGATGCAAGGTAAATAAATAACTCACTGGCTTAAGCAAATTAAGTAAATAGTGTTTTTGGGCAGGTATTTTTGTTCAACGTGTGGTATATAAGCGTTTATTAATGCTGTTAACTTTGAAAAATGTTGAGGTAAAGGAAGAGATTATAGCAAATGTACAGATTAAAACAGAAACATTTGTCAAAAACAAATGTGCATAAAAGCAAATACTAAACAGCTAGATGAGTTCGCTGAAGCCAAATGCTCCCATTTAATAAATGAAATGCTTCATTAATCCTTCCTGACAGAAGTAACGCTTGGAATGGAGAACAGATCCAAGAGAAAACATTTAGCTAAATCATGTCCCGTGGGTCTTCCCCGGCAGCCCGGTGAGGAAACGCAGCCGGTCCCTGCTGCGGCCGGTGAGGAGGAGTGTTAGGGAAGCCCGCTGCTTCTCCCACTGCTGCAACCTCCGCCTGCTGTCAAAATGTTTGGGGCTGATAACAGAGCAGCTGGAGGAGATATCAGTTGGGTGGGTTGCCTTGATCGATGGCCTTCTTGGAGATGCTCCTGGTCCCTATGTGCTGTACGCCGGCTGTGGTCCAGCTGCCAAAAATGCGGCATGAGACAGTTGACCCCATGCTGTGTCCTACACTGACAGTAAGACACCCACTTACGACTGCGGCACTTTTGCTTTGAGGGCTACCCAGAAACAAAGCACATGGTGGTGGCAAATCCCCTTACATCAAGTGAGCCAGCCAGCATTGGGTGCATTTCCGAAGGAGCACTCAGAGCTCTGTGATTAGCTGCATGCCTCAGCTTTACCTTAAAACAGTTATGTTTCTGCTTCTCAGGGTTGGGAAGAAAAGCTTGGAATTAGGTCCTGAGTCTCCCAAGTGAGTTCCTTAGGCCTTGAGACACAGGTTGCCAATGTAATTGGGTTCATCTTCTCTGAGATCTAAGCAGGATGGAGGTGACAGGCGTAGGGAAGTATTTTGAAAGACATTTGTCTACATGCAGTGCCTTTGTCTGAAGGTACATCTCATGGCATGAACCTCAGCTGTAGCACTTCTCTCATAATTGCTATCCATGTCCAGGTCTGTAGCAGTGCTTGGGAGCAACACCCCCATCTTTCATTAGCAAACAACTTTACACAGCAGTGACCTGGCCTCAGTAACTCAGGCCTCTTGGCTTGCCTGTAGCAATGCAACATCCCTCGTGTGAGGCTTAAAGCAATCCCTGCACCCATCTGGCACAGAAGGCTATGTCATGGCTTGCCACTATCTTCCTGAAATGTCTTCCCATGGAATTGCTCATCAGCTTCCCAGTCTCAGTGGCTTGGGCTGCTCCATGAGGAGGTCCATGTACCCACCAGATGAGCTAGAGGACCAGGATGAAGACCACAGACAGTGACCCTGCTCATGTGAGGCAGTGCATGGCAGCAGTGAAAGAGCTCATCTGTGTGGCAAACTGTAGACGGGTTTGCCTAGGAATAAGGGCCATCACAGACCTCATTAAGGTGATCTATGAAGTCTTCTTTACCCACAGTTCGTGTCTTGGAGCCAAGGTTTCACCATCTGAACATGGATGAAATTCTGCTGCAGATACTCCCTGAGATAAGAGACGAGAGACACTCATCTCTCTCTTCTGCCTGGCCCTTGTCATAGCACCTTGTCTTCAAGACCATTGTCTCTCTGTCAAGCTAGATTGAAAGTGAGCAGATGGTCTGGTAGTGACTGGGGTGGGGAAATGACATGCATGAGCCCTGTGTTAAGAAAATTGAGCTTAAAATAAACAGGCTCAAAGCCAAGATACTCCTTTGCACACACTTCTTCCCCAGGGTAGAGGAGGAAAATACAGAGATGTGACAGGTGCCAGTCACTTTGCTTCGTGTATTTCTGGAAGGAGATTAGATACCGCAATGAGAAGAACAAAGTAGGAACTTGAACTAAATACTTATGTCCTCTGCCTTGCTGGGAGATGGACTGAGGAGCACTGCAGGGAGAGATCTGGGATGAGAAAAGGGCAAACACCTTCTCTTTTCTCAGTATGGAAAGCACTGGGTGTTTCCAGGCTGAGGATGCAAGATCAGCAATGAGCTGCCCTCCTGAACAAGGGAAGCTTTAGTAGGGAAAAATGGCTGAAAATCTAGGGACAAAGAAGTACTTGGTTGTCAGCTAAAAAATGGATCAGAGTAAGTTGTTCCAAGGAGCCAGCCCAACTGAGGGGTCCAGGACAAGTCAAAAAAAAAAAAGGTAGAGAAAGAAAGAGGCTTTGAAAGATAGCTGTAATCCAGGTAGTGTATCCTGGGGAGAAGCCAGGGAGAGGGCGATACGAGCTGTGGCGATGTTGGGGACACAGGAGACTGAACCACCATCCCATCCTACAAAGGAGCTAGTCAAGCTCCTGCCCACACTATGGTATGTGCTACGGTGTTCCAAAGCATATATGGAAATGTCAGTAAAATGCTTTTCTTTTCACCTGAAGGGGCCTTCGATAGACGGGCTGACTTCTTACACATTTCTGTACAGGGAAGTAAAGAGTAATACAGATGCCACCAGAAACCTTCATGCTGAAAGTTGATCTTGCAGCACATGAGAGCTAATGCCATATGGCAGCTGGTGTGTTAACCTGAGCTTGCAGTTTTTTGGTGTATGGTGAAGTGAACCATGAGATGGTCAGTGCTGCAGCAACTGAGTTGCACTAACAGAAGTCTGTCTGAGTCTGGCAGCTACATTTTTTAGTTTACTTTGTGCTGCAACGTGCAGAGAGAATTTGCTTTGCCCTCTGATGTTTATCTTAATTTTGCATGTGTTCACAGCTCATAGGAGAAAATGACAAATTGAGAAAATATTTGTTTTCACAAAAGCCAAGACACTATTACAGCAGACAGCCAGACAAACACAGCGTAAGTGCCAAAGCCTGAGCTTTTCTACACTCTGTGCCATGTACATGTTCAGTTTTACCTGCCTAAAGGATAATAGGAAATTCAGTCAATATGCTGCCTTAATCACTGCAGTTTCTCTGCATGAGGACTACGCCCTGCATCCCATTGCAGGGTTTTGGAACATCACCCAAAAGGGAGGCTGAAATCATCGACATTTCATTTATCCCTGCCAACTGAATCTAAACAAATTGAAAAATGACCTGCCCGCTACACTTCGAGGCATACAGCAGAAAATAACTCTGAAATAGCCGCTTATGTTCACTGGAGAAAGATTTATTTCTGATCTCAGAGCTTGAGTTGCAGAGGTAAATAGAACCACCTGTAAACCATTACCTGCCATGCCCCACTGCCCCCATATGAAAAAATATGCACAGGCATTGCCTGAAGTGGAGTTGGGCTAGTAAATGATCAGGAAAATGGAATGTTTTCTCTCAACAAGCAGCAAATGAAGAGGAGCTGCTGCATCTGAAATGATGCTACGTTGTTTACCTGGAAGGTCCCAGCTTTTGATGAAAGGCCCATGACTCTAGAATTTGCTTTCTCTTGTCCTGTGGTGCAACATGAGTCACTTTGCCCTTCATTTCGTACTGCAAGAGGGGTTGTGGTAGGGAGACAAGCTGACCTATTATACAAATGATTTGAAAGGGCTCTGCACTGATGGATAGCCAGAAGGGAGAAGGACTCTCTATATTACTGCAGCTAATTGTCTTTTTATGTAATTATCATCTACTTATTTAAGTATTTTGGGGGAGTTGTATTTAATAATTGATTTGGGTGCCATAAGATTATACAATTCATGGAAATCATAGAAAAAGCAGACCTTAAAAATGTCTCCTTGTCATACCGAGTTATTTAGGTCCATGGTTTTGTTACCAGCAGCCCTCAGTGTGATCTCCATCCATGGACAGTGCCAAGGTTCCCCAGTCAATGGCATCCTAGCTCTCCTAGGCAAACTCAACACAGTGTATCTCGCCTGAAGGCATTTCTTTAGTTCCACTGTGACTTTAGCCCAGCTTCCTAAGGAAACAAAACCATTTGAGCATGTCCTCCTTCTTTCCCTGTCCTCTTTTCTCACAACTCCTGAGCCCATCGACTGGTTTAACCCCCATGAGACAGAGGGCTAGAAGGCTCAAAGGTCAGTCTTCCCTATGGATTCTGTGAGAGCTGGTTGGGAGGTCTTTACAGAGCCTTTAAAAAACCCCCTTTTAGTGGTCCCACCAAGGAAAGAGCACAGAAAACTCCAGTATTACCCACTGCTTGGCAGCTCCTAGCCAACCAAGCAGTAAGTACAAGGCCACAGCATCTGCTTCATTTCAGACTAACCACAGCACGTGTTGTGTCCTGCCAAGTGGGAATGCCATAGAGGACAAAGGGAGGAGTGGAGGTTACGGAAGGAAGGAGGTGTTTAGGGGACAAAGCATTTGTGTTAGTAGGAAAAAGTTTTCTACTGGTTTGGCTGCTCACAAATCTGCTTTTTGGGATATTTTTTAATCTGCTGTCTCTTCCTCCTGTGAGTCCCGCTGGCAGGAGTTGGTCCTTGGAAGGTGTGATTACAAGGAGAAAGCACTTCAGTACCTATAGAGAATGTAGAAGTGAAAAAACACCTCCCAGGGTCTCACCCTGAGCTGAAAGGAAGTGTAAAATTACTGTTTCCACATCCACACTGGCTACTGGAAAAAGAGCGCAGGTACATGATCCTGCCCTGGGACTCCATAAGCAGAAGGAACAGAATAAACCCTGAGTGGGGAGGTCAGGAGCACCCAGCGCCTGGGAGCTGCGTGGTTATCCATGAGGGAACGGTCTGCACAGTTGGCGCAGTGTGCCCCGTCATTTCACAGAAGGCTGCTTCTGAGGGAATTCTAGGGCTGGATATGAAAGACGAGGTGTTGTTATTGGCGTATCCTGGTACCTCGGTGCTGCTGTCGGCAGCTCTCCACTGCTCAATAGCCCTTCTGCTCTCCCCCAGGCCACTCAATTCCATTAGCAGCATGTCTGGCATTTGTTGCCACACACCTTTCTTTTTCTTCTGGGTTATATATAAGCACTGTTGACCTCGATACTGGTGTGACACACAAACAAGTTACATAAAGACTCTCCAGGTGCATTTTTGCAGGTCACAGATGCCCTCTAATTCATAGTCCAATATTTGAAAATGGTGGCTGGGTTCAACATTGGGTCAGATCTCCTTTGAGAGGGTTAGATCTTATGATGCCATGGTACCTATGCCTCATTTTGATTTAGTCCTCTCTGCTGTCTTCCTAAACAAGAATCCATATATTTCTGGTTTGAATGCTTTGGTTTTGTTATAAGGCTTAGAAAAAAGTAAAACCCAAGGTGGTCTCAGCACGTGGGAACTGTGCATGTGCCTCTTCCATCATGATGTGCCACCAGGTGATAAGGAGGAAATTCAGGCATTACAGTGATTTGACTCTGTTCACTACTGATTCCACTGCCAACTTTAAAAGCTGCTTCTTTACTGTGGTATACAGTGAAATACCCTGTGTATTTTGTGAATTATTTCAATAACCTGAAGATGTTTTCCACACTAAACTTGCATGTAGGTGGCAAAGCAAAGCCCAGTCAGAGTATGCTGAAGACTAGGCTGATCCTGTCCCTCTTCAGTGCTGTTCAGGCTATGTGACTAAGCACAGAAAAAATCAAAATCAAGAAGTGTTTCAGGGTGGGGTCAGGAAATGTTGACACTTACAGCGGCTCAGCTGGACCCTTAGCCTCACTAAACTGCCTCTGAGCTCCCGAGGCTACCGAACCACAGACCAAATGAACCATCGAAACAAGGCTCCTTATCGAGATGTGTTTATTTGCTTAGGAGTCTCTATGAATCATGAAAACAACAAGCATGCATATAATTCATTCCCAGGTGCATTTCAGATGCGTGGTCCTGTCGAAGCAATATCAGCAACGTGTGGACTGAACCCCCCCACATCTCTGTCCACTCAAGAAGGAGCAAGTTTGATCCCTAGCAATGGGAAGTCAGTATGTGAATTTTACAGATCCGTGAGAATAAATTGATCTCAGTCATTTCTCACTAGTTTTTCCCTGAACCAAAAGTGTTTTAATTATTTGAGTGTCAAGCAATCAAATGCTGTACCTCAGACATAGTTATTCCAGGAGATAATTAGAAGCACAGAGGAGCAAACAATATGCCACGGAAATGATCATCGCAGTGTGATCTGATGGATAACTTTAGTAACGCAAGTGTTTCTTTGCTGGATGACTCACAGAAGGAAGCAGGGGCTGGAGCTGCTGAAAAAGGAGCCTGCTCCATGGGAACACGAGCGAAGGTCAAGGATCAACTGTGTAAAACTGACTTTTTGTTTGATGTTAATAATCTTAAGGAAATGGATGGAGTGAGAGCAAATGTCAGCTCCAGTAATGACTATGTAACTCTGGGGCCGTATAGAAAAGCAATAGCCCAGCTCACACACTGCTGGTGGAAATAATGGGGAGAGGTGAGCTGAGAATTCAAGCCTTGCTTTAATGTTTTGAGTTTCTCCGTGAATTCTGATTTATCAAAGGGACAGGTAGCTCCCTTTGACATTTCACTCTCTCTGTCTATTTATCATATATATAGTATATATGCATTTTTTACTATCGTCTTTCACCTGTGCAACTTAAAAAGCTTCCCAAAGCTGTAGAAGAAACACCATCGCAGTCACTGATATGGTCACTTGTTACATTTTAAAAAAGTATAAATATCTAGTAGTTTTTATGTTAAGGTCCAACCAGCATGTTATAACATTTAATGCAAAACATAAACATGTTACAATAATATACATATTGTATAAGAATACATGTTAAATTGTTAAATTTTACACATATCGCTCAGACCCACCTTACACATTTTTTCAGTGGTTATTTTCACAGTATCTTCTTTCAATAACAGATTGTTTAAGCCTCGTTCCTTCTGTCTCTTGCCAAAATAGCAGCAAGTTTAATTTTGTTTCTGCCCCAAATTGTGGCACAGCTGGCAATGTGTAAACACCCAACAGCCTGCTCTACATTTGTGACTGTGCTCCTTCCCTCCAGAGAGGGGTGCCAACTCTGTAAATTCAGAGGCCAGGTCACATTCTGGATGAAAAACAGATTATTAGGGGAGAATAAGGTGCCATGTCATTCTGCTGTCAGTTATTTTGAATTTGGTAGCATTTATTTTTAAACGGAGTCTTGTTGTCTTTTCAAGACATGATCCAGCTCTGCTTTTCCTTGATGAAGAGAGTATCACTTCCCCAGACAGCCTGCTCCAGTGCTTTGCTGTCCTTGTGTTGGAAAGATTTCCTGATACCAACCCAAAATGCCTCTTCCTCAGGGCAGGTCCGTGGCTGCTTGTCCCACTTGCAGCAAACATGAAGGTCCCGGATGGGAAGTCTCCAGGCTGAAGATGACTGAGGACTGGAGTGTTTGGGGAAAGTATTTTTCATATGCTTGCTCTGTTTCCTTACCTCCCCAGACATCCACTTTGGTGCTGTCAGAGACGTGATCCTGGGAGGCAAGCTTTTGGTCTGATGCAGTATAGATATTTTTAGGAGACAAAATCCAGTTTATTGCGTTCTTCTTAACAACAGTCTTTTCTGTCCTCGAGGAGTGTTACTAATGCTCCTCTGCTCCAGGCTACACAATTCCAATTTTTTCAATTTCCCTTCACAGGACAGGACCTCAGACCTCTCATCTCCATCCTCTGAACTCCCCCTTGTCCGCACCACACCTTCCTGGGGCCACATTACTCACAGCTGAACACAGGGCTGCAGCAGAGTCACTGGCAGCACTGGGGACCACAGAAGGGTTAATCCTCACGTCTTGCAGGCTAAGTCGCCTGTCCACTCCCACAGGGTGTTTGCCCTTCTCCGCAGTGGGTCAGCACAACTGACTCATGCTGCACTCTGTTTCACCCTGGACCCTTCTCTGCAGAGCTGTTATCCAGACACTTGTTCTTCACCCCATATCTGTGCAGCTGGTTATTCCCACCTAAGTGAAGGGAAACGTGTCAGTGTAAGGATGTATGTGAGTGCAACTTGTGCAAATCGACCTGAACTCTCAACAGCCTGATACAACCTAGAGGGACTCTGCCGGGCAGGAAGGGTAGGTAGAAAGAGGATGCAGAAAGATAAAATGAGTGTGTTCCCCAAATTCAAAACTTGTTAGCAAGTCTCCCGGCATACAATACAAGCTCTATTTATTGTTTTGGAATTTTTTCCTTCTTTTGTTTTTACAGTTCATTACTTTGCATTTTTAATTTGACACCACCTTGCAAATCCAGTTCTTCTCACACCAGTTGTGGACACTGCAAATCCCCTGAACTTTGAGGTCTGAATTAGTAGATCCCCTGGATTCAAATATTGAAGCCATAATGCTGACTCCTAAGACTAGTACAAAAAAATAGGGAAAATCAACTGGGCGATGAAGGTTAATTCCAAACTTAACCTTCATTTCAGCTGGAATATTTTTAAATGAAAGGGTAGAAAAATGCATGTCCTTTCTATCAACAAGTGTAAAACTGTGCTCCTACTCTTTGTCAGTGCTTGAAGATACAGAACAAAGTGTGCTTGTGACTCTAGGGAGGAGACATATTGGTACTAGTAGCAAGGCATGTAATAAAAACGACAGGCTTGACTGTTGGGGTGGTAGGAAAAACACAGATCTTGGGCATGAAGAAGAGAAGGAATCTGAAAATGCTCAAATGTCTGTGGTTGAACCAACCTTGGAAAGACTGGAAAAGTGGTCCTGTGGCCAGCTTGCGCTGTGTGCATTATTTGAATTGCCCAGTTCTCATTTTAGGCCAACCAATGTGAGTATTTTTTGTGCTCTCTACCACACAACATCTTGTCCCTCTGTAGCTTTACAACACAATCTGCTTGACTCTTGCAAAAGAGATCAGTGGAGGGGCAGGACTGGATGCAACAATATGGATTAAATAGATTGGGAGCTGCTGGAGTAGAAGTGATTTTCCAAAGGACATCCTACAGCTGTGCTGTTTCCATTGAATTTAATTGACCTTTGATTTAATTACCCTGTATCATTTTCCCTTAAAATCTGCCTGCTTGTCTTCTTGAGAGTTTTATAAATTTTGCAATAACTCTTGGACTAATACTAAGTGCAGAAGTGCTTCATTTTGGATCCCTTATTCTAAGGTAAGCAGAACACTGCAGATTTCAGTGATAAACACAGTTCTGCTTAAGACATTAGTGTCCCAGACTGAAGAAGCTGAACTCCTAGAGGATGAGACTAAGGAGATTAGATACTTTATGTTCTAGTCATGTGGGACAATGCCAGACTGGGTTCTAGTCATTTGAGTTTTGGGTCTGTGAGACAAAAGACTTTGCCTTTGTAGGAGGCAAACGCCTAAAAACCAGTGCGGGGTAGGGGTTACATGCCAATTTAGCCGGTGAATGCAGTGAAGCAATGCCATCAATTGGTTTATATCCAACTAGCAATGAAGTCAGAGGCATCAGTTTAATCTATTGACCTGATGGAAAAGCTCTATATGATGTAGTAGATGATATAATTTCTATATTTTTTCCAACCATTTTATACAGTTTCAAAGATGTTTACAAAGATGGTGTCTTGTTTTCTACTACATTCTGTAAGTTTTGAGGCAAACCTCTTTACAACTGTTTTCACTTTCTCTACAATCTCTGAATTGTATTACTTCCATTGTCACTCTTGATATAAAGAAAATCTGTATCTATTTAAGAGGAAGACATGAAAATACATTTGATTTTTCACCCATATTCTTATTCTTACACTTCTGAGAAGTTCTAAGAAGATCTGAAGATAATTTTAAATGTTCTTCAAAAAAGCAGAGTTTTATTATCTGTATCTACTGCTAGATGGCATGGGAAATCCTTAGAAATGTAATGAAACATAACACATAAAACCTACTGAGCCAGTGTAAGCCACCACCTAATTAAATGAGTAGATTCATAATGACAGGACACCATTAAAAATCCAGACAGAAAACTTCTCAGTACTCTTATTCTGCATTTCTTTTTGTTACTTTAGGTCTTCACTTAGGGAGTAATGGAAGCAAGCTGAATAATGAATACAGTTAATACAGTCTCAAGGAGCTTTCCTCCTAAGATTTCTTTCTGTTAAGCTGAACTGAAGGTCAAGTAACTTCAGCATAGTAGAAAGCATCAAGATTATCCTTTTTAGACCCTTTCATTGAATACAATTTAATGGTGACAAGGCATAATAATAGATAAGGAGAATTGGGATATTTTAAAGCTTTATTTTGCTGTAAGCAAAAAAAAAGAATAATGCATTTCAGTTACCTGGGCAAATGACAATAAAATAATCACTTTGCCAATTTTAAGTGGTGTGGCAAATGGCTCAAATAAGAAGTATAGACAACTGTTCTTTTCTTAATGGATTTATTCCACTGATAAATAAAGAATCAAACGATCCAGTTATTCCCCCATTAACTGGGTGATCATGGCTTATTACTGAATATAACCAATGCGAATTTCCATTTCTAGACCCTGGCGTGGAGCCCTGCTCTGGGCTGGGCACCTTGTTTCCCTGTACTGTACCTGGGGAATGAGTTTGCAGAGCATGGGTGCAAATCAGCAAGCACAGTGCACAGGGAGACCTGCAGTGTCGCGATGGCAATATACAGCCAGACAAAAGAGGTGCGTATGTATTTTTTTATATATATATATATATATACACACACACACACACATAAAAGTTATGTTATGTATGCATATAACAGCTATAACTAACAACTATAACTAGTAGCTAGAACTATGGGGCAAAGGCTACAGAAGATTACTTTATTCCTCCTTCACATTTTCTTCTGTGTCTTCAGCTGGGCAGGGAGATGCTCTGCTGCAGGTGTGAACAAGTGTGGGCCAAGGAAGGGTTTATAAACCGGGACACGTGGGCTTGCTCTCACTAAGCTCATGGGAGGAGGGAGCAGGAGGAGGCTCAGTGCTGGCACTGGAGCCATTGAACCACTGAGGCAGGACTTGTGAGGAATAGACAGGAGGCACTGAAGGCTTAATTTGCAACCAGGATGAACGTTAATTGCAAATCTGGAGGGGGATCATTCACGTGAGGGGATGTGATGCTGTCTCTGTACCTCCAAATCTTACTGCAATGCCACAGAGCCTTCAATACAAGCAACAACCAAGGGCATGCCATGTGGTATTGTCTGTATATTGCTGTTTCCAAAACCCAGCATCTTCATGGTCAACACAGCTTTACGAAGTTTTTCCACTTCCTTTTTACACATTGACCAAAACAAGTAACATATTGCATTTCTCTCTCAAATTATCCTGTATTTTGTACCTGATTTGCCCTCGTATCTTTTGTTCACATTCCACCCTTATCATACAAGCATGGTGCAAGCCTTGGAAAGCTTTTCTCCATTACTTGCTTTTTCAGCAGATGTTCATATTTACCACTCTGTTGACCTTGTTAGCATATTTACCATTGTGTAAACAGTGTGTACTCTGCTCAGACTATGAAGTCTATTTTGGCCAATATTTTAGCAAAGACTTAGTGTGAGTATGTGCCTACTATCAGTGCACTGGAGAAATCTGCATATTAAAAAAAAGGGTGAGAAATAGAAAGCATCATAAAGACGATGCGATTAAATAGTGAGCTTTTCAGTGAACTCATATAGATGGCATATTGAAAGTATACAGAGCTAGGTATTAGGTCACATGTCTAGGGAGCCGCATACAAGAATAGCGCAAGCATATAAGGAGAAAATTAGAAAGCCCATACATAAAATGTCATACAGCTAGCAAGGGACATGAAAGGTAACAAGAAAATACTCTAAATTTAGATTAATAGTGAGAGGATCATAAAGGAAGAGTTGGTCTTCTACTCAGAGGGAGAAAAAGCTATTTATAAATGATATTGAGAAGACCGAAGTGTTTTGTTTCTTTTTGCTTCAGCATTCCCAGAAAGGCCAGTGAGAACAGATATGAATTCAAGTTAGAAGAAAAAATCAGCTGAGAGCAAAAATCGGTAAGTTAATTTTTTCCCCCCAAATTCTCTGGACCTAATGAAATTCCACAGGGAATTTTGAAAACCAGATGAAGCAAATCTCAGAGCAATTAGAGGCTTATCACTGAAAACTGGGGAGGATGGGTAAGGTTAGGAGCCTGCTTATCTTTACAACGGGGAACAGGGTGAACTGGGGAATTGCAGACTTGCCAGTTTACCTTCTCCTCCCAGAACGGGAAGAAATAATCCAACCATCAGTAAACACCTAGAAGATAATGAAGGATAAGTAACAGCTAGCAGGGATTTGTCAGGAACCTATGATCTTTAACAAAGGTCATTTCCATTTACACCAGCACGACAGGCCACGCGGACCGTGGGAAGGAGGTAGGCACTGCGTTTCAGAAAGGCTGACACTGAGCACCCATTTCTGCAGCTTCATGAGCTGGCTGCAGGACCATGGTCCGAGCTCCATGGCTAGCGTGGACACACCAGCTATCGTTTCCATAAGCACCTCTCCTGGGCCCCGTGTGACTCAATATTTTTGCCGATGACTTGGATGATAAACTGAGAAACAGGTTTATTCCATATTCAAATAGCAGAAAGCTAGGAAGGGTCATGAATGTACTGGGGGATGGGGTGAGATCTGAGATTGGTCCCAGCTGAGCAAATCATCCTGCCAAAATGAGAGGCGTTTTCTGTAATGCCTTAGAGCTGACCGGGGTGGCCTTGCTGTGCCAAAAGCCCAAGTGTCGAGTTTGTGCTGAAGGCAAAGGTCTCCTTGCCAGGTCCTGCCGAACTCCTCATGGCCTCAGCACCTTGTCATCCCCACTCCTGCCCAGAGGTACCTACACTGCCAGCCTGGCTGACTCCTGGTTTACACCAGGACCTCAGCTCCCTGATCAGCCACACGGCACAGATGTCACTTTGCAACCTAACCTGCACCTGAAATGATCTGGCTAGTGCCCTTGATGAGGAAACCTGGGCATGCAGGAGGAGCATTCCCTCCATTGACCACCTGAGTCCCTTCTCCAACTGACCTGGGGGCATGGAGATTTTCACCTCCTGCAACATGGTCAGCGTGGAAAAAGGAATGAGCATGGCCAAGGCCAAGGATGGTCTCCTGTGAGCTCGCTTTGTTGCATGGAGGTCCTGTGGAAGGGGCACGTCCAGGCAGCCCTTCCTGTGGGACCCCCTTTGCCCAGGAGGGGCTATCAGCCCCACATGTCCCCCAGCCAGCCCGCTGCCATGGGTACAGCCCTGGCAATGGGACTCAGTGGAGCCTGAAAAGCATCTTAAAATGCAGACTTAAATGTATTTAATAATGAGTTTTACTTGCACTTGGAGTTGTGTGTGATCTTTATGTTTTACAGGGGCGTTTATTGTTGTCTCGTCGGCCGAGCGGCAGCTTCATGTGTGGACAAGCAGCTGCCCAGGTCCGTGGTGGAGGGGTGCACTCCCAGACCCGGTACGCTGCTGCAAACCTGCCGCTGTCGGGAGTTGGAGGGAGGAAAGCTGGGCTCTGCTCCGCCTGCCAAGCTGCTTTGTGCTCTCACAAGTTCCTTAGAGAAATGAAACCAGTGAAAAAATTCCAAGCTGCCCTGGAATAAACTTTCTAAATGTGATGCAAACTTTGAAAGATTTCAATCTTGAGTTGTCTTGAAGTGATTTTTTTTTTTTAATGTTAAGTTTCCACTATTAACCTAAAATCAGTCATTTAGACAACGCCGCTCTGTGCGGGAAGGATAAAGCTTATCACAGAACCAAACATAATTTTTCAGGGGCTGCTGAAAAGTAGAGAAGACCATACTGATCACACTGCTTGCTGTTACGAATTCAGAGCACGCTTCTTTGACCTGTCCTCCTCTTAGGATAAGCGTAGTGCATATGCAAATAACAGTAACAAATATCATCAACAAGCAAATGGAAAATAAACAAATCGACCAACTAAACTAACAACTTGAACTGAAACATCCTTCTCTTCTGGGGAGAAGATAAAAGAACAAGTGACTGACAGCGTGTTGGTCACCTCACCTTGCTCCCTGAAGGGCACGGTGAAAGCCTGGAGCAGCAGCGGCACTTTTGCTGTGGTTCCCCCCCTGCCCCATTAGCAGTGGTCCTCCCTGAGGTGGCACCTCATGGCCATCCCCTGGTCACTAAGCACAGCGACTCCAGCGCAGCCCTGTCTTCTCTGGGGACACCAGTGAGGAGAAGACCGGCTCATCTCTGTCTGCTCTGCTGTGAACCCAGCACCATCTTGTGGGCCCACGAGTGCCAGGGAAGGGCTGCAGCACTGCTGTATATGCAGTGCCCAGCACTGGACAGGGGATCAGAGTGGACGTGCCCCACGTCCAGAAGACATTCTCCGGTTGTTCATCACTATTTCTGTTCAGAATAAGATTCATTCCCTTCATCCTTCCATCTACAAACCACAGTTTTGTTGAAGGTAATTTTAAGCACTTGGTTAAAACACAGACTATGCTTAGTCTGCATTAGGGGCAATACGTCATTCAAATGGCTACTGGTGATATCCATCCTTACTGAAAACACTGCACGGCAGTGTGCACTACCACAGCTGTGTGCCTCGAGGGCATTCCTGTACATCATCCTGTGAAAAAACAGATTTCCCTTTATGCAAAAAAGCTAGCAAGAGGCTTCCTAAAACCTCATAGTTATATCAATATTTGTAATTTATACACCTTTTTCATCCCAAACTGCCAAGGTCAGAATTTAATACCAAAGGACCGATGCCTATTTCTGCAGAAGTATAAATGGCCGTTCCCCAAAATAAATCTGTGTGCTAAATATATCCCACAAGCTGAAGGAAACTTGTCAAGATGCATTTAAAATGGAAGGCTGATATTGAACAAGGGTGGCCTGCAGTATCTTACCCACAACTAAACACTGTATTAAACACTTAATCAAGATAGGTTAAAACAGGAATGCACAGCTTGCTGTCAGCTTTTACTGAGTCAAGAGAGACTATTGCTATGGGTTTTTCTGCACAAGGGATTCCAGTTTTCTCAGAAACTTGCCTCTCTCCCCTCCGAGCTCTTGAAAACTTTTTTTTCTTCCAGTCATTTTAAAATGTAATTACAAAAATGAAAATGCTAACAGATTTCAAACCACTTCAGGACATTTTGCTTATTAGAAACATGTTGAGTTTTTAAACAAATGGCTTGTTTTCCCTGTAATTAATTTTAAAAGATTCATTTTTGCACTGACAGATGACAAGCAGCTATTATGCAGCTGTCTCAGGATTCTTGAGCTTGACCTTAATAAATAATACAATGTTTTCTTAATTTGAAGAGTAACATACGCTTTTCCTCTTCCCCACCGAAGTGGATCCATTTATTTTTTCTGCAGCCAATGTGTTTGCTGAGGCAGCATATGCCTTTTGCACGGTGTGATTACCTTTATGTGGGCAAGTAGGGCACACCATTAACAATTAAATATTTTCAGAATTTTTACATTTAAAGAAGATAAAAATTATTGTATATCTCCTTCCCCCTTACATGGTGGGGGATACAGATCACAACCAGTGTTTCTTAGAGTCCTCTTTGGCCATGGAGGTGCTGCCGTTAGCAGCTGATGGCTTTCCCCCACCACATGCACATCCTCATGGGCAGCGGTGGGAGATGTGGTCAGAAGGTGAGCCCAGCCGTGCCCTCGGGGGTGGTGGGTCACACGGAGGCACCACCAGCTTCTGGGCTGCTCTTGGTGGATCCCCTCGGTGGGCCCTTTTCTTCATCAGGTGTATGTGTGGCCCTGTGGTTTTTGTCCACGTTAAGCATCCACTAGCCTCCTGGGTGCAGACCAAGGGACACAGCCCACTGGTGATGCCAGCATGTGCTGGTGGCCTTCTGTTGACCTGGTGGACGCTGAGAGTCCCGAGTTCATGGGTTTTGTGGATTCAGCAGTTCTGCCAGTCTCCAGAGCCCATTGGTCCTTGGGAAACCTCCACAGACTTGTCCTCTTTGTCCTCTCTTCCGCCTCTTGTTTTCTGGTTCCTATTTCTCCATGAACATTCACAGGTACCTATAGAGCCCATTCATGCAAACTCACACAAGAGGCACCTTTATACCATCTAGTGCCTTTTCTATATGCTACTTTGAGGCAAAACAAGGAGATAGGCCCAAGTTTGTGGTAGAAACCCAGGAGTCAAAGCCAAAAGGTGCAGTGTATTTTCATTTACTTCTCCCGCTGTCATTGCTCGGTGCTGCACCTCTTTCTTGGCATAACATCTGTTCCTGAACTGCCTGTAGGCCCTATCTTAGTTATGTGGCAGACTCATTGGTCTGAAGAAGCAGTCTGTCTCGTTGGAATACATCACAGCCTACAAGCATTGGTAACCAGTGCGCACACACAAGGTCTCAAATCCCGTCGTGAAAAGGTGTTTTATAACATGGCGAAACAGCCCATTCTTGAGAGGTTCCTGCTGAGGCTCCCTCTCAGGGACAGCAAACAGCAGCTCAGGATGCAAAATGCATGGGGTTTGCCTCAGGCACTGGGGTTGAGTTGGAGGTTTCCCAACAGGACACAGTTGCTGCCATAATCATCAATTTAACATCAGTTAATTTGTCAGACGGGTGTGAAATGCTCTGAATACCCCTCAGGGTTGAACTTTTTAGGCTTCTGCTCCCAAGGGGTTTGCTTTGCTCTCTGAGGCATTGGAGGACATATTGTCACAGAGGCTTTTGAAGAAGTTTTAGAGTGCAGAATCCGCAATAACAACAACACACAAAATAGTCTGTTCCCCGTTATGGTGACAAAGGTACAGGACATGGGGATGAGGACCACAATAACCTGCACCAACATTTAAGTACATGAAACTGCGTCCAGCTGGCTCCTCAGTTTCCTTTGCAGGGAAAAGGGTTTGGCACCAAAGGAAGACATTATTGATTGGTGAACAACAATTGTGAGATCCGCTTGCATTTCTGGTGCCCAGTCCCCTGTACTGAAATCACTGGGCATGGTGTGCCTGTCAGGGCGATGGCCTGGATTGTACCATGCTGCCCAGTGCCATCGCTGGGAAACACCCGCTTAAGGTAGGGGGTGAAACAGCTATGATTTTGTTGAAATTAACTTTATATTTTCTTTTTGTTTCAAGACAGGATCAGACCCTCCAGATTTTCTTGTTCTGTCAGTGATAAATTTGCTTGGAAAATATTGCTAGGGAAGACTCTGGATTTGTTGTGAGCAAAATAATAACCAGCAACAAATACAGAATAATTCATTTGCTGAACAAACCCTATACATCTTCACGGACAGTAAAATTGCTCGTAAAATGAAAAACACATAAAAATATACAAATAGCCTAAGGGAAAAGAATGAATGCTTTAATAAAGCTGAGGTTTACTGCATTGAGGAAATACTTATATTATTAAACATTAGTAAAAATGGGCTGTATTACCTTCTTTAATTATTCTTCAGTCAACTAGAGGATTACAATCTAGTGCTCTTGCCAACTAACCTGGAACATAAACCCAGTACTTTGCAACGTGCAATTATTCAGTGCCTTCAGGTGCCTCCTGGGGTCAGCAGTAGTGCAGCCCCTCCAGGAAGGCAGGGTAAGAACAGGCAGCTGCTGCTGCTGCTCGCACGTTTGTCCACTTTCTTGCAACTGAGCTCTTGCCAGCAATTAAGGACTGGCTAAAGCAAATCAGTGAGTTAGTACCTTTTTTTCCTACGCTACTACTACTACTCCTTTTCTCACTGACTTGCGATGTAACATCCTGGGATCCTCCCTTGGCTCTGTCTGTGACTCCTCTCCAACCCCCTTAGGGCTCATGACCACAGTCGAGGGGCAAAGGCTGTCACAGATAGGTAGGATGCTGAATGCTCATGGTACCTGTGAAAGTCCGAAGCCAGCCTTTAGTTTTGCAGGGGGGGAGGTAATGCTGGCCTTCCCTCTGCCTTCCTGCATCATCATTTTTTTCCCGCTGCAGCTCCTACAGTGGTTAAATTCCACACTATGCAGAGGGATCTTGACCACTAATAGTAATGGTGAGGATAACAACAATCAGTACATTAATAATGTGCTAGGGAGTAATTTGAGGTAGATCCAGGACCAGAGCCAGAAAAGGACCATCATTTCTTAGCTGTTAGATCCCTTTCCTTTTAGGTTATGCACTGATGTTTTTAATATTAACAAATCCTATTAAAGTAAATAAACCTGTAAGCATTCTAGGTCTTCAGAAATCTGGATATGAATCTTCAGTGTGCCTGCAATAACACCAGACCCCAAACAGTTGTACCAAATAAAGCAATTTGCAATGTGTGAGAACAGCCACCAGCACATAAGCTGTGATTCCAGCATCAGATAAATATTTTCTCATGCTCATTATGCCCATCAGGCTTGCAGGAAACTTAGCCATGAGGAAAAATAAGCTGATGCTGTTGTTTCTACAAACTAGGAACAGGAGGGACTGAAGGCGAGAGAGCAAGGGCTGGCGAATCAGATCCAAACCGTTTTTGCATGCTATAACAGCCAGGTGAGCAGGGGTAGGTGTTGCCCCAAGCAGATGCTCAGGTGATAGCTCTCAGGGTGGGTTCAGCCACTTGCAGGGTGCTGTATTTCTTCTGTCCCTGTGGTTCCCTTGGGGAAAGCCTCACTGCTCCAGCCCAGCTGTGTGACTGTGACCGGGAGCCTGAACTCCCCATCTGCTCCTCATGCAAGTGTTTCCCCAAGGATGTGCATGTAGCCCTGCTAATCACCTATACCCTGTTAATCTCCTATGGTGGGAGAGATTTTGTGGCCATCATGGGCTCTCATTTAAGAGGGTTAAAAATCAGCAGATGACCACGGGATTTGCAGGACAAAGAGGCATTTTGGCAGCGTGCTGGGAGTGCTGGCCAGGGAGCAGCTGACTGCCACAGGATGGGGAAGGCAGCATCGTCACCCAAATGTCAGCACTCACATCTGAGGCGGTTCAGTACTTTCCTTAAACTAGCATGCTCTGGGTTCAAAGGAAGAATCAGCAAGTGGCATTTTGGATTAAAATAACAAACTATTTTTGAAAAAGGCCTTCTGTAAAGAGTAAATGCAACTGCTGGTCTCAGTGGGAGCTAGGAAATATTGACAGGCATAGTTCCAACAGTCAGTATGGAAAGATTCAAAGAGCAAGCCCTTCCTGGCAAGCTCTTTTTGTGCTTTAGCAACAGTTAGGTACATCTGATTCACAATCTGGCTTTAAACCCAGTGATGGCTTTGAGGCTATATAGATTTCTTTGTTACTGGTGGCTGCTATCACAAGAGATGCTGATGTGACATTGTTCATTAGTCTGTATCATGGCTGATGGCGTGATGCTGCATCTCAGTTACTGAAATTGGGCATGGAGCACCTTGATCATGGTTTGTATGAGCTTTGGGGAGACTTGAAGAGCTGCTGTGGGTGCTTTCCCTCCATTTTCTCACTTCCACCATGCTGGAGCTTTTGGATTTGCACCTCATTGTCTGCTCTGTTTAATACATTTGTGTTGCTGCTGAGATAGCAGAGGGAAAACTGCAGGATGTTGTGGGTACTCAAGCCTTCTTTACTCTTCTGTCACTCAGGCTCTTCAATTTCTCTGTTCTCCCACTGTTCTCTGGACAAGGTGGTAGTGACGGTGCTAAGAAAAAGAAATCTGTGGTAGTGGAAAGGGTTGGGGATTGCAGCAGTAGTGAAAACAAAAGCACTCTAGTTTTGTCTTATCTTGCTGTCTTAAACAGTACCACAGTTCACTAGGATGGGTCTAACTGCATATTACCTCTTGTAGCTGGACGACTATCTAGACTTAAGAAACAATGGAGAAACGAAAGCCTGAAGTGCCTGCATAAGGAGTCTCCAGTGTAACAAAAGTCTAGAAAATTTATTCATGCTTTAAATTAAATTTGGAAGTTTGGTCCACCCCTATCTTTTATTTCCCAAGATAAGCATTACAGAGTACAACTGAGCTTTTGCTGGAATCCAATTTTTAGCCATCATTGACAAGATAATAATTTTCCCAATTTTAGGATCATGCGCAGTATGCCTCCCTTTCACGGCCGTCTCCTCTTTGTGCCTCTGCTGCTGCGTCTTATTTTGGGGGAGGCACTGCTGCCGGTGAGTCGGCCACACAGCACTCTCTACTTCTCTGTCAGGAAGAGCGGCTCTCCCCCCTCTCAGTTTTCATGTTCCCAGTGAAAGAAAGTGTCTTCAGTGGCAGGCTGACATGTTCTTATTCTAATGAAAAACCAGGTGCCTGATCCCCCGGGTACGAGGCAAGCCCCATTGCCGCAGAGGCGGTATGGGCATCCCAAAGGCCATCTTCCAGCATGTGCCTTTTCCAGCTGTTCCCCCCGCCCCATCTCTCTCCTCCTATCTAGGACGTGAACCCAAGGGAAGAGAGACTTGTTCATTAATGAGGCCAGAGCCGAAATGTTGACCTGTGCTGCCACCAAGGCTGGCTTGCATGAGAGGACAGGTGGATGGGGTTGTGGGACCCTGGTCCGCTCACGGCACCTCTATTCCCTTTGCCCATGCTGTGCCACTGCTGCTGTCCCAGCCTTTGGAAAGCAGACTGGGGGGAAGCTGGGGATAAAGCTGGTGATGGACCAGGAAAGCAGAGGCAGAAGGAAAGAGCCTCAGCTACAGAGGGAGGATGAGGGACCAAGAGACAGACCTTGCCAAGAGTTCACATAAACGTGAACCAGGGCCAAGAAATCACTTTTTCCTGTGGAAAAAAAGTATTTTTCGTATCAATGTGCAGCTTAGGGAGCTAAGATATTAGTTGCCTACCATGGAAAGGTGAATGATGGAAATGACCCTTTGGGAATCTAAAACTTGCAGAAAATCAAGATGTTTCTCTGTGGGTTTTTAAACAGAAGGAGGCTGCCCAAAATTTAAAGAAATCGTCCAGGCCTCCAAAGTATGAGTATGCTCAGGGGCAGCAGATTAGAGCATCTCACCAGGCCGCAGCCAAATGCAGCAGGTGAAGAGGTGGCAAAAGCATTTTAAGAAAGGGCATCGAGCAGTGAGTTCGAGGAGGTTCCCTTTGTGCTTACACATTTAGGGAACTTTTAAGAACTATGGAGGAAAATTGCCAAGAGAACTGGGTCCAAGGAGTTTTGCAGCTCTATCATTTAAGGTCAAGAAAAAACAGGAAACTAACACTGTCTCTTAAATCTTTAAGATGTCAGTAAATAAATTATGTGATTTTCAGAACTGTAAAGCATCTCATATCTTCTGCTGACTTCAGCTGGAGCACTGGGTGCTCAGCACTTCTGGAAATAAAATCATTTGTTTGCCAAGCCTCGGAAGGAAAAGCTGAGAAGGCTGACTTGAAGTTCTTGTTCTTGCAATTATGAATATGAAGCAGGATATAAAAATATGAACTGAATATGAATTGAAGCAGAATATGAAACTTAAATTGGTAGTGTTCCCTCAGGAAGATCATTATTTGGAAGAAACGAAAAAGTGCACATGAAGACAAATTTGTAAACACCACAGGAAAGGAGGAAGGATGGAACTTGCTTGGCATTATTATTATTTCCTGTCTTGGAGCTGGTCTGCCTCTGCCTTCACTTTGTGGTATTTGTAGTAGTTCTGCATTGAACAAATTGCTTCTAGCCCTGGGGGCTGTCACGAAAATGTAGGCAGTGCTAATGCCTTAACTGTTAATTAGCATGATAGCAAGGCAGTTGAGGAAGGGACTAAAATGTCAAACAGTGGAGATGATAACAGTGTATGAAAAATGCCACACTTCTGCGCGGTGAGAGGGGCAGGGGCAGGCTGGCACAGATGCCAGAGGAGAGGGGCTCCTCCGCGGAGCTCTGGCTGTCCTTGCCCACCGCAGCTGCGGCAGGACCCTCCACCAGCCTGCTCCTCACAGCCCGGGCGAGATGCTGAGAAGTACTGCACAGCTCAATTTCTGTGATGTGTTTCTATCAAGAATTACGGTTAATAGATAAAAAAACCTTAAGCAATGAGAATATGTAGAAATCATGTTATAATACAGAAGGGGTTATGAAAGTGTTTCACAGAAACTAACATTTTCCACATTATTTTTCCCTCTGTAATATTCTCCTGGGAAAGAAAATCCCATCATCAGTTAACCTGAAATATTCTTGATTCATTTCCCTTCCACTGCAGTGTCCCAGCAACTGGGAAAAGCTTGAAATGGGACATAAGAGAGGTAAACCCATGGCATGCTAGTGCCAAAAGGGAGTAGAAAGAATATGACATCCCAAAATATTATTTATCTAATACGATGCCCACTGGGAAAGCCAGAGATTAATGCCCAATGAAGTAAAAACATTTTGTCCCGGCTAACATAAAAAAATTAAGTTCAGGAATGTCTGATGCATTGATTCCTCAGTTCTAATTTGGAATGAAAAAAAGTGTCAAAAGGAGAGGACTTCCTACAATACAAAAATATTAGGACAATTTTTTTGTCATTTCTTCAAAAGACTAATGTTTTCTTTTTCTGAGCAGTAATTCACACATTTTAATTCAAACATCCTGATAGAAAAATGTTTATATAGATATTAATTTTAATAAGGGATTTCATAGTACTAATCTTCTACTACAGAGCACCATTCAGAATCACTTTATTATACAGTTTGCCTAGCAAAGCATTTCATCATGCAAAAGTGAGAAAAGCCTAAATGCACTGTTCTGATGAAAAGAGAAAAATAAGATTCAAAGGCTGAACAAGATGGTGAGGCTATGGTGGAAGAAAAGGCACAAAAAGCTGCTGAAGAAGAATTACAGATAATGCAGTTGGGATGATCTGTGATGAACTTGTATGGAGTTTGCTCGTTAATGCATTGCAAAAAGCTTTACAAAGGGAGGCTGATATCAGTGTTACAGGCAAGGGAGGTGGAGCACTCTGAGTGACTCTTTTGCTCCTGCTGTGAGCCAAGAGCAGAGCCCAGACTCGTCAGACACAGTTGAATGTACCTGTTACAAGACTAGGTCCTTTTCTTTTGTGACATGACACAAAACCCAGAGTGGCTTTTCTCTTTCTCCAACACAAGACATGAGTCAAAATGATGAAAAACAATGATTCATCATATGGACTTTTTCCTTAAATCAAGCTATGCCTTGCGTTAATTTTTCTGCAAACCTGTTTGGCAATGCATTGTGAAGCCTTGACATGTGCCTAAGACATAACCCACACTCAAGCTGTGGGCTCTACATTCCTTGGCCTGGAGTACTATCCGCAGTGATTTACTGTGTACTGCTTAGTTACTGTATGAGCACTAGGCTTTAAATGCTGGAACACCAACATGTCCCACCAGTTCCAGCCATTGTCAAGATAAGAGGGATTTAATGAATTTGAGAACTGGATGCAATAATACTGTAAATTTAGGGACAGGAAGGACCACTGTGGTGTTAGTTGACCTAATTGTTAGTTGACACAATTTCACTCAGTATCAGTAATGCATAAAAGTACTCCTCTTACTCCACAACTGATGACCATCAGGCCACTAAATTGCAGCTGAACTTAAGAGCATCTTTTGAAGTAAGGCTGCTCGGTGCCGCACTCAAAGATGCCATGCTGTTCTGTTTCCAGCACTAAATGAACTTTTGATTTTTGAAACCTTAATTCCCAGTCTTGTTTAGAACTGTGATTTCTTCTTACAAACCTCCAGACCAAGGTAAGCCTGTGAAATACACTTCCATTTCTATGCTCTGTAATATAGCATAAGGTGCCTAGCCCAGAATCACATCATGTGAAACATTGTTGTAATTTCTAAAAAATTATATTTATGTGTATCTGCCTATTTTCTCATCTATGTAGAATTATTCTTCTAGGCTGAAAGTGCTTTCCTGAAATGTGCCAACATTTTTTGCAGTACCTAAGTCAACAGGTCAGCTCCTGCCTCCCACTTTCCCTCTAGGACCTCACAGGCGGAGGCTGTGGCAGCCGGGCTGAGTTCTGGGGCAATCCCAGACATCTGTCTTCTGAGCAGGGAATTGAAAATGCTCCGCTTTGCATAACCTTTGCCTTAGGGTCAAAATTACTTTTGTTTTTTGAAGCCAGACGTGGTTGTCCTTCTGGGGCACTGCTTACATTTAAACCTCCCACTAAGGAATGCATTTAGCTTTATTTTGGTGATCATATTGTTTAGCAAAAGTTGCTCAGTAACAACTAACTTTCCCATCCAGCTCTGCTCTTTATTCTATTTCTCAATGCTATGGGATTTCACATGATGTGTATTTTCATGGGATTATTATCAATGTGATGTTCTATATCCCTAATGTATCTCAGCTCATTAAGTACCCTAATTCATTTTGTAAGAATGTCTATTGCCTTCTACTCAGATGTACCCATTTGTGTATCATCATTTGTAGGCTGTTCTCGACCCCAGAGCACAGAAGAATTCTCCTGCTATTAAAAAATCTCACTCAAAAGTAATGGCTCTTATACCTACATGCTAATGTCTCTCTGGTAGATCAGCTTATGATGTGCTCACTGTATAAAACAAGCTGAATTCTCTGCCTTAGCATCAGGCTGTCACTAATTGTTTTTATATGTGTTTGCTATGATTACATTGTCCTCATTTCCAGTATCTGTTTTGAAACACAATATTAGTTCATTTATTTCCTGTGTCACAAACCAATCTCATGGTGAACATTGCTTTGCAAGTTTATTGAGATGTTTCTCATGAGAGCTTTGTCCTGCTGTTATCTTTGTGCCTTTTTTTTTTTTTAATGGTAGTAGTGTCACCCTTTCATAAAGTGAATTGCTTTGATTGCAGATAGAAGAATTTGCCCCTTGTGCTGAATACATTTGGGTCTTGTTGTGACTGCTGTCTTGTCTATGGCTTCTGGACCTGGCTGCGTGTTCACCCCGAGTTCTATCTTTGTTTTTCCTTAGATGCACATCAACGCTGTTGCTGCCTGCTATCCCTTGTGTTTGGGAAACACATCATAGCTTTCCTTCTGTGATAATTCAAGTCAAGTCCCTTTCTGACAGTAACTTGCTATGTCCAGCTGATTTGCAATACCCCAAATACTTTCAGTTCTAGTTAGTCCGTATGGTAACATGGCTCAAACTGTGTGCATCCCTTAGCATCAGGCTCAGCCACGTTTGGTGGCTTGCTTACTTTGGCTCTCCACAAACAGGTGTACTGGGGAACCTGTGGAAGTGCAGGGACCTGAATGGGATTTTTTAAAAAGTAACATAAAGAGCCTCACTGCCTCTTCAGATGCTTAAATAACTTTTGAAATCTGTCCTCTGACATCAGTTCTTCTCATTGAAATGGTTTTTGAGAATGTAGTTATTGCTCACACAAGGATTTTAATCTGTAAAGTTTCTCTCCTGTGCCTCTCAGAAGCCTTGAAAGCTCCCAGTCATCTTCTCAGCTGTTCTGTCACCGGTGGCTTTGGACTGAGTAGTTCAGAGGACCTCATTGCTCCCTTTCTATCTGAAGGCTGACCTGACTCTGAAGTAGCAGATGGAAGCAACACACAAGAAGCTTGTCGGACACTGAACTCTGTTCCTTCCCTCAAGCACTATCCATGTTGCTCTGCTCAATTTTTAGCACTTGGTCTCAGGGAAATCACATCCTTAGAGACCACAAGGGACCATCTTTATCATGTGCAATGCTTTTCACCTGCAGCCATGGGGTTTCAGCAAAGTGTTCCTGCACCCGGTCTGTGTCCTTCATTGCACTAGAATATATAATCTAGACAGATACTCACTTTTGATTTAAAGATCTCTGCTGACAGAGATGTTGCTGTATTCCTAGGTATGTGTTTCTAGTGGCTAATTATTTTCACCTAAAGATTTACTCGTGGTGTCTTGCCTGAGGCCACGGCAATGCTTTCAGAGGAAATTTCTGATGCTGAGGCCAAGAACAAAGTACTGACAGACAGGTGACTGATCACTTTGCTCCAGGGATGTCAGTAGTCCATGGCCCTTTCACTCTGCTCATTGTTTTTGTTGAGCTGGGGAAAATCCCTCTTGTGTCCCAATGCCCTCTGTTCGAAGGCTTCCCCTGGTAGCAGGCACCCGAGCCGTGCCCTCAGAGGGTACCTTGGGTCCTCCAGGGATTTGACCAAAGCCAATCTTCCCCCACTCTGGAGACAACAACCATGGGCAGAGGCTCCGTGTTTTTCCTCCCATCACTTTCAGCAGCTGCTCTGATAGGTTTTGCTTAAGGGAAATATAAAGGAGCCGAGGAGGAGAAGTCTTCAAGTCTGTGTGGATGAAGAGCCTGATCGCCTTAACCTTACATCACATAATTTTTAAAACTGAACTTCTTTAAGCTCTCGTTAATACACCACTTTTTCTAGCTATTCTTGGAAACATATTTGTAGTTTTCCAATAGCCTTTTAAAAGTGCTGAACCAACAATTCAGCTAAACATAAACAGTGGTAGTCTACCAAATGAATTGGGGCTGTCAGAAGGTGTAGTGAGCTCTGTATGACTCACCTCTGCTCGCCAGACTGGGGCTAACTACAGACTTTTCCAGGAACATATCTAATGTGTTGGGTATTTTTTTCCATTTTCCAGGTTATTGATAAAGATACTGAATAGCGCTAGCCTAGGCAGGATTCTTGTGGGAGTCCACGAGACATGTGTGGTTGAAGCTGTTGTAAGTGTACATCTCCCGAGCTGCGGAGAGGAGATGGTGGCTTTTGAGGGTCTGTATGGTCAGGTTTATGTTTAGATTAGCAAGTGAGAATTAGTGACAGAGCAGGTGCTGTATCTGCACTTGCACATCACCCTCTACACTGGGATAGTCGCTGTGCCCATCTCAGAAGGATACTGCCGCCACGGTGGAGAGCAGCAGCTGTTGCAGGACACATGCGTGTTGCATAGTACGTGAAAGAAAAATGGACTCAGTGTTGCCTTCCCTCTTCAAATTATAGAGCAAAATATGCAGGTGACAGTGAAAGTGCCCCATAGCAGAGATTGGCCTGGGTAGCCCTTTCCTTGCTGTAAAGTTCAGTATGGTATTGTCCAGTAAGGTGGCTCAGCCGCCCATCCCTCCAGACCTCAGCAGAGGTGACGAAATCACCGCACAACACATATCCCCGGGTGGGGAGATGGGATGGAGGCTGCTTCAGCGTCACGCGAATGAGTCAGCCTCACATGTCAGAGCGTGTTTCTTAATTTAGATATACTGGGCTAGGGTTTCTCCGGATGTTCATCCCTGCGCCCAGCCTCTGTGGGCACCAGAGAGCCATTTGCTTTATTGCTGGTTCTCTGATGCCCTCCTGTGACTTACTGTAGGTGACTGACAGCACTGCTGGGGCACCAGCGGGTAAGGAGGACCTGTGTCACGAAGGGAAACATTTCCACAGTGTGAGCAGACAAGCAATATAAATTGCTTTAGAAACATCATTGCCAGCACTAAGCTCCAGAGCTTGATCCACGTGTGATGTTGCTCAAATGATTTTGGAATCAAGGTCTCCAAACGTGTCCCACCTAAATTAATACACATTAGGGGCTGAGATTGCACTCATGTTATTATTGAATTCTGTCCATTTAAGTAACGGGTCTTAGTACTGAAGGTCCTTCTCGCTAGCAGCTGAGGTAAGAGGTGATGATTTTCTTTTCAAAGTCAAATCTTAATAATATTGCACAAAAGATATGATGGGAATTCTAAAATAAACCCCCTCAATCACTGCTTGAAGCAGGAGCATGACCATGATCAGGTGTCCATGCTGTTCAGCTTGCCTTGTCTGTGGCTGCTGCTCTCTTGCTGCACTTTCAGACAGGTTAATAGTGAACCTACAGAGCAAGCCATGGAGAGAAAGAAATGACATTTTATTGTTATTGTTAATTATTTTCATTATAATAGCTCCTAGCAGCTGAGGCACAGAATGGGTCCCTGCTGGGGAAGGCACTCCGCAGACACAATGGAAAGGCAATCCCTGCCTCAAGCAGCTTAAACATTAAGCAAAAAGGTTACAAGAACAGAGACTAGGTCTCAGTGTCATAAAGCTCTACCTTCCTTCTGCAACAGTGAAAACACGAAAATCAAAGATTATTGCCTGACAGATGTTTCTATAAAGCAATAAAATGAGGAAGGAGAAAAGCAGTCTTCCATGAAGACAATAATTTCCCTTTGGATGCTCGATTGCTGCTTCACTGGGAAGTTTTCCATGTCCCTCTCCACCCCCCTGACTGGCAGCCGTTCCTCTCTGTGAGCAATTTCTTGAAGCCAATGAGGGAAAGCCTTGGGACTAGAAAACCTTTTGAGTGGGAAACCTCCACAACACACCTCTTCAACCCTGCACGTGCTCTGCAACCTCATCCACCTCCCACAGGGAAACTGCTCCCAACGTGCTGTTTCAATGCTCAACAAAAATAACTTTCCCACGGTCTCTGCAAGGCCATGTGTCAGAATTGCTCCAAATATTTTATTAATGGGACAATGCCCATCTGCAGTGTAATGCTCAGGTCCAAAGCCAGCTCTTAGCCTCTCCATACCAGCAACTATGCTTATGTAAGGGTGACTCATGCCCTGAGCAGCTAAAGCTCTCGGATGCTATTTTCTCCTCAATAGCAGTACATGTAAGCTAAGGTCTGGTTTTGGAGCTGAAACTCTTTATTTCATCCCCCAGCATTTCTGAGGCCAGTAGGGAAAAGGCAGTAATGCAAATTTCTGTTTTGTGGTAGAAAAAGAAGAAAGTGTCATTTAGTAATGTCCATGTATTGTTTAAACATTTATCACTTTGCTCTTTCTCAGAACTAGTTCTCATCAATTTATCATGTCCTACATTTTGCTACCTATGTTTTCTTACTTTTGGTAAATCTTTTAAAGGCAACCTGAAAAAGTAAAATACCAACCGTGAGGCACTTTGCAAGTTGGTGGCTGGGTGTCTGAATGCCTCTGCTGCTCAGCACTGGGAAAAATGTGTCTGAAAACCCCAATTCCTCTCTTCCAATGGCAGCATCCCTGTTTTATCCCACTGCCAGCACCCTCCATCTCCACTGGGACAGCCAGCCACAGACCAGGCACAGAGTTAAGAACGCAGGGAGGTGGAAGAAAACACCTTTGGGTATCTCCCTCTGCCTCCTCTGCCCACCTTGGCAGCCAGGCGGTGGGCAGCATTAGCTGGGGGCACGCAGTTGTGCCTGTGGGGGCTGGAGCCAGCCAGTGCCCAGCTACAGGGCTGTGGTTGAACAACTGCAGCAGTGGTACCTACTGCCCGGACAGGGGGTTGGGGCGTTCAGCAAACACTGCAAGCTGCTCCTCTGGCTCTGGGCTCAGAGCCCAGGATGGTCTGCAAAAGCCTGGCTGGTCCCTGGCCACAAGAAGCCCCTCAGCCACCCTCCTCCACCCCCCACAGTTAACCAGCTGCTTCCACGTACCATGGGGGTGGGTGGACACCCAGAAAGCCAGTGAGGAAGGGTGGTGTCTCTCCCCATCCCTCAATGGCACATGAACACGAGGCGGTGGAGCCCCCTCCCCACGCTGGCATGGGGACAGCTGGGATGTGGCACACTTCCCGTGTCTATCACCCCAAAGGGTTTCATGCTGCACCAAATTCCAGCTTTGAAGATTTAAGAGCAGGCTGGCTGCTACCCCCCACCATGCCAGATTTGTTGCTTTACAATGTATGTTTTATTTATAGATTAACATTAGCATTTGCAAGAGGAATGACTTGGGGTCTGAGTTATCGCTTCCTATTAACCTGAAATTATTGAGTGTCTGAAATTTGTGAGGAAACCCAGTGAGCAGAAAGTATCAGAAAAATGTTCCTCTCCTTTCCTTGAAGCACAGAGAATAAACAACCTCCTCCCTTTGGAGGGCTGTGCAAAACCATGGAAATGTCAAACAAGAGTGCCAGGCAATCGTCCTTTTAAAGTGTACAGCTCTTAATATATATTGCATATCATGTACATTATTGGATTCCTATTTGCAATTAGTATTTGATTTTAGACTGCACAGAGGTGCAGATCCTCCAGCCCTGTGTTGTGTGTTACAGCCCTTGCTCCTATGGAAATGTTTCCCTCCAGCAACAATGCAGCAGTCTTGGGTTTTTGTTTGAACAGGCTTTGAAGAGCTTGGGGAAAAAAAAGTCCCCATTCAGCTACACAGGGCTGGGCATGGGGATGGGGAAGGGCTGCAATGGTTCCCTTGCCCCACTGCTGTGGGGCCAGCCCCACTCCCAACCCCAACAGGGGATTTCTGTGCTGGCTTGTGGGTAGATTGGGACATACGGCAGGGCTCATCTCGGCAAGTTTAGACACCTACAGTTTAGGCATCTTCTTAATCTGATTGCCTAGATCCATCCTTCATCCCTCCTGGGCACCAGCTGCCCCACTCAGAGGTGGCTGCACAGTCAATAAATAGATGCGCTGAGCTGCTCTCCTGTTTTTCTCAGTGATAACAGGAGACCTTCACTGACTAGCTCAGGAGAGATCTCTAAATTTTTTTTTAGGTGTCTAAGCGATCCAGCATGAAGCCTAGGCTGTGAGGAGGAAGGCAGTCCTCATACCTCCAGGGTAGCCCCTGCAATTACGCAGAAGGCCACTTGCTGTCCCTGAGCCCATAAATTGGGGCAAGGCAAGAGAAGAAAGCTTACTCTTGTCGTTTAACCTCCACATCTGAAGCGCAATAATTGTAGTGCCTCATTTTCAAGCATTCTTCCTCTTCGTTCAGCCAAATCAGGAATAATCACTTGCACTTATGTAGCAACTTTCAGGCAGAAGAAGTCTAAAATGCTTTACAGAGGCTATTTACGTTGCTTTTTGTTTAATCCTCCTTATGCTCTGCTTAGGGACAAACTGGTATCAATCAATTCTTTCTGCGCTTATGAAGTTTCATGATCTGTGACTGACAACTTTAATAATCTTCTTTATGAAGGCTAGGCAGCATCCAGAGTAGCACCTAAATGGTCCCCAGGAGCTGTAATTAAAATTAAGCTGCCCATGGGTTGCTTTGATTACAACAGGGCAGGCCAGCTTAACCTTCAATTTATGCTGACTTGAAAGATGGCTCATATGGAGAACCTGTCTGCCAGACATAGATTTGAATTAATTATGCTGATTCTCTGGTTTTATTTTACTATCTGATTAGGCTTACAAATGAAATCACAGTCCCATCCTTCGCAAGAGCTTTGGTGTGAATGCCAAGACCCAGCAGCCCGCTGTGGGGTACCTGTGGGCTTTCCATCCATTCTCCAGCACAAGGGATGTGTTTGGGCATCTGCGGGAGGTGGCGGCCTGTCACGCACCCACTGCCGAGCTATTGCTGGCTGCAGACACAAAGCTCCTAATTTGATCGCATAACTGATGAGCTGCAAATGCGTGCTAAGCATAAGCAACCGTGGCAAACCCCAGCTCAGCCTGATCCACTCTTTCCTCCTGCTTCTCACAAATGGAGCAGGCTTTTTGGTGTTCCTTGTCTTCCAGCTGCATGGAATAGGCTCTTAATTAACATCAACAATATCTGAAAAACTAATCAGAAAATACAGTTTCTTAGGTAAGGTTATTTTCTGAATTCTGTATACCAAAATATGGCTTCATATAGGGCATTTTGCATAAATTAAGCAAGCCAGGGGTGTCTCATGTTGTGTAGTTTAAAAAGCCAGAACTGAAAGGTGGTAGATGCATTTCAGCAAGGCTATAACTTTGTTACAGTCACTTTTAGAAAATGTCAAAACAGAGATATAAAACCTTCTCGCCCCCAGCAAATTTACCGAACCCACTGGTACCAGATGAGCAGCTTGTAGCATAGTTTCTTATCAACCTTCTTGTGTAACATCTTAACAACTGTATTTTCAGAGGTTTCTTTCCTTTTCTTTCCTAAAAGCCTGTATCATATCACCAACTGAACTACAGTCTCCCTTGCATTGTTTTCCCGTAGGTTGGCAAAGTACACTGAGTTAGGGAATTTCTTCAAATGCCTGTTTTTCCTCTGTGTTGTGGTTTAACCCCAGCTGTCAACGAAGCACCACGCAGCTGCTCGCTCACTCCCCCCGCGGTGGGATGGGGGAGAGAATCAGAAAAGTAAAAGTGAGAAAATTTGTGGGTTGAGATAAAGACAGTTTGCTAGGTACAGCAAAAGCTGCTCACGCAAGCAAAGCAAAACAAGGAATTAATTCCCCACTGCCCATGGGCAGGCAGGTGTTCAGCCATCTCCAGGACAGCAGGGCTCCATCACGCCTAATGGTGACTTGGGAAGACAAACGACATCACTCTGAATGTCCCCCCTTCCTCCTTCTTCCCCCAGCTGTATATGCTGAGCACGACGTCCTATGGTCTGGGATACCCCTCTGGTCAGTTTGGGTCAGCTGTCCCGGCTGTGTCCCCTCCCAACTCCTTGTGCCCCCCCAGCCTCCTCGCTGGTGGGGTGGGGTGAGGAGCAGAAAAGCCCTTGGCTCTGGGTAAGCCCTGCTCAGCAGTAACCAAAACGTCTCTGTGTTATCAACACTGTTTTGGTCACAAATCCAAAACATAGCCTCCTATGAGCTACTACGAAGAAAATTAACTCTATCCTAGCCAAAACCAGCACACTCTGACAAAATAATATCCTTTTACAGCAGCCATGTACTTTTGCTGCACATCCAATAGACCCAGCTGGACTTTTTCTTTGGCATCTTTTAATGCAACACAGACAAAAAGCTACTATGCTCTTTTATTGGTAAGTATGCCACAAAATAGGGTTGCACTCTCTTTCTTGCTGCCTCTCATTAGTCCATGAACAGACGTGTATGTTGGGATCAGAAAATACAGTTTAACTAGAATCAAGTGTCCGCCAGTGCCTATGACCATGTTTATGTTGTTCCCACCACTGTTGATCCCTGGGGGACTGCTGTCCCCAGCTGCCTAGCTCGAGCGACCGGCTTGCCAGGGCAAAGCTGGTGCTCACACCTCCTTGCTAGGCAGCAGTCCTGATGTGGCTAAACAGAGAAGGAGAAATCCTCATCCCTCTTTGCACCTGCAGAGTGGCAGGGGCCAGAGATGGATCCCTCTTGCGAATAAGGGCACCCCATGAGCAGACCGCAGCACCAGCACAGGCCGAGTGGCACACAGGACTTTTGGAGAGGATAGGAAATAATGGCCAGGCCCAGCTTATTCCTCACATGCAATTTTTAAAGTTCTCCTTGAACTAAAGGCTTTTCAAGACACTGCTCTTGCAAGTTCAGGTTGCTGATGTGATAGTTTCTGCTGCTCTTCTGTTGAACTGAGGATGTCCTTATGGAGAATTACTTCCCATCTCCTGTAAGGTGTTCAGTCCAGCACCCAAGCAGCTCCTTCAAACACCAGCTTAAAATGTCTGCCACAGATGGCAGAATGCCAAGTGTTTTGGTAGACAGACTTGGGAGAGTTTAAGCCTAAAATTCCTCTCCCCTGTCAACTTCAGGCACTGAACTCCTGCAGTGAGAGCCATAGTGCTGGAGTTGGAGTAGGTCTTATTCTAAAAACAGAGACCAGAAATTTGCCAGGTATTTGGCTTTTCCTGCACTGTCTTCTGGGTGTTTTAGAAAGGCTTTGTGTATGTTGCCTGAGCTTTATTTCTTCTTTTCCACAAATTATTAAACTGCCAATCTTCATATTGCTGGTAAAATCCTATTAAAATGTTTCTAATTATCATTACCAATTGAATCTTCTCTCACATGTCTCATGTACTATGAATCCTATTTTATTAACGCTGCAATATTTCAGGTCTAGAATTAAGGCCAGAAGGATTGGTATAGTAATTAGTCCTTGAAATAATTTTATCTGCAGTGCTTTGATGTCATTTAATATTGGGTGAGTTAATGACAGAGCTCCTCCTTAGCAGCATTTCTCTCTCTGCATTGTTGTGATGCCATTTGAAATGGGAATTGGGTTAGCTGGGAAAGGGCTGGGTCCAAATTGTCGGTGGTAATTGAGGAATGTCTTTGGATGGTGGTTATAAAGGTAAAGTAAGGTAAGGAGAAGGGCCAGGCTTTGCCTTGCTTTCAGAGAGCCTGGGACACACGCTCATCCTCGCAGCTTGCCAAGAACAAAGCACCTCCAGGGGAGAGGGACAGTGGCAGAAGAGGAAAGACGTGAAGAAGGAAGGGACTGAGAGAGTGCTATGCCAGTCTGTGAGGTTGTCTTGGGGGCTCAAGCATCCCCGGTGCCCTGCAACAGCAAGGGAGGAGGCCAGAGCTTGTCTTTGCCTTAGCTGCATGTGACCTCCAAAAGATGTTTCTCAGTGACTGGCTGAGAATCCTGCACCTTCTGGGACCACCTTACCTGCATACATCACCTTTCTGCTAAGTCCTGATCTATGGCAGCTCAGACCATGTCCCATTTCTAGGGCAGCTTCTCAAAAAAGCTCCCTTCAGCGCTGCCTTGACCTCTAGAAACCTTAGCCACAAAATCACACCTAATAGGTGAATGATAAATTTCACAGAGGGGCTTAAACGAGCAAGGCTGTGCAGGGAAGAGGAGAAAGAACCACAGCCTCACACCAATTTAGGAAGCATGAATTATCCCCAAGGGCAAACATATCACTAGTAGCTGCTAGTGTTTCTGGAGGGAGGCAGCTGCCTGCCCCTCTCTCTGCTTGAATCCCGGTCTTGTGTTGTCTCAGGGAGGGTGGGAAACTGGTTTAGGAGCTTCACAGGCATGCTGGTGGGAAGTAACTTCTGGAAGCGTCCAGCTCAGCCTCAAGAACAAGTGGGACAAGACACAGTCAGGCCCGTCAACTCTTCAGCTACCTGAATCTTGAGGACCTCCATGGATGGTGCTTCTGCAGCCTCTCTGGGCAGCCTCTTCATCACTGGTCTGATGAAGAGCGCGCAGCCTTACCACGGGTGATGGGCCAGGCAGCAGGGCTTGGTGTGTCCTCTGCCACCAGCGAGCAGCTTGTGCCGCTGCCAGGGTGGAGGTGGGGATTACTCCACGGAGGGATTTTACTCCACTGCTTTGAGTAGAGAACCACAGTTGGGTTTGATTGCTAAAGCCGTTCTGCACCACTGTTGGGAGGCACAGCTCTTGGAGATGGTCTAGAGATACCGCATTTCTTTTTTCCTTTAACGTCCGTAGAAGCTAAGCTGCAGTTGTTACCATTAATTACCTGAATATCTCTCTTGTGCAGATAGGTTAAGTTTTAATTTACCTCCTGCTGTGTCAGTGAAATGTCAAGAAAAGAAAGTGTATTATGAAGCACCACATAGAGCAAGGTAGATGTGGGAGGTCAGTTAATAGTTCAGGTCCTTTTGAAACCTTTTAGGTTTCCTTTTCATAATTCAAATTAATATGGCTGTTTTCATGGCTGCTTTTATTAGGTTCTTGCTTCCCTCCTAGAGCTCTTAAAGCATTGTCAGCGTGCAGCTGATAGGCCGATGTTAACTACTAAGGGACAGATTATTAAACGTAACAGCTCTTAGGCAAAGAAAGTGGGAGAACACTCAAAACAAAATTAAGTCAATTGGCTTCAAGAAACAGATTTCAGTAACCAAAGAAAGATAATAGATAATAGTTTGTGGAAAAATAGTTTAAAAGAAGAAATAGTTTAGGAGAATTGTCAGTTCCTTGTAGAAAATGATGTTACGATGTACCTGGAAACTACCAGCATGTAGGCAGGCTGGAAACTGCAGCAGGAGACCAGTTTGGATAAATTCCAGCTCTTCAGGGAACTCATACAAGAAAGAAATACAGAGAAAATGGGCATGAGGTCAAGTGAGTACGGATGAATATCAAAGGACAGCATGCGCTGGAGGGGAGAAAATCAAATTCAGGTGAAAAAGAAATAAAGAATAGCAAAACCCACAGTCTATGGAGGCATTAGTGGAAAGAGAAATATCAGAGGACACATTGGTCCACTACTCACTGCAGAAGGAAAGCTAGTGGTAAGTGATACTGAGGAGGCTGAACTGCAGAATGCCTTTTTTGACTCAGTTTTCACTAAAGGCATTGGTAGTGATCAAACAGCTAACTTAACTGAGGGGAAATGGTACAAATTCAGGCTAAAAGGAAAGAATAGGAAAGTGAAAGATGTTAGAAAGTACAGCAATACATAAAATATTTTGAAATTGTTGGAGCCTGATGAAATCTGAAAGTTGGATGCTTTCCAAGGATACTTTGAGAACTGGCTGTGCAATTTCAGAGTAGAAGTGAGGAACCAAGAAACTCCATAAAAGAAAATTGTTTCTCTTGCTAAGGAGAGGCAGAAGGAGGCTCTGGGAAATGCACATCATTCAGCTTAATTCTGATTCCCAGAACAAGTACTGGAACAAACAAACATCCTATTTGTAAGTGCTTCAAAGTTAACGAATATACAAGTAATAGCCACTGTAGATTTGTCATACACTAATAATATGTATTGATGGTTTTGATACCATCTTATATGAGATATTCATTAGTAAGCTAGGTGGATAATACCTAGGAAAAGCTGAGGGTGAGCCCAGGTCTGGTGTGGAGACCAGCGCTGTCAGTAAGTCACTGCCCAAAGGAGCGTATGGATCAGTCGCAGTTTCAGAGAAGTTTTGCTGGGACTGGGGACCCATCAGCATTTTCACCCACGGCTTGGGTTTGTGCATTAGGTTTTCCAAATTTCATGGAGGTGGAGGAGCTACTGAAGGAAGGGAGCTGGACTTAGTGTTATCTGGGCAGACTGTGAAAATAACCTGAAATTTTGAATTCGGTTCACCAAAAGGGAAGTCCTATGTCCAGGTAGATCCACTCAACTGCACAAATTGATGGGGCATGATCTCAGGTATGTGTCAGTCCTGCAGGACAGGCTGTAGGGTTTCAGAGGGCCAAGCGGAGCAAGAGCTAGCCCTAGCGTGCTGCCTGGGAAGGCTGCAGGGAAGTGGGACCACCGCTGGGAGAGGAGGGCAGTGGGAATGGCTCAGACCGACATCCCACCCTGCTGCATACCCCAGCCTGCCCTGCATAAGCGTAGGAAAGGGCTTGGGCCCCACCAAAGTGCTTCCCTGCTAATGAGCCTGTGACAACCCGAATGCAGCTCCAGGCACCTCTCCTGCCCTGTGGAGTGGGTATTACCAAGATATCAGCAAGGGCTGGTGGCAGCTCTTTGATCTCTTCACCAGCTGATGCGGGAGTGACTTCAAAGAGGCCAGGGCAGTTTCTCTGCTTGCACTCCCTCTGCACATGCACCCACGGGTGCTCTGGGGCAATGCCCCTGCAGCAGGCACCCGTCAGCTCACCCACCCCTTGCTCCAGCGGGCGCGGGAAGAGCCAGTTCCCCTTGCTGGTGTGGGGATGAGTGGGATCACGGTTGCAGGTGACCTGAGCAGTTTTGTTCCTGGCGACGCTAAAAAGTTAGACAAGCAAAATATGAGCAGTTCAGTGTGGAAGTAGGTGACACTGAGCCAAAAGCTGTTGCAGGACATACAGGAATTAATTCAGGTAACTGTCAAACACCATCGATAAAATGATAGAGGAAAAAATGCTTTACATGCATCCTGCTCTTACAGGTCTTAACACTTTAGCATTTCCTTTCTAGCTGATTTTTAAGAGACACACAAGTAATTTTAACCCTAGCTAGAGAGTACTGAACAGTGTCCTTCAAGTGATTTTAATTATCATAAACACTGTCAGTGTTTTCCAAGTTTCATTACTCAGATGCAGTTAGCAAAGCCTGCTCCACAAAAAATCAGACTGTGCAATGTGAAAATTAATTCATGATCACTGTCAAGGAAATTGGATATAATAAAGGAGGAAGAAAGTGTTTCTTGTAAACCTTTCTTTGTCTAATATTAAAACATTGTTCCTTTCTGTTCTACTGCAAAGAACATTTTAATGGTACTCCATAGGTGAAAAATGCATTAAAAGCAATTATCTCTGTAATTACTATCTTGCTTCTCTTGACCTCAAAAAACACAATCCTGCACTCACTGTTAGGGAATTATTCCTGGGATAGATGCCTATGTAAATGGGGTCAAATATGTGAGACCTTTAAGATCAGTGGATAACTGGAAAGTAGAGCCATCAGAGACAACGTGCATTTTTCCTCGCAGAGGAATTGCATGGAGGCTGAGCTCACAGCATTTCTCACCCCTGCTGCTCTAAGCACTCTCACGCAATCACTGTGTCTCTGGCACTGAACAGCCAATATTGAGGCTATCTGATTGCGGCAGTATTCTGAGCTGCTTCCAAACACTGCATTATTTACAACTGCAAATGAGTGCACACAAGCAACTGAGGCTCATGTTCCCACCTACGATGGTACCTGGCACTTAGTCAAAAAATCCTGGCAACAGCTTTCATGTCACAAGGCAGATGATGAAGTTCACCCCAGATTTGTTGTGCAAGCTGCTGATTTCCAATGGGAGACGTATTAAAAAGAAAAAAAAGAATCATCCCACCTTTTAAGTATGACTAGATTAATATTTGTGGTAATTGGGTGCTGAATTAGGATTAAGGATTTGTTCTCTAAACTTCCCTGTGGTGTTGGGGAAGGGCTCCCCAGCAGCCCTGATGGAAATCAGCCGGTTGAGTTAAAATGAAGGCTAGTAGCAGGGCTTCTTAGAAACCTATTCTTTTTCTGCATTTGCATCGGAAAGTGAGGAAGTATCATCACATTTATTTTATTTCAAGCCCTCTGGCAGGATGGCTCTCACTGATGCTCAGCCACCCCATCCTCAGCGCTGGTGGCTGCATCCCTGCTGCAGTGCAGAGCCAGTGCTTGTGCAACTCCTCAGTGCACCCCTGAGCATCGCAGGGCAGACAGAGCTCTGGTTTGGGCCACTCAGCTGGAGCTGTCGCAGCAGCACTGTCACACCTGACACAAGTGGCGAGGGGCTGGCGGTGGCTGAGGAGGCTCCAGCACTGCTTGGCTGTGGGAAGGACGCAGCTGCTCAGATCTAGAGGTTACCATGAGCGATCCCCATCACAGCTGCTGTTTTTAATCATTTCAACAGTTGCAACTAATTCAACAAGAGGGCCTTAAGTACCTGTTAGCTGTGTCTGTCCCACAGTGCCCAACTGGTGAACCTGGGGATGAAAAGCCATTTTCTTTTTTCCCATGATAAAAATGTGTGTCAGGCACGCAGCTGCCATAAGTGGCTTGGGGAATCTCCTCCCACATCTTTTGCATAAGGCAAATGGTGTTTCTAGAGCTTTTTGCAAGGCAAATATGGAGTACTCTGAAAAACGTACCGTTGTCCCCAAGTCTGCAAATAGGCAGAAGCACCAGCCGAGGGGGAGTCCATCAGCCTAGGGGGGTGTCTGCCAGCCTGGGGCGGTGTCTACCACATTCACCTGGATGGGACACTAAGTGTTAGGTCTGGCCATGTCGCAAAGAGCTGAGCCAACAGGGCTGGAAAGGCTGTCCTGATCCTTCCTTGGAGGTAAGAGTATTAAACTGTCCCTAACATGCTGGGGCAGACAAGACTAAATGCCCTGGGGAGAATTACAGCCATCACGCATGAGGAATCAGGGAACATGCAGGGAAAGAGGCACTCTTGGTGCCTATTTTTGACTTAAACTGAGGGCAGGTAATTGAAAACAGCATGTGCATCAGGGTTTATCTATAGGTATGACAGCTACCTGTGAGTAGCTCTATACTAGTAAGTGTGTCAGCTTGACACCACATAGTTACAGCAATCTCCTCTCCATGTAGCCAAGAGAAACTGCTAAGGAAATGATCTGCCTCTACAGATAACCTTGTTGTAAGCATCCCTTGACAGAAATTAAGTCTGTCCTCTTCAGAGGAAAACTCCTGCTGGGTCCTCCTCAGAAGGAGAAATGAGCTCCCAGCAATGCCTGCACTGCCTCCAGTGAATCTCCTGCTCCCAGGCCAGAGGGAATTAGGTGACCAAAGTTACAATTCCTGGGTCACATCAGCAGCGAAGCTGCTCCCGGATGGTGTCAAGGGAGTTAGCGAGTGATATGAAATGCAGATTTGAGATCAGTAAAAAATTCCCTCACTTGCTTCATCTACTTAATCCATTTCTTTTATCCTGTGCCTCTTCTGGCTATCAGCAAGAAGGACAGAGGCTGTCTGGCATGCTGGATATTGGAGCTGGAGAGGGCATTATCAGTTTTATTAGGTTGGTCTCACTCCTGAAAAGCTCAAAAGGAACTATTATTTTATTTCTGGTTACCCTTTCAATGCCTCTTGCATCCAGAAATGTTTTTTTCCTTCTCTCTGCCTGGCAGTGTAATAGTCAGAATCCTTTTCACAGGCCCCTTTATACACTGAAATTGGTTTTACAAGCAGGCACCTTGCCAGTTATTTTTCTCCTGTTTTCTTGGAAAAGGATCAGACATATTTATTGTCCTTGTATTTGTAACCATGGCAAAATATCTTACCTTATCTTCTCTGATGTTTATGTGGTAACGCTGCTATTTTCTACTGGAAGTATGTCAAATTGCCTCCCAATGCTTTTAAGTCTATTAACATTTTCATAGGCCCCTTTCTTACAGTTATATTGGAGTCGAACTATACAATCTGCTCAGCAGATTTTGGGCTTTGTGTTTTGTAATGACATAAGTCCTGTGCTTACGTATCAGGGCTGGAGATCAGTGGTTTTTCTTGGTGGATAGAGAAGAGAAAAGAGGAGTAACATTCTCCTGCCCCAGTAATGTGAATGCCCCTGAGCAATGCTAAATCCCTGGGGCCCATCCGCTGCAGAGAAAGACACGGTATTTTCTACAGAGGTATGCCAAGCAAAAAGCAGAGCTTTGGGGGGCTGAAAAATAACACCGAGGCATAGAAAAATAGGAAAGTACAGGTGGAAGGAAATTGCATGAAAGTATCGGTAAGTAAGTTAAAGCATCATATGAGGAAAACAAAGCTTGTAAGGAAAAGAGGAAATGTCCTAAATGCATTATCAGGCAGCGAGGACTAAAAGGAAATATATTGGAGGATTATTACAAACTTCTGCCTCCTGTATTAAACAATTATCTCCTATTACGATATTCAACACAGCATATTTTCTTGCTTAAATTTGTGACCTCACTCAATTTCAATTGATTAAACACAACTAAATCCATTTAGGACATCTTTAAAGCTGGCCTGAAAGGGAAAGAACCCATACCACTTGTGCTTCATCACCAAGTAAGCATCTTTTTTTAACATCACACACAAGGGTATAAGACATCCTGTTGTTTCTGTTATTTTTAGTTCTTCATTGTCCTTTGGAGATTTCTAATTGATTTACACAAGGCATTTGTGTACTCTTAGGTGTGTGTGTGTATAATCAGATCATGCAAGTAATTTTGCTGCAAGATGGTAGAGCGAATGAGCTGGTAATACAAAGAGAATGACATTTGACCAACTCGGAGAGTCAGAAGTTTTTAGCTAAACTGTTTAAAAAGGTTTGACTTTGTTTTCAGTGCTTACTACCTCCAGCTTCCCTCCATATTCCCAGTGCTCTGGGAATACCGCTGCCTGCAGGCAGAAGTAATGCCCAGTGAGCTGCACTATTAAAAGTCCAGCACTGCAGGCGAAGGCAGCATCTCACTTTGTCCTGGGCCCTTCACCCTGCAACACAGCCCATATTCTCACGTACGTGCAGGGAAGACTCAAGCCTCCTACATCCTGCATTATCAGGATGGTGGGTTTAGGAGTTGCTATTTCAAACTAGAATTGGGGATGAAAGAGAATGACAAAGGCTGTCTCAACAGGGATGAAAGACCCAGAGGTGTCAGAGGGCAACCACAGTCTGCACGTGTAAATACCCACATCTGAGCTGGTCTTCCTTTATAGTCACCACAGAGAAACAGACACAGCCTGTGTGAAAGCTCACTTCATCCTAATGAAGCTGCTTGAAATAGTCCAGCTAAGCTGCACCCTGTAAGAGCCCATTTCTTGCTCTTCACTAGAAAGGGAGCTCAGGGTGATGGGCTCATCTATAGATATTTGCACCACAGACATCTAACATTAAGGTAGATGAATCCTTTGATTCCTCCATAGCTGGCTTCAGTTCCAACCTCTCCTGCCTCTATGTGTATTTTTTCCTGTCTTCAGAAGTATTGTATAACTTATGAGATAAGCTTCCTCAGGAAAAGAACAAACAAAATTGATCAAAAGTAAACCATACTTTCTTGATACAGCAAATAGACTCTGATGAAATAAGATGAGATGAAAACCTGTCAATATTTAAAGGCCTTGTAAATAGATCATTTTGGCACAGTTGTGCTAGTTTGCAGCCTCTCTGCTGTTGTAGAGTCCAGAAGTGGCCCCTTGCTCCTGTTATTAGTGGTCATTGATTTCCACCATGCTGCAGACATGCAAATTGCTTTGCAATCAAAGAAATTGATCTTTGGAGGAGTGCAGGGTTCACAAAACCTGTTGACTGCCCTGAAAAATTGAGGCTGCTCAAGTAGGAGCTGAAGCAGGCTCCCAGTTGCAGCTCCCAGCAGCTCCCTTCCTCTGGAGGTTTGAACCTAATGAACACTCAGGCTGGTATTAATGATCTTTTAAAAGTGTTCATGCTCTGAATATCCCAGCCAACAACTTCTCTTTAAAGAGGCAGTGACCCAATACAGCAGAATATCCTATTCATACAAGCTCGCTCCTATATTTTAATTTTCTTCTACTGTTTGTTGGCTTTTGTCTTTGTCCAGAAGGACATTAGTTATGTGCTTTGGTGGTTCTCCAGCAGCTCTGAGTCCTTTCCTCCCCAGGTGCTGAGCTGTTGGTGGGACTAGTTTGACATGATGGGACCGAAAGCTGAGAGAGAAAACAAAAAAATGCAATATGTGATCCAAGCTCTTTAGAAAACAGCTTAACAGTTATTACTCAGAGGAAGTGGTCTGTGCTCCTTGGTCCATTACAGTTGGGAGGAAACTTTACAGGGCTTTGGGATCACAGAAGAGAGAATCAAAACAGATTTGATCAGTAATTTAAAGACAGGCTTCAGAGATGAAGGAAAAGCCGTGTTGTCCATGGCTGACCACAAGCATGAAAATTGTGTTCACAGTTGACTGGTGGCATAAGGGTAGGACAGGAATAGATCATTTAGCACAACACTTGAGCTGGCAGGATCCAGAATCAAAAACTGCAGCCTGAAAAAAAAGTCCAAGGTTAATGGAGTCCTCACACCAAAAGACTTGGTGCCGATGGCAGCCAGTGGGGCCCAAAGGACCGTTGCCTCCTTCTGCCGTGAGGGCACGTGCCGTGTGAGGGGGCGAGCAGGCCTCACCCTGCTGGGGACAGTGGGGCTCCCAGGCTGCAGGCAAAGTCTCGATAGCACTTTGGGAACAGCCGGCTGCGAAGATTTGTTATCTAGCCTGTAAGGAAGGCCTATTTTCTGTTACCAGTTTTTATTTGGACAGAGGTTGCGTTGCACTTTTTCACCATATCACCCTGTTCTTTGGGGAGAAGGCTCAGAGAAGCACCTGATTTATCTTCCCTCTAGCACTTATTGCTTTGGGCCTACTGCTGCGTCCCCTTCTTGGCTAAAGCCTAATAGGTCCAACCTTCCTGGTCCTTTCACACAGCACTCCCAAGATATTGCTAATGAGAACAAATTATATTTTGGCATTAAAGTTTTTGAGATCCAGAGGGAGGCCTAAGGTACAATAATCTAGAAGACATGTGCTATCAGTTTGTGCAATGACATTAAAATGGGGCTCTAGCGACGGGAAGCTGACCCTGGATACATTTAAGCTAGCAGGAAAATAAGGACTTTCTGCAGGGTAATGGCTGAGTTAGGATGATGGAATATTCTGTATCTATTGAAGATCAGTTGTCCCCTTCCAGAGGGGTGAAATGCTTGAATTTCTTTTCTGGTCTTTAAATCTATGTGGGAATTCTCCTTTACTGGTTTGCTTTTTTTTTTTTTTTTCAGGTTTGCATACTTTGGAAATGATTTCTAGTTGAAACAGCAATTAGCACAGGGAAGTCCAGAGGGAAGTACTATGATGTGGGCCACGCTAAGGGGAAGACCAGATGGTTGCTGTCATCTCCCTCCCAGACTTGTAGGCCTGATTTTGAGTCTATGCTCTTCTCTGCATCCACCCCACTGCTCTGTTTGCGTTTTAACCTCTGAGTGTCCCAAGTAACATCACTACTTCATGGCCTGGGTAAGCTAGAGCTAGTACCTTGTGTTTCAGCAACAGCAAGGGCTTTAGGGAGTGTGTGATGTCTGTAGACACACGTCTATCAGGCAGCTGCTGTTGAAGGTCCATCTGCACATCCAGATGCTAAAGGACATGTCACCCTGCTTGCCCTGTGTGCTGCCAAACTTCAGCAGTGCTGGCCCAGGAGCCACCCAACACCTTGGGCGGAGAGGCAGATAAGAGCCCTGAACTGCGGCAGGTTTGTGCCCCACCTGCTCAGAGGATACGTGTTTGCTGGCATCCCTGGAGATCTCACTCAGTATTTGATGTGTGCTCATGTCGGAGAAGCAGGGAGAGACACAGGGCAACAGGCCTGCCATGGTGCTAGCCAGGGAGGACACAGCCTGGGCCTGGTGCTCTTCTCTCCATGCAGTTTGAAGGAAACTACATGGAGAAGGCCTGGACTTTAATTAATACTCAGTTACTCCTGACATGTCAGACAAACCTCTGCCCGGAATGGCTGCAGCAAAGGCACAGGGTCACTGCCCTGGTGGCCTCTGGAGGCTCTTTCCAGACCATTTTTTCACAGCTTTAAGCGCAATGTGATCTGACCAGCTCTTTCACTGTCACACGTACCACCAAGACCCGTGCTGCTTACACAGGGACAGGATTGAACCCATATTGCCAATGTCCCTCTGTCTTGCTCCCCAGTTTGTGCAGATTTTTACTCTCCTGACTGCAAGCACCCTAGTTCTGCCACAAACCAGTGCCACTCAGGACCTGCAGGCAAGCTTTGATTTGCTCAGCCAAATCCTGGTCCCTCTGGTCCCGCTCTGGCACAGGCACAGGCTGCCATCACCGTACCACTGCAAGCAGGGACAAGCCGCTGATGGACCCCATGCCTGCAGGAGGCAGATTTAGGGTGGAGCAGTGGGGTCTGGCACAACACTCTACCACATCCCCTGCATGTGCCACAGCAGCAGCGTTGCCCTTTTCCAGATTGAGGAAATGACCCGCTCCCAAACTCTCTTCCATGCTCTGTTTGCTTGCCAGTGTCTCTGGCAGGGAAGGTGCTTTGGAGAAGACACATGAACCTGTAGCAGGTCCGGCTGATGGCCGTTTCTCATGTGCTCCACCAAAGGACTCCTCCTCAAGCCAAAGGACCCGCTCTGTGCAAGGTACAGGCAGGAAAGCAGAACAGCAAATGGCTCCACTCAGTGTCAGAGGGAGCTGGACCAGTGTTTGGAAAGCTCTGGCCCTGAGCTGAAGACAGGTATAAAATTGGGTGTCAGGATTTCAGAAGGCCATGGGTGTACGTGGGAAGAGTGATGGAGCACCTCTTCTTCATGCAGAGATTTTTAGTCAGTCTTCTGAAGAATACAGCACACATCAGCCTTCACCTGTTGAGGTTGTCTTAGGCACCGTTACGTGAAGTTCTCTGACCTATGTTGAAGAGAAGTGGAGATCATAAAGTCTCTTTTGCTTTTAAAAACTACATTAACCTCTCTTACAGCAGCTCCTGGCAGACAATTCTACGGGTGGAAAGAAGACGAGAAAGGGCACCCTGTTCCAGCCGGGGCATTGGCCAGGAGCCACTGTCGGTACGGTCATCTCTGCAGCCAGGAGCTGGGGAAAGGCTCACACCGCCGCACAGACATCAGTCCCCGAGGCAGCCAAGCAGAGCAACCTCTCCCTTCAGTGTCTAATATCACTGGGGAAGAAGAGGTAACTTCCAAGTCCTTCCTAGCTGTCAGTGAGATTAAACCTGGCCCAGACCACAAGGCTCAGCAAATGAGCCAAGAACCAGCTGTCACCTGAAATATATGGTGATGGCCAAAACCAGCACAATGAAGTGCAGTGTCTCACCAGAAACCTTTCCACTCCTGTCTGACTCCTGGCTCTCCAGATAGAGCCGTGAGCTCTCACATCTCCAGCAAGTCGCTGGAAATTCAACATGGTTTATTATCGTCCGTCTGTTGTCTATTATGGTATTTATAACCAAGGGGAAGGCCTATTCTTCTCTGACAGTAAATCTACACCACAGAACAGAAGAAAACACTTGTTTTGACTTGTAATCTCAGTAAAGCTGAGAAGGAGGGAACAGAAAGGCAAAAGAACAAAAGGCCATTTTTATAGCATTTAAAAAAAAAGAAAAAACAAAGCTGAAGTAAGGCAGCTGAAATGTTTGAATGGTTGCTGCTAGAGTAGGTCCCTTTCTTAGTTTTTTCCAAAGTCACTTTCTAAATAACTAATGAAACTATCAACTCTGTAATCATATAAAAAACACTTAGCTGCTTGTTTGCAAGTATTCAGGATTTACAAGAAAAGAGGAGTAGTGTATCTGAAATTCAGTCTCAAAACAGTTAAAAATAATCTAGCTCACTGTAGGGGTTCAGGATTCCCAGTGAGACCTGATGAACAAGGCAGTAAGGTGCAACTGGCCCCAACACATCTGCTGCATCTCATCACCATTGCCTGGGTGTACAAGGACTTACACTTTTGAACATCTGTGCACCCTAGACTTGCTGCCTTGACACATTTTTCATCCCAATTTAAACTCCAAAGTGTACATGATACCATATGTGAATTTTGCCATACATGATAGAAAAAGTAAACCCACATTTCTAACTATGGCATTCACTGGATAAAACACACAATTTTAGTATAGTAGAGAAGATGAGCATGAGATTTGAATCTGGTCTTTGAAGCCCGCAAGCTGGTCCCACTACAGTGCTCAACTTAACTTACCCAGTGCTTAGCCCTGTGACAGGGACTGCAAGAACCTGAGAGTAGCCAGAGGTCCATGATCTCCAGGTGTGACACGCAGATAATAGGGACACAGAAACCACTCGGCTTTCCCAGCTGCAGGCGAAGTGTTCATCACCAGAGCTTGCTCCAGAGAGCTATGACATTGTTATCTCAAAGCCATCCCCAGCCCAGGCCTCCTGCATGACATGGTGGTGTCAGAGCTGCATTTGGCAGGCTCAGCTCCCCGCTGAAGACCTGGCTAGGGGAGGGAGCTCCTGTGAATGTACCCCATTAGGATTTCTTATATCTGGCTGATACACGTGTAGCAGTCTCCACGTATTACCCTGCTCAATGCTCTTCTCTGCTTCCTTAGTCATTGTCAGGCAAGAGTGCAGAAGAGAATTTTGGAACAGATCCATTCCCCATTCTGGAAAAGGGGATGCTGCTGCTATGGCACGTGCAGGGGATGTGGTCGTGTTGTACCAGACTGCACTGATCCACCCTGAATCTGCCTCCTGCAGCAGGGGTGCAAGGCACCAGAAGTGCTGTGGCACAGATGGGACCTCAGCTGCTCTGGCTGTCACACAGCCAACACAGGTGAGAAACCTGTGTGAGCAGCCATGGTGCCCCTGTAGATATCCATCTCCACAAGCATTGATGACTGCTGGGAAGAGGGAGACACTGAAACTAATCACAGTTATTTCTTGGATGGCAATCCACAGGCCATTCTCAATGGGACCGCATCACTGTGCTGAAGCAAATACTCTCCTGCCATACTTGCTCTGCTTTTTGTAAGGCAGCATGGCCCTGTGTATCCGGGGAGGAACACAGAGTTGAATGCAGGGGGAGACTCCTTCTGAGGACGTACAGCAGGCCACTCCTATCCTGGTACTCACCTCCGCAGGCTCCATTGCCTCAAGATGATGTTTTCACAGAGGGCTTCATGTTGGAAGAGTCCCCTGGATGACAGCTGGTCCAATCTCCTGCTCAAGTTACATCAGGTTTCTCAGCGTCATATCCAGTTGAGTTGTGAATGTTTCCAAAAGACAGGTTGACTGTTCAATGGAGAAGATCTTCTCTCCTCCATGCAAAACATGTCGGGTTTGAGTTGGCCTGGAGGATGGACCCTGATTTAGATGTTTGTGGTCAGGATAGTGCTGATCTAGAGCCAAGCTCTGAGTCATGTCAGCAACCCCTGTACTCCTCTGCACTGCCAGCTCACTTCCACACACAGCCTGGGAGCCTCTGAAGCCACCCAGATTGTTTCCTTTGGTTGAAATATTTTTAACCCACCTGACCAGCCCTAGAAAGTGAGATCCTGCCTCAGAACAAGGGTTTTTTACTGTGGATGAACAGGTAAAGGAGAAAGGAATCAAGAGATGGCAGAGCTGTGAGCTGAAATAGGACATGACAACAAGAAAATGCACAAGAGGGACATGTACAAGAAGTGAAGACAACACGAACAGTGAAGGAAGAGGGCACTCAAAGGACATTTATTTTCTTTTAGCCACTATTTTAGTAGCAATGGAAGTTGTATGGACAAGACAGACTTCTTTCCTACAGAAACCTCTTGCAGAGTCACCTGAACCAGTCTTTGTCCTTGTACCTCCAAATAGAAATGGCTCTGCCCCGCCCCCCCCCCCCAGGTAGAGACATGCCACGAAGGCGTAGACCCAAGTGGAAATGGCAGTGGTGCTTCCCCCAGTGCTTCACTGAGGGTGAAGTGGAAACTCTGAGACACGAGGAGCAGCCACAGCCATGTAAGGGCTGTGGTCATTATCAGCAACGTCTTCACAGCCGTGCCCCATGCCTGAGCTGCGCTCTGCCTTAGCATCGACCTGCTCGCAGCAGGGATTGCCCCATTGCCCTTTTCCCCCAAACAGGGAGGTCAGCAGGAGGCAGGCAGTGAGGCACGGTGCTGCCCTTGCTGCTCCTATCTCCTCTGAAGAGGAGCCCGTGTGGCACAGGGGCCTCACTGCTACCTGGAGGAGACAATTGCAAGTCCAAGTTTAAAAGCAGATGCTTTGCAGCCTCTATGAGTGAAAAATCAAACAGAGCAGCCTAAATAGATTACACTAATTAAGAGATGCAATATCCAGAGAAGAACAAGACAGTATTATCTTTGGGGGACATTAGCTGTTGCCCAGGTGAAAAATAAAGTCTTCCCAACCGATCTGTCCTGGCTAATGTCCTTGCAGATATGCTTTGGAATAAATTAAGCAAAGTCATTGGCTTGGGTTTGTATCTGCTCAGTTATCCCACACCCTCCAAGGCTTTCCCTATTTAAGCTTAGTCATTAAAAGAATGAACAAAAAGTACAGTTAGTAATTGAAAGGAAAACTAATGCAGTTTTCCCAGCACTTGGAAATATGGGACGCTGTCTTGCATTCAGCTGGGCAAGAACTAAGCCTTGTCATGTAACCATAGCTGTAGGTGGTTTTGTTCGGCACTCCTCTGGCCAGGAGGTTGCCGTGGCTGCTTTCAAATTCATCACTGTCCAACGCAATTCATGGCATCACTGGCACAGGCCGGGATTCACTCCCTCAGTCCTGAGCCTCTCGGTGCTGCAATTGCTGACAGCTGTATCAGGACAGTGACTGCTGGTGCCAGGAACCTCTGCCACCACTTCTGCTTCTTAAAAATGGAACAGCAGGACCCAAAAGCGGGGCAGGGATGGGAACCAGAGCTTGGAAATGAAACAGCACTATCAGGAACAGGGCAAAGAGCTTGCTGGTGCATCCAAGCCTATTTAACACTTCTGGGTGAATGGCAATGCAGTCTGCCGTGAGTGGATAAATACTACAGAGATCTTTGGTGCGTAAGGTTTAGTGCTTCTCTTCAGTGTGCTAGAAATCCCACCTCACTTGCCACAAACAAACACTACACTAAGGGACAAATTAGCAGTGGAGATCTCTTTTTTGACTGAAATCCAAATGAGTTTTAATGCTGCCACCTGAACTCCAAATATTGCATATCCAGACTCAGCCCTGGCAAATCATCCCTGTGGACGAAGGGCAGAAGGATGTCACTGCTGGCAGCCCCAGCACAGGGCCGCGAAGATGTTGAGCTCTCCTTTCCCCTCCCCTGCTGCTCAAACTGCTTGTCTACCATCCTGGGAGAGCCCCCAAACCCCTGCCCACACCAGCTGCCCTGGCAGTGCAAGGCTCCTTCAGGCTCGCTCCCGGGTGCATGGAGGCGCCTCCTCTCCGTGGCATTGGAGACCTGTCCTCAGCCTGAGCCACCTGCCCTGGCCCCCTCGTCCCCATGTAAACTGCTGTTTACTGAAACTATGTGCTTTCCCCTTTGGTCTCTCTTTTTCCTTGTTCAGTCTTCCCAATTAGTGATAGTTTTTTGGCTACTTAGCAGATGAGTCCTTTCTTTATATATTAATTTTCTTCAGCCCGTTTGTTCATCTTCCAAATGTTTAATCAGTGATTGCACTTAGGGGTAGTCTGTATTTTTATTATCTACTTAATCAGATGAAAGAAGGTTCTTTTCTCTTTTTTTTTTTTTTAATTTATTCTTCATTAAGAAAATGCCTAGACTTGTTGCACAAGAGGAGTGCAGCCTTGTACCTCCTAGGCAGGAGCAAGCAATGCTGCCAGGGAAAATGTCTTGTACACAATCTTCCTTTCAGATCTGGTTATAAAAGATAAGTGGCACTGACATGATCAGTGTGATAAACACCAACTGCTGATTTACTGAACCCTCTGCCAACCTTGGACAACTGAAAATGCACTTATTAGAACAGCTTATCTCCATTTATTTTTATAGATAAATATATAAACTAATATATGTAATCAATACATGGAGGCTTCTTTTCTTTGAGGCTAGAACTGATTTCAGCAAAGCATGAATACACTGAAAGAGAGAAAAAAAAACCCCAAAATATAAAATATACGGTTAATTGAAATTTAAAATCCCCTGGAACAGTTCTCTGCTCTTCCCAAGCCATCAGCTTCTCAGCTGGGTGTCCCCTGCTCTTGCAGCAGGAACCCATCCCTGACCAGACACCAGACACCAGGAGAAGGACCCAATTTTACAGCAGTTTCCCCACCACTGGTTTTAGGTCAGCAACAACTCATAAGTTTTTTCCCTTTAATATTCTCTTCACAGCTTTCTGTGGCATTGCTATTCCTTTTGGGAACTGGGGCTATGCTCAATTCCTTTCCCTGTCGCTACAAAGAATTAGAAAGTAATACCTCCACAGGTTCCCCTCTCCCCTAAAGGAGCCCCCCGTAGCCACTTGCTCTCCCGCAGGCTGGGGTCACTGGGCGATGGCATCGCCAGCATTGGCCTCTGTGGGATCCGGTGTCACCAGTGTCGTAGTGCCCACTGGCGACTGCAGTGGTGGGGCTGCACCACTCTCCTTGTGCTGCGCTTGTTCCTCTGTCTATCTCCCACCTCCCTGCTGCAGCACCCACCACCCTCTGACCACGCACCCACCCAGCTGCTAGCCCACCGCTGCTCTGGCAGCCAGTCCCACCCGACGCCTGTCCTAGCTGCGGGGATGCCTTCAAATCGGGGAAAGAAGTGACGGGAGTATTTGGGTCCCTTTGGAGGTGCGACTGTGTTTGCAAGTCACCTTTCACTCCTCTAAGCCCAAGGTGGATGCTCACAAGTACAGAAGGGCTGGCACCTCTTCTCTGTCCTGCTTCTTCCACTAGAGCCCATGACAACAGCTGAAATGCTCCGAGACAATCTTTTCTTGCAGTACGGCCAACACTTGACTTGAGAAGGGTTTTTCATCAACTTCACAAAGCACTATTATGGCATTATTTCAAGTGCTTCTATTGAATTTAAACCCTGGAGACTTCCTCGGAGAGGCTCCTTGCAGGCCAGGGCCCCCTGTGCAATCACTCCCGGATCCTCCAGTGACAATCAGACATCAGCTGAAGCTCCAGGCAGACTCCTGTCACAGACAGTGAACAACACTGCTGCTGCTTCTGAAATGCCTCGGAGCACCTTGCCCAGGGTGCACGGCTTTGAGGTCCTGTCACTTGGCATAGGCTACTTTCACTCCTCCCGCCTGATCTCTTGCTCCAGAATCACAGGAATCACTGTTCATACCTCGCAGGAAGAGCCACCGCTCTTCTTCACCACGAGGCACTTGTGCATCCAGACGCTCGTTGCAAATGCAAGCGGTGCTGCTGTGGATGGACCTGAGGCTTGCTCAGCTCTGCTGAGGTCCTCTGCAGGAGGAGGACCAGTGGACATCCTGGCTGCCAGCCCTGCCCGGACAGGTTCCTCAGCTTGTAGCATCTTCTGGCTCCCTTCTTAGCCAGGAGAGCCAGGTGGGGGCTAGTTAAGGGTGGGAGCAGCTTCAGTGAGCTTGGGGCTCCTCGTCTGCGTGTTCAAGGGGTTTGAAGCTGAGCCAGCAAACTTTGCTGATGGGCAACACCTGGTGAGGGATGGGTGAGGGTTTCCATGTGCTGCATGGCTCCCAGGGAGAATAGGCAGGGGGGATGGAGGAATGAAACTGGAAGACTGAAGGAAAGGGGAGGTTTTGCACCATGCTGGCATGGATTCAAAAGACCTTTGGGTGGCAGAGACAATATAAATACAACACTGGTGGCAGCCAACCGTTGCTGTCACTGGAGGTGACAGTGTGACTCTGTACCTGCACCCTGCTTCCAGGTGAATGGGAGCAGTTTGCCTTTCATGTGGAAAAGCCAGTCTACACTCAGTTTTCAGGGAATGATGCACAGCAGTGCCTGCTGAGCCTTCCTGAAGATGCTGGTGCAGATGCAGCCTTCAATGGCTGTTCAACGTGTCCCATCGGTTCAGTTTTGAGGCAGAGATTTGGGGCACTGTGAATCACCGTTCCTGCACTGTTCAAGCCCAGGGCTGCCCCCGGGTCTGTGAACAACCCGAAGAGCCTGCTGGTCCCCCACAAACCGCTGCACAGACCAGCCTGGGCATCGGCCTCCCTTCAGCATGGCGTGGCTGTCACGCTCATGTTTCCAGGCTTGAGAGAAGAACTGAGAAAAACCCCACTGGCCAAGAGTCCTCTCAAAGAGATGGGTTTGACCTGTCCCGGTGCTGTCACCAGCCCCAGACTCCGCTCTGGCAGCCCCAGAGCTTGCCAGTGTTTCCCATGGCACAGTGCAGTGCAAGTCCAGAGCACCACAAATCCCATCCAGACAGATGCAAACCAGTTTTTCTTCCTCCCTGTAAATGGCTATTAGTAAAACTGATATTGTCTGCCTACCCCACACATGTCCAGGAGCCCTCAGCTTCAGTCTTCCAAGAAGACAGCCTGTGCTGCACCTTGCTTGTCCTGGACATCACACAGGGGAATACAACACTGGGGCAAAGCACATTGGTGGGACCTCTCTGCTCAGAGGGTCTGCTGTAAAATATTTAATATCAGGCATTTAAAGGAGGCTGTGCTAGGTGTCACTCAGGGATGCTGTGCCAGGTGGCACTCAGAGATGAGCTGAAGTTTGTGGGGAGCCTGAGTCACCCATGTATATTTGCCTTATTACTTACCTCAGAGAGCACGCCCATGTGGGCTTACATGGGACCAGGGCAGAGGTAGATTTTGCTGAACACCGGGATTCCAAAGGTCTCACCACATACCTGGAGGAGTATAGGCATGGAGCAGCCCCATGAGGGTACAAGCCAGAAGGAAAGGTTTCCTCAGACGTATGTGTAAACATCTTGAACTCACTGCCTTTTTGTACAGACCTTTGTTACCTATTTTAATAAGAAAAGAACAAATACTAAAGCAGTGATCCTACAGCAATGTGAAAATTAATGGTGGAGAGGCGATGAAAAAATGATATGGTCTTTTTTTTTTATACTAGGATTTGGTCTTCTCCCAGGAATATTGACAAGTGGCATTGGGGCTGTCAATTAGCTGCACAGCAGTGGTGGCACTGATGTTGGGGTCTTCTGCTCCAACTCCTTTTAAATGCAGAAATGCAAGTCAGCCCTGTCCCTGCCTACATGGGGCCACTGTGGATGCTTCTGCCCTCAGAGGCACCAAAACACAACTCTGCAGACAGCCATGTCCTAGGACAGCCTGTACTGAGGAGAGATGTCCAGGCACAATCCCACCAAAGATGGCTCAGCACAAGGCAGTTTCCCAGGGTTATCATTACTATATGAAGCCTCCTAATTGGAAGCACCTATTTGGCTAATCCCTTCATTTTATGGTGTTTTTTCTGTTTCTCTGTGAGGGAAAATGCCAGTCCCAGTAGTTTCTGACAGCAGGTAAGACTTGCCTTGTTGAATCTCACCTATTTCCTATCTTCAGTCCTTGTGAAATTTGCCTCCCACTCTGATGTGGCAGGATGGTGGGTTATTCTTGCTTCTCCTCCTGTCACCTCCCACCAGAAGCTGGGAAAATAGTGATTTTCTTGCAAAAAAAAATGGTTTTCCAAAGACCATTGAGGCTCTGATTCTGCCTTCATTTTATTCAGGTTTTGCTTGGGTTTAACTGAAGCTTTGTCAGCAGCTACACAGGTGTAAACAGCTTCCTGCCTGACTCATTCAATACTGCACTGGATCTCATCTCATCCAGTGAGAGCTCCCGTTTAGCTGCTTCAGCACAGACCTTGCTGCTGGGAAGCAGAGCTGGGGTCCAGGGAGGCTGGAAGGTCAGAGACCACTCTCAGAAGGGGCTTTAGAACCAAAATCTGGGAGGTCATCACTCGTGCCCCCTGTCTCGCAGGCTGTCTGCATCCACTGATGGAGCAAGACCTGCCTGTCCCCGCGGCTGGTGGGGCTCCCCCAACCTCCTGGCCCACAGGTCTTTAGATGTCAGCTTTCCTGCCTCTGCCAGATGGAAATAATGGAGGAAACAAATGTTTTCACAAAAATAGTGCCTCCCTTTGTGGCTTTGAACAGCCATGTGTCACTTGTGCTTCTGCTGAGTCTGGCTTTAGGTACAGCTGGCTGCTCCGGGTAAGGAGGACTATTACTTCTTCCCAGAACAGATTGTCCATACGATGGACAGACTTTGTACATAATGACTCAATCTTTATTAAAAAAACCCCAAACCCAGGAGAGGAGCTATTGAACCAACCGGCTGGGCGGGGGTGGAGGGAGCAGGAGGCTGTGCCAGCCAGACGGGAGCTCAGGAGGGGGTCCCCTCCGGCCCCGCTCCCCTCACCTGGAGCCCGCTGAGTCCCCATGGGTCGAGCTGGGTGGTTGCGATGCACTAAGGGGTGGCCGTCAAAGCGATGTCCCCGTGCTCCAGCCCTGGGCATGGGAGAAGGTGCTGGACAAGCCGTGAAGGTGGAGGGATGGAAACCACGGCAGAAGGAGGAAAGAGAGCAGAGGAAGGTGCCACTGCTCTGAGTCTCCACTGAAGCTCTGATTTGAGGTTAAACACACCACATAAGCTTCAAACAAGCAGGTGGGAGAGTTTTCAAAGCAAAGTGCCTCTTCCCTCCTCCTCCAATCCTGCAAGACCAGCCCGGGGAGAGTGGGCACAGGCATGAGCCAGCAGGGAAGGCAAAGCAGCGCGTCCCCCCAACCCTTGCACTGCGGCTCCTAATGAAATTCATGCAAATTTTAGAAAATGACTGAGATGTCTGGCACTTCCTCCACCTGTCACTGGCTTATTTCTAACAGAAGCCATATGAGGCACCTGGAGGACAGGATCATTTAGTTTTCTTTACAGTAATTGCAATTTAGATGCTCCGTAATATAATAAGAGCAAGAAGGGAACGGCAACTGAAATGGCTTGCTGGCTTGTCAGGCCTGATGAGCTGCAACACAGCAGCCAGGCAGGCCCTGTCCTGCCATGTTGGGAATAGAGCTTTGTAGTCCTATCTTGCAATAAAAACTGCCCGTTGCTGTCCTCGCCGGTCGAGCATGCCGACCGGAGGCACAACTGCCCTGCAGCTGCACACCTCCGTGCCCTGGCCGCCCCATGGCACCTCTTGTGGCACACAGCAGTCCAGCACACAGTGAAAGCCAGAGGCTGCCAGAGGCAAGAGAACATATTTCAGCTCCTACTGACTCAGCTGGGCCTCTTTGAGGGCCCTTGGTCACCCGAGTGTGTGCCCAGCGTGGCCTGAGCATCCTGCACCACTGAAGCCAGAGCGCAGAGGCACGTCTGCCCTTGGAAAGTCCCAGCTTGCATCGCAGAGCACTGCCTCCAAGTTGGGAAATTTTACCAACAAACCATGAACGTAGAGCTTGGTGCACCTGCTTATATATATTATACATAGACTTACCTGCAGCTACCTCTGTAAAACAAATAAAACCCCTCCCACACTGTGCACTCATTCGGCTCCCCTTACATTTGGGCAGGGCTGGTGTTCGTCAGCTGGGCAGGAGCTGGGCAGGAGCATAAGGTATAATGTATGGCACAGAGCTCAGCCAAGCTGCACCCTTACCTGCTCCTGCTCTGAAAAGCAAAAGGTCCCTTTTACTGATGAAAAGGGCCTGGCCCTTCCTCTCCCTGAGCAGCTGCCGGCACTGTTAGCACAGGACGACTCTGCTGTTTTGCCTTTTCCTCCTGAACCTGCAGGAAAAAGAGCAGCAGGAAAAGCAGCAGGAGAAGCGAGGAGAAACCAGCAACCCGCCGCCGCCTCTTGCCCGGTGCTTTCGCAGGGGTTTGCAGGGAGGAGCAGGGCTCGGGGAGAGAGGCCGAAGGCCACGTGCAGGCTCTCATGGGCCACCGGCACAGGGAGCCCCTCTCCCCAGTGCAGAGCACTGGCTGCTCCAGGGATGCGCGTGGGGTCCTGGGCTTGTTGCCTCCAGCCCCACAAGAATTCAGTCAGCTCAGGCACCAACACTGCTGCCAACTGCTCCTGGCAGGGATTGGCATTCAACTGGTTTAATCTTCCCCTAACCCGCACACGTTTACAGCTTCATCAAATAAGCAGGTTCAGTACCTTTTGCCTCTGCCTTCGGTTTCTCCAGCAGTAACTTCTATTTCTGTAGATGATGGAAAACTAAAGGACCGTCGCCAAGGATAACCTAAACTCACGCCTGAGACCACCTGCTGTCTCCAGGGCCTCCAAGCACCCTCAGTGTAAATTCAGCAGCATCCCTCACCACACACTGGCTGCTCAGGAGCTGCACAGGGCTGAGGAGCAGCTCTACCTCCTTCCCGTTGAAGCCTGTGCCTCTCACAGCATCCCACCCTGCTGGTCTCAGCCATTTATGTTTTTTTATAATTTTGTGGAGTGCTCTGGGAACCTCAGCCAGCTGTGAAGGACAGCAGGAGCTAGGCTGCTTAGATCTATCAGCACACATGGGTGAAGGAGGACATCCCGTGCTGGGAGATGTCCTGGGGGGAGGATGGCGAGCGAAGAGGCCCCAGCCCAGGCAGGAGTGGCCGCGGCCCCGGTAGCAATGTGGCAGGTGGCTGTGGGGTTCTTGGCTCAGGTGTCAGCTCGGCCAGCAGCATTGCAAAGGGAGAATCTGTTCTGATGATAGAAAAATCACAAATCCTTTTTTTACTGTGTTTTCTTCAGCAGCTTTTCCAATTGGCATTCATATCCCTCTCCCTTATCACCCCATCAGCTCTCCACCATCTCTCAGCTGCCAGACACACTTACGGTGCCTGCTGGGCTCCTGGCAGTGATCTCTTTCCATCCCTCAATCCCTCCTGCGCTGCCTATAGGCCAGTGCTGCCACAGAGGAGAGCTGGGCTCATGGCCTCTGGTGCCCATTGCTGTCCCTAGAGCTGGGGCAGATGGTGCCACAGGGCCCCAGCTCTGATGTCTTGGATGCAATGAAGTCAGCATGGGTTTTGCATGTCACCAAAGTGGAGGATTGCAAGTCAACCCCTTGCGCAGGGGTCCTTTCTTGTGTCCATGGTGGTTACTAATTAATTTATTTAAAAAAATATATATTACACTTGTAGTCCTATACTAATTAGGCCTGCTGCTATGATTCTTCATTGCAAAACTGGACTTAAAAACGGGGCTGCTCCTCTCAGAGAGGCAGGTGGGGTATGGCCCCTGAGGAGCCCTCGCTGCCTGCACCACTCCGGCTCGGGGCAGGGCAGCGGCAGGGCCACCCACCGCGAAGCGCTGGCTTTCCAGCCCTCATCCACCCACACTCCTGGAATAATAAACTTGCCATTACCTTTTCTCTCACTCCATTTTCTCCCTTTACAAACCTAGAGTACTACTTCATTCTCTGCTAATCACAGCTAGTCATTCTCATCTAGCTTCCACCCACAATACACCAGCAAGACCTAAGTGCCATATTTAGCACCAGGGTGTGCTTGCTGGTGATGGTGGATATTTTCCCCTTGCTTTCCAAAGCTTGCTTGATTTACTGATGTCCCCGCTGCTCCAGGATGGCCTTACAGAGCACTTTTCCATAGAAAATGGAGCTAAATGCTTGGCTTTTACCTTATTTGCTGCGATGCTCATGTGAGTATCCTCAGCCCTGAGCACTGTCCTGCCCTTCCCGAAGCAGAGCGAGGGGTGCGTGTGCTACCCAGGGCACCGGCCGCAGAGCCCCGCCGGCGTGGGATGCCCAGGACACGTGTTCTTAAATTGCCATCCAGCTTCTGGGACATGACTTGGCGGCTCTGCCTGACACAGCGTTGTGCTAGCTGGGTGTCCGAGCTAATTTAGCACCTCGTTGACTCTCCCTGCCTGGACTGCAGCTGGCTCTGCACACACTGCCATCGCTGCGGGGAGCCGCTGGGCAAGTGTTGGAGGGCGGCTCGTGCCCCCTGCCCTTGGTCCCATGCAGCACTTCTGCGGCACCAGGAGTTCAACATTCATTTCATGCGGTTTCTTTCTATCAGTCCCAGACAGATGGTGTGCGGGGGTGTCTGCGTGGGTCCCCCTGCCTGGCATGGGATGAAGCTAACTGCCCACACCGAGCTGAGGGGAAGGAGCTTCCTCTGAGGAACGGGCTTGGGGATGGAAGAGAAGGAAAGGGAGGGAGAGAAAGGGAGCACCTGCCCACAAAGTAAAGCAATACTTTAAATATCCTCTTTTTCATATTTCAGTCTAACAGGTTTTAAATAAAGCAATGTTTCAGCTGGTTTTGCCATTGTTAAAAAGTTTGGGGAAGTCTGGTACTTCCTTGCAATGACAGGTAACAGACAGATCTATTGATAATGGCACAGCGCATACATGAATGAGCACTTAAAATCTCTCTGTACTGTGAAATACCTAACAGCGCCAGAAAAAACCCTCTCTAGTACTGTGAGTGTGTACTAAAACATGTATTTCTTTTCTTGCTAATTCTTCCAGGGCAGTGGGAAACGTTGCAGGGCAGCTGACAGCATCTCAAGTAATGAAATGCTGCGATTCAATGGTTTTCCACACTCGCAATTGCATCACCTTTTTCCCATTTGTATTCCTCCAAGAGGCTTAGCAAGACGAGAAAAGCTACTTCAGAAGCAATTGCAGTGTGTCTGCAATTGACTTGTGGGTTTGGGGCTTTTTTTTAAGGCTTTATCTGCTGTAACACCTCTTCTTATGCTGGAGGGAATTTAGCGAGGGGTAAATAGCTGTTTTCATTAGCGGATGTGATTTCTCCATAGTGTGAGTTCCACTGATTGAATCACAGAGTGAAATGCTAAAAAGTAGTTTTATTCTAAACTTTTTGAAGGGGTACCGAAGTGGCATTTACAGAGAAGACTTGTATAGGTCTGAGTTAGAGAAAGGTGACAAATTTGGAGGAGGTCTAGATAGGAGAAAATGAGGATGACTCAGGTTTAAAACCAGTGGGGTTTCTTTTATCAGATACTTGTCATAGTTGCAACATAAGAGTGTCTACAACTCCAACTGGAGGAGCAAACCATTAGCTCAACAGAAGGTCAGTGGGGGAGAGCATTATTAACCGACAGCTTGTATTGTAAAATGATATTCCCTCCACAGCAAGGAGGCATTTATCTCTGAATTTTTACATGATGAACATGCAAAGCACAGATTTAAGGGCATCTAATAATGTTAATCCAATTATAGTTCTATTCCAACATCCCTTAAATGCTTCTTCAGTTCTTTTACCAAGAGACTTAATTCTCTATAATGAGTGAGTGAACTAGAGATATGAGGAAAATACCAGTTCTTGTTACTGAAGAAACCGAGTGTTTCAGTATAGCCTGGTGCTATGAATCCCAAGGATCTAACAGCATATTCTGTGTCCCTCCCTGTAAAGGAATTTTAGGGCATATTTATGTTAACTTTTTTTGTTTACTAGCCCACATGCTTAAAATGTGAATTCTAGCTCTCAAGCTATTATGCGTCAGTCACGGTAACACATGTGATGGTCATTTATTAAATGACAGGTAATGATAGCTGACCGAGTACATCGAGCCAAGGTGTCATGATTGCAGAATTGACTGTACTTAATTATCAATGGGAATTGAGGGCCAGTGACATCAGGAGCTAAAGTACACAGAGATTTTGGTGCCCAGGTTGCAATGCCAGTGACTTGGCTTCCTGGAGTACCCAGCACCGTGTTGTAGGCCACACTGGACACAGAGATCCTTCTGGCTCCATTGCTTCGAGCTCATTTCTGAGACTCCTTGAACACATGCTTTCCTATCCAGCTGGAAGCACTGATGGCACCAGCGAGCTGGCCATGCTGCTTCCCTTCTCCACCGCCCATGCTCCGTGAGCCTCCGTAAGCAGTCTGGTGGAGGGTAGATGTCTTGTGCTGCAGGTCAGTGAGAAAAATGGAACACTGGGGAATTAAAATCCCAGATATTGCAGGCAATAACGTGACGCTGGCTCTTTCATAAACTCATTTTCTCTTGGAAACAAGCCAGATTTATTGCTGTTCCAACACCTCATTGCAGTTATGCTTAGAAGCCTCAGATGTGCAGACAGGGATTTCCATCTTGCTGTCCTCTTGTACCAACTCGCTTGCTATGTCTTGCTCCTCACCTGACGTTCACCATCCTGGTGTGACCACTGTGAGACATTTCCCTCCTTGTAGCCTTTGGTCACACACGGGGGCTGGTCATCTCACCTGTCCACCGAACAGAAATCGCCTAAGAGCCTCTCTCTTCACCAGCCCGTTGAGTCCATCACTTTGAAAATGGGTGACTGGAAGCATACACCTATTTCAGACGAAATCTCACCTGAGCCCTTCTCAGCCCTCCCGGTGCCTTCCTACCCACCCACTCCAGTCCTCCTCTCCCAATGTATTATCCTTGCCTCTATCTTAATTAGGCCACCTACATTTGCAGGACTGACGCATGGGTCTTCGGGAGGATATTGAACTATTTAATGCATTATTTCCCTGCTCGAAGGGAGGCCACACAACTAGGCCGTCCCTAGCGGCTGTCTGGCCCATTCTGAACAATTTCTAAGATAAAGAAGGCATAACTTCCCTGAGATGCTCTAAAAGGGGCCTCCTGTTAGTTAGGGAGGTTTGTCTGTCAGCCCGTATAAACCTTCCTTGCTGCCAAGATGATAACGTCACCTGTCATCGCTGACCTTTGAGAATAGCTCATTACAGCACCTCTTTGCACAGACACAGTTAACATGCTCCCTTTGGTCTTTTGCATACAAAACATACCCAAGCGCTTTAATTTTTTCCTCACAGGTTAAAAACCATCTGCTTTTTTTCTCTCCTGGCCTCATTCAAAATTGTCTGCATCGTCCTTAAAGTGTGGTCCCACGGTCCAGACACAGTGCCAAGCTGAGGCTTCAGCATGGCTTAGCCTGGAGCAATGATTATCTCCCTCCCCATGAGAACACGACCGCTGTTAACATCTTCCAGGGTGATCTTTGCTTTTTATGTGGCAGTACCACAATTTGATTCATATTCTTTTTGGAGCTCAGCTGTAATCTGCAGATTATTAAGTCCAGAACTGCTGCTTATGCAGGTATTTTTCATTTTTATTTCATTTGTGCGTATTTATTTCCCTCCTGAATGCAGGATTTTCTGCTTTTTTTTCACAGCAGTTTATCTCATTGATTCCTGACCCTCCCTCCAATTAATCAAAACCATTTTTGAATTCTAATCAGGCCTCCCAGCCCGCAACCCTGGTGAGCCGGTACATTCATTGGTTTTATAAATGTAGCCTCTAATCCCTTTGTTAATTGCATTAATAACAATATTTGCCAGAAACAGCCATGAGAGACTCATGCTGGGCTCCCCTCCTTTCCTCCAGGTTTGACAACCTCTTGATATTTTCCGTTCCCTCCTGCTCAAGGAAAGTAATCCATTAATGCTGCATGCTTGCTCCCGTACTTTGGGGGGCTTGCTGCCAGTGCCAGTGGGAAGTATTTAATGATACTGTGAGGGGATTATTCACTCCCTTCTCCACAGAGAAGTTCCCCAGTCTGCAGTACTCCTGTGCGCATGGAAACCAGCCAATTCGCTTCCCCCTGAACTCCCTTTGGCTGGTGATTGCGTCGTGATGGCCCACTCAGCTGAAGACACAGCGTTCAGCACTAATCACTTTGCACATGCAGTCAATTGCTTTGATTTCATATCAGCCTGAAGCAACCGAACTACATAACAGCCTGTGGCACGGGGATGCACAGGCCACCCAGTTATTATGACAATCATGTTCCTCTCGAGGCTGGGCAGAATTTTTGCTCCCTGGGGAACAGACCAATGCAGAAGTGGTGGAATTGCTCAGCGCACAGCCACAGCCCACCGTGGCTGGGGAAGGCTGTCCCACCACCTGTGGCACACGCAGCACAAGGAACCACGCTGCACGCTTGCAGGGCAGGTATCTCACAGCACTCACACACCTTCTGTAGCACGGAATATCTGTAAGAATGCTCAGTCACTTCAACGCCTTTGTTTGCAAAATAAAATCACCAAATAAGAATCCCAATGATGAAATTTATTATTGTCAGATGTTTGGCTGTAGGCACACGCCTAGAAGCGTAGTACTCTCTACCCTTTGTTTAGATGGCCAACTTGAAAATACCAGTCACCTACAGTCACTCGCACTCTAATGGCAATGAAAATAAACACACAATGCTGGCTTGAAATAAAACCTGACATCATACCGTATCAATTCAGTGGCAAAGAAGCCATAATCCCTCATGGAGGGCTGAAGAAAATGTGTACTATTGCCATAAAGCATTTTGAAAGGTCAGCGTGCATTTCATATGAAAAGCGTGAGCAGTATGAAACAACAGCCTAACAAAGTGAAGGATGTGGTCAGTCCTTCCTGAAAATATTTCTGCCACGATGGCATCAGCCTGCTCCCCCACACACATTCACATGGGTAGGGTTTGTCCTGGTCTCACACAGAGACCCTCGCTGTGGTAGTTCACTGTGGTCATCAGAAGAGTTAAGAGACAACCTCTGGCCAACCCCACGGAAACCCTCCCTGATCATTTGCCCAACTTGTTCCAACAGTCCTTGGAGACCTAACAGCCCTCTGTGACTTTTTCCAGTTGACGCACATGTTATTTGAAGTCTCAGAACTGGACCTGGTACACTAGCTGAGGCCTTATTAGTTTGAGAACAAGGAAAGGATTATCTTGTGGCCTATATTCAAAACTTCTACTTAGACACCTTCCCCTCAGTGTCTATTTTGTGATCCACTATAACCTCAGACGCTGTTTTGCAGAACTGCTGCACAGCCAGCAACTGATGCAACTGTGTAGTAGGTTTTTGTGACTTAAGTATTCTTACCTATTTGCCCTGACTGAATTTGCTCCTCTTTCAGGTTTTTTTTCTAATACATAAAAATAATTTCAAGTTTTAATCCCATCATCTTTGAGAGTGATTAAACTATCTCCAGTTGATATAATCCACTAATTTAATAGTCATCTTTTATATACTGCATCATCAATGGAAATGACTGAATAATACCAAAAGCTAGACAGGTTCCTATGGAACATCAACTGCTATATTTTTACAGTTCGATCATGAAAGACTGACAGCATTTTTTCTGAACAGCCTAACCAGTTTTGTAGTATTTCGTAACACTTCAAATGAGGCTGTTATCTCCTGCTTTGCTTTTAAAATGTCACATTAAAGTAGTTGTTTCTCTCTTTTATCCTGAAGCTCATTATATTGCTTTACAAGAAAATTGTTTCAGAATTGTGTACTATTAACAAATTTTTATTGTTAGATGTAAACCTAGGTCTAGATTTATTTTTTTTTAATTGACTATTTAATGCAATGATTACCCCTCTTCCGTGGATCCTGAAGGAAAAAGACATCAAGCATTTCAGTTTTCCCTAGATTTACTATTTGCTCATTTTTTTCTTAAATAATGGAGTCCCCTTCCCTTTCTAGTATGGGTTTTACTAGGCTTTAGCAGTCCTTACTTATTTCATGGTTTACTGTTCTTTTTTCACACATATCTGTGCTATCTTTTACATTTATCCATAGCAACATACTCTCCCTTTCTATTCTTGATTTTTCTGTTGAAAGAACTTCTGATACAGTCATAATAGCCTGTTACTATGCTCCTTGGTTTCCCACTGCATTGGCATAATTTGTCATCATGTGTCCTTTTATTAGTTCTCAAAGATGATATTCATTTATAATTCTGATTGTTTCAGCCGTTTTATAAAGTATTCTGGAGTGAATTTCATCTGTCCCTACTTAGGTGAGAATCTCCAGCTTTTCAAAACGTGTTTTTTCAGAGAATACCTGCTCTTCTGAACTCTGCTCCTCTCCTTGAGATACCTCCCTGGGGGAACCACACTTAACAAACATTTTTGTGCAAAAAAGTGAGCAGATTTGAAGTCCAAGTACATTCTATTATATAGGTTGCCATCTTTGCCCCAAATTACAAAATTCCATTTTGTAACCAAGATTAAACCAGTTTGTTCTTCCAGGTTAGCAAACAATTCCTCACTAGTCAGAATCAAACCTAAAATAGATACTCTCAAATTACATCATCCATGGGACAGTGTCCTTCCTCATTTGTAGGAACATTTGTACAGTTTGCACCCTGCCATAGCATTTTCTGCATGCATTACAAAGAACACATCTGTTCCAAGATGAATACCAAAGAAAGAGAGCTTTCTTCAAGGCCAACAGTTTCCCTTTCAGGCATTTGTCATCCAACATGTCACGTTTTACCTTTCTTAAACATAAATACTCTCTGCTACTCCTCAGTCATAGAAAATAATCAAGTTTTGGTAGCAGCTAGCATTTCTTGGGAAGGAATATGAGTTTTGTGTTCCTTTATTACTAAGAATAAAGCCAGAACTAAAAATGGCTGCATATGATATTTGGAGAAATTCAAGTTCTGACCATTAACTCTCATCTCTAAGACTGCGGCTACCATGTGAGTCTACATAATGATTCTCATACACATTACAGAATCAAGATGACAAACACACAGGGAATGTGACAAGTCTGGAAAAAGTCTCCTTTTCCCACTAGAATACTTAGTCCACTGATCACATCTATTTCTTTCCATTAAATATGTTAGATTTAGAATCTAATACCAAATAGAAGAAAAAACATCAGTGGAGAATAGAATAGGCTGGTACTTAGGCTGGATAGAAAAAATAATTTTAAGTAATACCTATCTTTAAAAGTTCCTTCACTTGTTAAATTAGTTGTTAAATTAGTTTTGAGACTGATCCTTGGGTTAATAAAAGGTGCTGGTGAAATGAGCACTAATAAATTAAGCCAAACTGAATAAAAGAAATTTGTAGTTTTGGCCTTGGAATGAAAACCTGTTAAATACATGGGCCACTGGGAACCAATACAAATGTCAGCATAAGGAGTTGTCTAACTCAATGACACAACAGAAGTGTAATAGTAATTCAGTTATTTCCAAAGTGCCAACACTGTAAGTACGAAACATAAATGCAGAAGACAGAAGGAGAACAGCACCACCATTCAGCAGATTTAAACTTATTCTTTATGATGCATTTTCATCAAAATTTGTAGTTTCCAGGTATCAAATTTCATTCATGCAACACCAATCCACTAAGAAATACATATTTTGGTGAGAAAATTAAAGTCCATATTTAAGTAAAAACTGTTTTGAAATAAAACAAAATTTGTTCTTACAAAAAAAAAAATTGTTTTTATTTTTTTTATTTTTTTTTTTTTTTTACTAACAGAATAATTATCTGGAAAAAGTAATTTCCCACATGAGATAGTTAAAGGAAGTTAAATGTATTTAAAAATGGAAGATTCTGCATTTACATAGTTATATGCCATTAATATCGAAGATATGCTTTCTGGCAAAAAACTTCTCATGCTTAAAAAATGCACCTTAGTTTTATACTGTACATTACAACATACAGTAGTAAGAAACAGAAGTAGTAAACAGGTTATATGCAAAGAAAAACAGTTACATTACAAGACAGTTACAACTGTGACACAAAAAAATTAAAATGTTCAGCTTTAACAGTATTTGAAGGCAATTCACAATCATTTCAGAAGTTTTGTGAAATTTAAGGCCATTAGTTCTAGATAAAATGTATCTGACACACTCACAAAACTGTGTATTTTGTAAAAACTGTACATGCAAAACCATTTTATAATTATATATGAACAGGCATATAATAAAATTTTTGGGTAGTTCCGTACACAAAATTGTGCACAAAGCAACATGGTTGTGCAATTTTTAAACCAGTTAATTAACATTATCATTCATGCACCCTGAATGGAAATGTGATTAAATGACAATATTAAACCCAAATATTAAGAGCCAGCATCCCTTTGAATGGGCAATCTAGACAAAAAAAGTTAAGATTTTAAATTAAGTTTAAAATGGGCCATTATAAAACATCTGCTGTAATCACTCCAAAAGACTTTTCTGATGCAAAATTTCCAGTGCTTTAAGGAATGCATGATAAGATTTAATGAGCTCAGTGAGTCAACTGTAATACTCTGATAGTTCTGATTTGAGGTAATTTTCTATAATTACTTATAGCAAGTAACTCTTCTAATTTGCTTCAGTAACTAGTTTAAAAAACTGTAAACTTAGATAAACTTAGAAATTGGAGAATCTCTGAAAAAATACACATACCTCCCCCTCAAAGTTTGGAGTTAGTCATCAGTCATATGCAATTATGTTATTCACATTTTAGGAGTTTATTCTCAAACTGTGAGATGAATGGATTACTGAGCACTGATTGAAGCAATTCAGAAATTGGAAAACACATATATATTTGTTGTTTTCTTAGCTTTCATTTCCGTTTGTCTGGACAAACATTCAAAGAGATATTGCTTCTCTTGTTATCTTGTGACAAGCTACTGCAAGCTAGAAGACATGTGAGTCAATATTCCAAACTTTTATTCTTAAGAATAGTTATAAAAGTACTGAAATTTAAAAATAGTAACATGTAAACATTGATAAAGTAATAGCATTCCTATACATTTATATACACACAGTATTCAGAGAGGACAGTATCTGCTGAGTTGAAAACGTGACTTGTGCTTTCCCCTCCAATAAATACATCAAAAAAGTAGGGGGTTTTGTCAAAAAAAATAAGACTTAGAGAGAACATCAACATTTTGCTCCTAGCGTTTAAAAGCTTTCCAGTTGCTCATGCAACCATAGGAGAATTTTGGTATGTGAAGAGAATTTTTCTAGCTCCAAGAAGTTATCAGAAGCTACTGTTGCATCCAGAGACTCTTGACTTGTGATAAATGCTAAGCACTTTGGAGCAGTCATATCTGAGTCTGCAACACGTGAATCGGGGGTGTATAGGGTGGTGGTGCAGGTGATGGCTTTATTCCTCTGACTCTCATGTAGGATAGAAACTGCTCTGGGATCTCAGCTAAAACATCTTTAGCAAGTCTTGCCATGCTTAACACGTGGTTTCCACTTCTGTCAATGTAATCTCGGAATGGCACAAACTACAAAACAAAAGAGATGTTCACACAGGTCATTATGCAGACACAGAATACATCTTACAACATAAAAATAAGAAAGTTTTATCTAGGGAGTTAGAGTACACGAATATTTTATATATACATATAAAACATATATACACATTTTATATATACATATTTTGTATTTTATATATACACATTGTATCTCAATTTTAAAAAATCTGTCTTCTAATAGAAACCGTGTCATGCTTTCACTTGGGTGAAGTTCTTCACATAAGCCATGGCTAGCTCAGATTGGTAATTACATGTCTCATTGATATATTTGGTTTATCTCTCAACCCTTTTCATACAAGAAGGTAATTCTGCCTCAGAAAGCTATTCTTAGCTTACATTTCCTGCTCACGGAGCATTCCTACCAGACTGCCTCTGCTCTGGCAGTTTGTGAACAGAATTTTTGCCAACTGAAGTGAACAAAACAGAAAGGATGACTTTATATTCTTGACCATTTTGCATTATACCTAGTAGAACTATGAACCACCTCAACATTTTTAATACGATACTAACAAATGCATAAAGAATCTAAGCAAAAAGGATTGGATTCAGAAAAGAACTTGTTATGTGATACCCAGATCTGCAACCCCTAAAAAGTTAGCTACCCAGCTCTGGCTTGGATTTCATACTAATTAATGAGATGCTTGTGCTACTAGTATAGAAAAAAGAAACCATCTAGGGTCCTTGATTTTTATTCACAACAGACAGCATGCAGAGATGTAGTGGGTTAAGCTAACTAATAGGTTATACCAAAGGGAAAGCTGATTTGAAATTCTGCTTCTTGCTCAGATTTTGGGGCCTGTCTCAGGGCAATAGCTGGGTGACTTTTCAAAATTGGGATTCGATGTCCAAAGCTACTTCTGGTACTGATTATACTAGGCTATGCTATGCTGGAATTCAAAGTCTAATGGTGCCTTTCACCCCCCCTCACAAAACAGGGAGATGTAATTGTTAACTGTTGTACTCCAGAATAAAACTAGAACTGATTGAGAAGTCAGACCCACAGATCTCTCATCTCCTGACTGAACTCTGAAATCTGAAGACTCTTTTGCCATGATACTAACCAGACTAATTTTGCTTTCTTGGATGCAGAGCAACCAAGGCTACAGATTAAATTCAATTTTTCTAAAAAGCATTGAAGTTTTCAAGATTTAGGGGAACACTGAATTACAGTGAGAGTTCAGTCTACACTGTATTTCTGAGATCCTGAGAGTTTTCCAGAAATCAGAGAAATAAACAAAAAGAAATCTATTAAATACATTAAACAAATAAAAAACCTCTTGGGGAAAGAACACCCCACCACCACCACCCCCCATCCCACCCCCCAAAAAAACCCCCACCAACCAAAAACAAAGACAACATTTCAGCAATAAAGAACTTGAACTTAAATCATTTTTACAACAACTTTGGAAAGCACTTCTCACCCTGGACTTACAAAACCTGTCTAGGCATCAATCTCCTACTAAAAGGTGTTTACAATTCAAATAAGAGATGATTCTTTGCATAACTGTCCTGAAAAGGATCTCAAATTGCCAGAAAAAAGGCTTCAAGCCTAAGTATTTGAACTATGTTGAATTAAACTGAAACCTGTCACAAAATTAAGCATAAACTGCTACTGATTAGAGCATTTCCCCAGGAAGCAGTAGATCTGCAGTTTCTTAGAAGATGACTTAGCCACAGAATTGCTGAAGCTAGAAGTGACCTCTGGAGATCCGTTAGTCCAACCTTGCTGCTCAAGAAGAGCTGGCTAACGCAGGTTACCATAGTCAACAAGAGTAGTCAGCAAGACTATTCAATCAGAATAGCCTTTATTCCAGATAGGAGCATCCTTTACCTCTTCGTTGTGTTGTGTCCAAGAATGTGTCAGGCATAAGGGCAGGAGAACAACAGGCAAAAAGGAACCTGACTCTAGGGTATTAAGCCAGGAAGCAAGGTATCTGCAATTCCATAGTTAGATGTCTTAACTATTTCTGTGTTTATTCAGTAACTCTTCAATACAAGAGACAAGCACATACTGTGACATTTACTAGTACTGACTCCTCCACTTCATAAAAAGGCTCTAGCAGTTTTCAGAAGCCAGCCCAGCACTGCCCCGTCTCAAGTGGTTGTTCCTTCTTAAACTCCATCAACTTTTCTGTAAGAATACATCTGACTGCCCCCAGAAGTATGAAATTAGAAGAACAACAAAACAGAACAAGCATCTCTGTAACCTGCTGGTTTACACATTCAGCTGGGAAGGGATAAGCTTGGTGTTCATTTCTCCCTCGTGTGGTTATTCATTTTCTAATGCAATGTCACTCTTATGTAAAAAGCACATGCAGTCTGAGCTAAAGAACAAAATGTGTCCCAACCCAAGAGATCACTTTACCCATTAGTCTGCAGACATGAAAACTCAGACCACTGTTCTGCAGCAAAGGGAGGCTATTTCAACAGTGTAATTGTTGAAATGCAATTATACAATATAGATGACCTGAATTAGTCTCCCTCCCCTCTCCTTATGGTATACAGATGACAGAGGAGCTGGAGGAACTATGGACAGATAAGCACACATAGAGATATACAAGGACAGCTGGCAATGACAGCAAGGCCTAGAGCTATCATGTAGAAGAAGTAGAAGTGGCAGAGGAATAGAATGAAAGACATAAGAGAAATCAAAGGGAAACTGATGGAATGTAAAGTGCTTTTTCTATAGTTTGAGAGTTTCATTTAAAAGGCTAATATACAAAATTTTAAAGAGAAACAATAGGTACATTACCACGAGTAATTATTTTCCTAAAACTTCTTAAATAGGAAAAGGATAACAAAGGAGCAGAAATGGAACAAACTGAGGAAAAACTGGTACACATGTAATACAATATGTATGTATACTAGCAAGAAGGGAGTAATGAAGGTCATGTCTTTACATGAATTTCAGTCAGTAGTAAATATGATAGTGACTCACTGTTAGCAGGCAAATTTTTCCTTTACTAATTTAATTAAAATATTTCACAATACTGACTGTTAAAATTATCAGTTAATTTCATTAGTTAATTTTAACTAACCTAATACATGAAAAATAAACTTGTTATATTTCAGTAGTTAATTTTATAAAAGCAAATCAGTTTTATCCTGCCAGATAGAAAATAAAGGTCATACCAAACCTAAAGGGTTTGATGTTATCCCTTTTTATTTATTTAGCTAGCCTATAATGTATTTGTTAGTATTTAGACAGAAAAAGAGCACAAAATAATACTGCCTTCAGGTAATTCAATATGGCTTTGGGCAAAGTTCTGACTGAAATATGTTAATAGTAAATAAATGTTTTATTACATTTCTGATATGCAATGAATTCTAAAGAAATACAAAAGGGTATTCATTACATATTATTTTTTATTTCTCAGCAGAAATTAGAATATTTCTGATGCAAAGCATTTTCACAAATCTTTTTTATAACACTTGAAGAACTCTATTTATGCTTTTTGAATGTAAAACCAGCAGCTTTTGGAGCTGCTGTTGTTTGGAGAAATTATATATGATTATGTTGCATATATTTAAATGCATTTAAATGTAAGTGCAATGCATGCCAGAGATATCTGCATTAGCTTTAAAAAAATCTGACATGGCACAAGGTGTTGCAGAAATACTAGTTTGGGGTCCAGAAACACTTCCAGCTCTGGAGGCGTATCTCCACACACTGCTCTGTTGAACAGCACTGACATACACAGCATAACAGATTACAGACAGTCCCTCTCTAGCCCAGTATGGGCTACCAAGGAACATTATAAAGGTTTTGACAAAATGAGAAACTGTATTTCTTGCCTCCTGTTCAGCTGTCCAGCTTCTCCTCATCCCTACTTCTATAATTACCTTTTTGACAACATTGACTAAAGCAGCCAGCATGTCTCACTCTTCTGAGAGTTTTGATATCTCACTCTCCCATCAGTTTTCTCTGTATGTTGCAGAAATGAAAAAGGTCTGTTTTTCAACTATTAGAAGAAGTAATTCAGGAATCTATGACTTTCTTTAACATATATCCATACAGATTATGAGGGCAATTTAACTGCTGTCATCTTATTCTCATTTCTGATCCCCATTTAGGAAAAAAATAGAGAGGGAATTTTAATGTAGTATTTATTGCACTGGGAAGCTTTAAGACTGGGAAAAAAAGATCTGATCATTTTAATTTCCACATATTTACACAGAATTGTTTATTTTGTATTGTAAACAAAAAGAACTATAAAATCAGGTGTCATATACATGTTTTGAACATCTCCTTGGATTGAGATATTGTATCCACCAGCAGTTATCAAACCCTTAAACATTCACATACCAGTATTGGTAACATCAAACATTTTGAAAAGTTTCAGTTCCTACATATATAAATGAAAACAAATATACACATTCCAAAGTTCATCAGCTGCAATCTGACCTTAATTTTTATTAAAACATTACCACCTGCAATATGAGCTATTCATATAGCTCAGTTATTTTATGTGTGTGTATATATATATATATATATATATGTATATATTCTACTAACCAACAATAATATAAAAATCCAACCTGGCTTGGAGAGATATAAGTGAAAATAAGCAAGAGGAAAAACAAGTAAAGACTATGAATTTTGACAAATAGGAGGAATAAAGGGAGAAGAAGAAATGGCAGATCGAAGGTAAGGTTTGAACCTAAGGATGCCTGTCAGGGTTTAAGAGGCATTTGGACAACACCCTTAATAACATGCTTTAACTTTTGGTCAGCCCTGAAGTGGTCAGGCAGTTGGACTAGACGTCTGTTATAGGTCCCTTCCAGTGGAAATACTCTATTTCATAAATGTATTCAGACAATTCCAGGAAAATACACTGTCCACAGAAGATTTAGTTTTAGACATATCATTCTTTCTAAAGTAGAAAAGAAAATAAAAAATGCATAGCTAGTTAATTTTATTTGATCAAGAAAATAATTATGAAATAAAGTCTGTCCAGGGAGGTAGGTAATTGGGAGGCAAGATGGGGTGCCTGGAGCATGGATGAAATATATAGTTTGGACAACCTGTGGAGTTGAAGAAATCTGCAGCTCTGAGGGGAAGGGGGATTATGGTGGGTGTGTATGTGCATGCAAAGCTGCTATACCACCCTGCCAGTCGTTGCATAGGATTGAATGACAACTACTGGGCTGACTGACTGACTGTAGGGAGCAGGAACAGAACCAGAGGACTTTGGCAGAGAAATGGAATGCAGATGAGAGTAGCACTCTAAGGGCTTGGTGCAGTCATGTAAACACAGACCACGGAATCATAGAATAGTTTGGGTTGGAAGAGACCTTTAAAGGTCATCTAGTCCAAGCCCTCTGCAATAAGCAGGGGCATCTTCAACTAGAACAGGTTGCCCAGAGCCCCGTCTAACCTGACCTTGAACATTTCCAGGGATGGCGCATCTACCACCTCTCCGGGCAACCTGTTCCAGCTATCATCTGAGGCTCCTTAAAGCATGAGACATCTGCATGGTTGTATGTGGCAGACACGACATAGGAACTAGGAGATCCTCATGGTCTTGTGGACTGGCAGTTAGAGGCAAGGAAAGATACCCTAGGCATTTCAAATGCACATGTTAGAAGTCTAGGTATTGCCAACTTCCACAAAAGTTGCAGTTTTTCATTATGGAATCATAGTGAGATTGCAGTACAGAGGCAACTATCTCTTCTCCCATGGTTGTATGAACCTAAGACTTTATATCAGTGTGCTGCCAGTTAGGGGTCATTTCCTAATGAATGCAGATCCACTACGATGTGTTATATAAAGGCTTATAGGTATCACAGAGAGTTTCTGACCTTGTTATGAACACCTCAAGATAAAGTAAGTCAGGGCTAAGGTAAAATGAAAGGTAGGAATATAGATAGAAACAAGAATTCAAAACAAACAGCATCAGTAAAATCTAACTATTAGAGTAAATTTTCTCTCCCACCTGCACAATGTCTCTTTCTGCAAACTTTCCTCTTGAAGAAATCCTCACTACATCACCATCCAGTTCTTCCATGGCTTAAAAAAAAAAAAAAAGAAAGAAACAAAATGAATTTATTTATGAGTTCAACTACACAACAAAAACAAGCTTACTGAGAAAAACTTCAGTCAATTTACACTCTAGGGGAACAAACCCAACAGTTGTTACTTAGGTAACTCTTTAAGATCATCTGTGCCATAAAATACATCATGCTTTGTAGTTATCTAGCACTTTTTCATGTTGACAATACATACTTTTTGCCTTGCAATCTTCAGAACAAAACAGACCACAATAAGGTCTTTATCCTTCCAGCTCTCAAACCAGCAAGTATATCTGTTTTGGTAAGGCTGTATTTATACTTTCATAGGTGGAAAAAGAATTCATCTTCAGCAACTCTTCTTGCAGAAGATATCATAGGATACAGCACAAAGAGGTAATAACTCACATTCATACTGAAAAAGTAATGACTGTTAATGCACAGGAATGAGGAGTTCTTAAAAAATATTTATTAAATTTATTGGGTAACTCTTCTTGTATCTTTCTAAGCAGGATCCAAGAAAACTCTAAAATTGGCCAGATACCCAGAAGCCATTCTAGGTAGAAAGGTATACCTGCTCTCTGGTCAATGTTGAAATGCATGGACTTGGGATCACAGATTATTGCTCAGCTGTTGGATCTGCAATCCTTCTTTCAGCATACGCTATGAAAATCAAAGCCCTGCATCACTGAGCTTCTCAGGGGTTTACACACTGGGCTGAGTTCACTGAAACCAGCATTTCAAAATCTAGTTCTTCCAATGCAAGAACTAGAAAGCATCAATGTTGCTATCAGGAGCCAAGTTCAAGCCAAACAAAAGAGCATGTTTGTTGAAAGAAAAAATTAGTAGGTCTGTAGAGCACGTTGCCAGATGATGCTGTTGATACAAAAAATGTACACGTGTTCAAACCAGGAGACTGATCAAGTATTTGAAGGAGAGATCCACTGAAAATTTCCAAAATAGACACAAAGCACATCCTGCTCAGGAAATTCAAATCTACAAACAGTATTCAGGGAAGTATCATATTTCCTTATTCTATTCTTAACATTCTCTAGATAACCACCCATTGCCATGTCAGATACAGAACACTGGGCAAAACAGACCCCTGATCTGACCTGTTACAGTCATCCTCACACTCATAAGTGAAGTTCTGCCAAATGTATGTGCCACCTATCTGAGCTCCAGACTTTTAAGAACCCCTCTGGTAGGCCCCAGGGGCTGGGAGATCTCTGCAGTGATACCTGCAGAGAAGTAACTTAGTCTCTCTACAGCAGAGCTGAGGCTTGACTGGCGTTTGAATTGTAAGACAGTGTGCCTGGAACATACACCCTCCTACACACACAATTCTTCAGCGTCCACATCAGACATGGAGTCTGTTCTTTTTTCCAGAAGGAATTTCTGCAGATGGAAAAGTCATTTCTCTGCCCTCTTGGGCATTAAGGAACTACAGATTTGGCACACATCTAATGGGTGAATTTCACTGTGGCAGTATACTCAAGGAGTGTGGGTCCAAAGATGGAAACTATATCCTGCAGTACAAACAGAATCCTGCCTTAAGAAAAGCAACAGGGATGACACCCTAAAAACTCTGCAAAGACAAGCTCCAGAAGTAAAAAAAAGACTGAATCTGCATGTCCTGACTGAGCTAAGGGGAGCCTGGGCAAACCCAAGGACTGGACAAACAGGGAGAAAGGGAAAAGGCAAAGGAGGAGTGAGAGAAAAGTAAGTAACATACAACTGAAGTGGGGATTATCGGGGGTAAAAATGAAGTTTGCAAATCTCCCTCATATGCATTTATTAAGATAAACTGTCTTTTCTCATTGCTTGTGGCATACAATCATCTGAAGTGTAAGAGTCCACCTGGACAATCTCTTCAAGGAATAAGATACTTAAAATTATCACTAATATACCACTTGTCAAAAAGCATATGAAAGTCAACCTCCAATAAATTTTTGTGTGTGTTATTTTTTCCTCATTTTCATACTCTTAGAATATTTGTACAAGAATTAACATGTACAGTCATCAGTGATATTTACATTATACATCTGTGGTAGTACTAAGTATATTTCACGTAGAAAAGAAGGCATACTGTCTAACCAGAAGTACTAGAATTAAAAGGAAGGATGTAGGAGGAATAGATATACAGGGAATGTCTACACTTCATAGTGCAGTGATATATATGATCGCACTTAAATTAGTCCAAATAACAGAAGCAGCTTAGTTACTGCAATGGAGAATGGTGTTCTGGAATATCACACGAAAGAATATGCAAATAATCCTGGTAATTTCTCTCCTGCTGTAACATTCTCTCAATGCTGCTACACAGTAAGGCTCACTCCTGTTATCTAGTGAAACCCAGGTTAACCCAGATTACCTCCTCAAATGTCTTTATTTTTCTCAGTATTTTATTACTGCAGTAAGAACAGATGATCAATACTTCCAGTCAACTGACACTTCACAAGGCAACTAAATATCTGTGTTGAAGAAATTCAACATTACTTGAGTATATGTACTTTACTGTGGGTTTGTGGGGGTTTTTTTTCCACTCATCTTCTGGAACTCTGTAAATGCTGAGCCCCCATATGATTCTGTGACTTGAACAGAGAGCCTGAGGGGCTACACAGCTCCACATGGTAGCTTGTAATCGTACTGAGTTATCAATCAATCCAGCTGGAAACGTCAGCAGTGCTTACTGCTTGTTCCATATTATGCTCTTTTAAATAACAGTATTTGTTCGAAAAACCACACACTACTACAATGTAAACAAATATAACAAATTCTAGGAAAAACACCAGAATACTTACCATCAAATTCTGCTGGTCCCACCCCCACTATAATTATTGACATTGGAAGCTTTGAAGCCTTCAAAAGAAGAAGAAAAAGAGCTTTAACACATTACATAACCTCTGCCAATAATATGTGAGATCTGCGGACAATCTGAATAAAAAACATGCAGAAGTTATGTTTTAAAGAAAATTTTTTTTTTCCACCTAAAAAGTTGAGTGGTGTAAACTACCTGCTTAAGTGGTACAAAATATCTTGGATGCAGATAGAAAGGCAGATGATTATTTTAATTTATTTTTTCCTTATAAAGTCTCTGAATCATATAGGATTGTAATTAAACACAACAAACTGTGTTAGGATTTAATACCAATATGACAACTAAGACAACAAATTTGTCTTAGAAGTTTTTGTAAACTGACAATAATTGTATATACATACCTAATGACAGTTTGACATTTATTTAAATGTACTTTGCTGTTTCTTGATATTATGTGGCTGCTTGGAACTATGTGACACTATTTTTTACATAGATCTTATGCCAATTTTTCTCAACAGAATAAATCACCTATTTGAGGGATACGCATCTTGTATTTTTTCCATAAATGAAATTTTATTCAAGTCAGTCATCTGTGCCACAAAGTAAACAAGATATTGAACTGGCTTATGGTAAGATTTTAAATTTTATTTAATCTTTTTCATTCAATGAAACAAGGCAAAGATGATATCTGGCTTTCCCTGAATAAACTCTCTGTAAAACCTTCAAAATTATGAAGACAGTATCATAAATATTTGATTCTCCTGCCCTGATAGTAGCACCAGATATCTGCTAATTTACAGAAATAATCTGAAACTGCCTCTGTTGAGGAAGGTAACAACTAAAAAAAAAATCTACCAAATGTCAGGGTTGACAACTGTTCCTTATTGAGATATTCCGATGAACTGTGAAATGTTTACAGTCATTTTAAACAGGAGTATACACTGGCCAAAAATAATAGATGTATGCTTTCTGCTAAATTAAACTCTGCTTCACTGAAGTCTGAAGTCAAGTGGGTTTAGAACATATTGTCATATTTTTCTTTTGGAATATAAAAAGTGTTTTTCTCCCTAATTTGTAAGATATTCTGATTTTAGATACATCATCACCATTTCCCATTCTTCACCTGTCATAATACTACATATAAAACCAACTTTCTTTAAGCAGAAGATTTACAGTTCATTACTGTAAACATGCTATTTAAAACAATGAAAATATGCCATTCTATAAGTCACTATTTAATGTTCTACACCACTACATTATACACTATATACTATACATCGACTGCAAATTCATCACAAGGTATTACTACACAGTCACTCTTCCAGCTAAAATTTTGTAGCAGAGTAAAAAAAAATTTAATAATCCCTTGTTAGTTAAATACTAATATGCTACTGAAGATAATAGTAAAGGCCACCTGGCCATGGTCCTGGCAAACCAGCTCTAGGTGGCCCTGCTCGAGCAGGGGGTTGGACCAGATGACCTCCAGAGGTCCCTTCCAACCTCAACCAGTCTGTGATTCTGTGATTAAGGGCTATAAATACAGCGTACCTGTAACTGAATTACAGTGCACTGCATAAGTCAATAATAGTAAGTATAGAATATTTTTGAGACATGAAAGCATTTCTCAGAACAGAACATCTTCTGTTTTTCAGGTGTTTTCTAGAATCTTATTGCTTGATTGTAAAGAAAACATCCTTTAAAGACATTCCTACTCACACAGACACAGTATTATGTGATACAATGTATATGAAAGAGTAAGTGGCAAGGACAGCATCAAGACAAAGAGTTAAACTTTTGCATATAAACTTAAGTGTTGGCATTTCCTGAATGACAGCATAACCTTTAGACAGTTTGGTAAAACAGAATGTGTCTGACTTATATGCTGTAATGAGAAAGATGCCTAAGAGCACAATCAGTGTTAAAAAATGAAATATATTCTTCCTGAGTTTTACACATATCAAGTTGCATTGAACACCACTGCCCTTTTTATTATTTTAGATATTATTAAGCATTTAACTAGTTCTGTCATGGTATACTGTGCTCACACTTCAAGAAGTATACAAAAAAATGAATGCATCTTCATAAAAAGAAAAGACAGCAAATATTCCCAAACTTCCACTCATTCCAAGCTAACACCACATCTGCTGTATTTCCAGGCAGTTGCAGACTAACAGTTATTATTCCTAAAAATGAACTATCACTGGAAACAAGGTTTTTCTGTATGTCTTAGTGGCAAATTACTTAATGTTACAAGGTATCAGCCAACTGGACTTGCTGGTCTCTTACTTACTGACTTCAAAGCGAGGGGTGAGTTAAACCAAGAGCTGCTCTTTTTTCTCCATGGAGCCTTTTTGCCACCTAAAAGAATCTCATCTAAAAGAAGTTATATTCTAAACTTCTAGGCTAGGCTAGACTAGAGAATGAACTTCCAAGCTAAAAGCTTGTTTATCTCCTTTAAAAGAGAGTCAGTTTATCCTACTTTAATATTGGAAGCTGGAAGAGGAGAGGAAGTAAACTGGTACCTTCAAACACAGTTACAGCTTTGAGTGTAAAAACTTACCAGGTGGGCTGTCAGAGACCTTATTAATACACAGACTCTGCCTACGTGCTGCTGGCTAGAACCTGAGGGCATCTTGTTCTCCAGTGAAGAGAGAACATTTCAGTAGTATTTTCATGTGCACCCTACAAACTGGACTGGCATTGAATCTCTACAGGAGGTAGTGAAAATGGGCCTTCAAAAATATGCCACCTAATTCTACACTACTCGTTTTGACATGATGTCAAATTTTAATGTAGGCTTTTCACCCACCACCTCACTATTAACTAGATCCACTGTGCTGTGTTCAAAACTATTGGTATAGATCTTTTCAAACCCTGCGTGGAAGTTGTTTCTGTGTGTACTTTCATCTGACATTTCCCAGGGACAAAAGCAAAACTTACATTCACTATGGATTCTTTTGTCTGAGCCATATCAGAAATAACACCATCTGTAATAATGAGAAGAACAAAATACTGGGAGCCATCTTTTACTGAAGCAGCATATCTAAGGGAAGAAAAAACAACATTATAACAGTAAAAACCCCCTTTTTACAAAGGAACTAATATGAAAAGAAGCTGTATTTTTAAAATTTGACTACTAAGGACTAAGAAAAATAAAGAAACATGATGCAGTGGGTTTCAAAAGTAAAGACATTCATAATTAAGATAGACATTCTACTTTAAAATGAGAACATTAGGAAAACATACCTCATACAATATTGATACTGATAATCTGCACGTGTTGAATCAGTGAAAAATAGGAACTGTATCACTACCAAGAGGAGCATGGACAGAATGTCCTTTATAGAATCATGAGTTGTTAGAAACTCTAAGTTATGTAACAGTTATTAAATCTGGGGAACCTAGCTTGGTATGAAGGGCATACATTAATATTGAATGGTTGGTTTTATAGAACAAATAAAATTTATCAGGAATCAGCACATTCCATAATTTTATTTTTTTTTCGTCTTACAAAAACAGGTTACTTACTGTTGACCACGCTTGCAGACTTACAGTTCACATTCACGTGCACATTTGTACAATGGCTGAACATGCACCCTGCAACCCTGGCTTAGATATTCATGTCTGTACCACCCCTAGATGTCCTTTCAAGACTCAAGCTTCTCCCTGTGCTGCACATGAATACAAGACAAAACACATCCAGTGCCATTTCATTCCCACCTCAGCCAAAGGACCCAAGAAGCAACTGCTCTTTGAAAATGAGCAGCTTTTGAAGATTTGAAAAGTCCTGATAGACAGTGAGTCCACAGCAGCCCCACTGAACTCTATGGCCTGCATACCAGAAACTATGACTTCAGTTCATTTATCTTCAACTCCCAAGGGTCAAAGTGTCTTATATAGTTAGTGAAGAAATTTTCTTGTGTGTAGCAGGTCGCTCCACTTGCTGCTTCACTTGACAGCAGCCAGTATAGTTCCTACTTTCATGAAGGCTCTTGGTGCTGTGAAGGAGTCAAATAGTAGAACCTTGTAATAAAAGTAGCAATGAGTAGCATGGAGATCAGTACAAAAAAAAAAAATTAGCTTCCATATGAATACTGTAGAATATATGTCCAAGTACACAATATGACTGTCAAAGAACTCACTATCTTATTGGCCGCTGAACAAGAAAGGCCTGTGTCACTGAACAAGATATGTTCTAATGATGCTCATGATGATTGCATATGCTTAGGAAATTCTAACTCTGATGTTACACAGGGCATTTGCAAGCGAGTACTCCCAATAAATAAGATGCTGTAACCACAACATTTACAAGAGTTCGGAGGAATGTTTGTGAAATGGAATCTACAACTCACAGAAAGCCATCACATTCCTCCTTCTCCCTCCCCAAGATACAGATGGGTAGAAAAGCCACACAGACAATGAACCTGTTGAACATCATCTATTTTCATTCTGGCAGTAGGGACTGATAGTTAAACATCTAGATTAGCAAGACCTACTGTGGAATACATTTTCACTACCATGCAGAGAATTCTTTTATCTCATTTTTCCACAATGCTTATAATCTTTTCAATGATGACTGCAGTGACAAGGGATGATGAGAGTAAAATAAAAATTCATTACCCTTTCTGAGCACTTAATACTGTCTACGTACCTACGCTGAAGAAATGGAACAGAAATTTGGTTATTTCAAATTTTCCACAGAATAAAACATTCTGAAGTCTTTTGCAAGAAAGATCTTATATGAGGAGGGGAGATGACAGAAGACAGTAGGTTGAATCTGGTGTAGTTTAGATAACTCCCTAGCTGGGGATGGATGATAAACTCATTATCTGCTTGAAGAACTTCTGAAGAGTTCCGAGATCCCAACAGGACAGTAATATCTGACAGTTTCCAGAGATTTCATCAGAGGCATATTTTTAAGTAGGAGGGATGTGCGAAGAAGAAATTTCTTTGAGACTGAAGGTAGATTCAAAGAGTAACTGCAGGCTAGATCAACATTTCCAGTACCATGTGTATGAGAGTCAATAGAATAGCCAAGAAACTGAACCTTGAAGGAAAATGATGTTACTGAGAGCTGGACTGGTACATGGATTGTATTAAGGATGATCATGCAGTAGAAATCCTCATGAAGATACTTATCTTTTCCACTATAATGTGGTGTGATTTGCTACCAGAAGGAGTTCCCAAAGTTGGCAACAACTTGGTGTTTAGACAAAAGTTCAGTGGAAGAGCTACAAATGGTGGTGACAGGCTTCTGTAATTCTGCAAAAGTTGACAAATATTCCTGAGAAACAACTGGTGAGAAAAGGAACTCAGTTTATGCCAACGCTTTGATGGTACTAGAATAAGAATTTAAATTTTTTGAATGAACAGGAGGCTTGAGGTTAATCACCAAATTCTGAACCAGCCAGCTCAACTGATACGACAAGTTCTAAAGAAGAAAAAGCCAGAGAAGTCAATGGGTTAGATTTCCAGTTAACATGGCTAATGCAGACACTGAATGCCACTTATATGGAATTCAGCTGTCAGAAGGATTGGCGTATTTCCTCACAGTCTGAAAACTGCTACTGGAGAGATCCTGTCAAAGGGAAGATTAAAAGGAAGACGCTAGTTGTAAAGACAAGCAATGGAATATACACGTACATAATTACATAATTTGAATGGTATGATTTGAAGATGGAACAACTAATCTTCATGATAAATAACTGAATTCAGCTATCTAGCCATGCTGCAGTGCCCAGAAAATTCTTCGCACTATAGAATTTGCAAATTATTTTTCATTGGGCTGTAGAACTAACAACAGCAAGAACAGATAGTAAATAAATACTTGCTACAACAATTAACTATTTTGCAAGCTCATAAATAAAACATTAACAATACAATGATTTACACTTCCCTACTGCTTTATTTTATAAACATTAGTTCTTCCTCTCTATCTATAAAAAAAATAAAATCTGTTCAGGTAGTTACTCAGCTAAATCATCTGAGCCATATCACTTTTCCTATACCAACACATGGAGGTATACTGTAAGTCACGATCTTGTATGCCAAAATAAGGCAACATTATCCTTCTTAAGAAACTTCTGCAAACACAAGAAGGGTTTTACTTTGAGAAGTTAGATGAGGTGTTGTATAACACAGCACAATGGCTCCCCAGTGGTGGCTGCTGCACTATTGCCTTAACAGTACCACTACCAGCTGGGAATTGTTGCCACAGAGAGACTTGGAAAATTTTGTTGATATTTTGGACATTTTGAGATTAGAGGAACCACATATGCCAAAAAAATTTGCATTTTATAAATTTTCTGATAGATTACTGTCTTTTCTGGGAAGCAAAAATTCTGTGCTCCAAAGGACATAAAAAGAAAATGGCAGAGTGATCTCACAAAAATTTTTTTCATTATGATTTCTCCTAAGATTTTAACACAGGGTGGATCAACTGGATCACTTGTATTTATTTTTAATCAGCGATGAAATTCTGCATAATACTAGCACATGGTCTTCAAACCTACTGAAAGGTACAAGATAATCACGTTAGACTGAATAAACAGAACAGCTGTAAATCTTTTTCAATGTTTAGCATCATGTAACTGTTAGCCTTTTATATGTGATAGTTATACTGACAATAAGAAGTTTCTGCAAAGTACCTGTTGTGATGCTTACCTGGCTACATGATTAATTACAGGGGCAAAGTTTGTTGGTCCATAAAGCTGTACAGATTTTAGACTCCTGTAATATGCCTCCATTACACCATCAATTCCATGGCAGTATGGATTTTGAGGGTTTCCATTCTAATGAAAGCAAGAGATGATTAATCACTAAAAGTAATTATGAAGAAAAAATGATGTAGGTTAGTGAATGCTACCCAGTGTACATTTTTAAATGGCAAAGACCTAAGCATGCTAGGATCTATTCAGAGAGTTTACTACAAATGCCCAATGTAAGTGCCATGGCTGGTTGTGAGTGTTAACCGCCTAGGGAAGGAGGTTCTGGCAGCCTCATGTTAAATGCAGTCTGGATCACTGGAACTGGTTCCAGTTCTTTCCTCTGTAAAAGCACCACAATGCCTCATGAATTAACTGAATTAGTTTTAGAAACAACTTTTAAAACTGAAACTAGCCAGGAATAAGTCTGCTGTTTTAAAGGCCTTAAGATTATATGTATCAATATATTTGAACTTGCCACATGAAAGTCCAAAGTCTGTGATTCAAATTAATATCTGCCATTGCACCTGTTTTAAATCACTATCCATGTGGAAAACGTTTCCTTGAGATAAGACATGTGGCATTGTTTTCTAGCACAGGCTAACAGAAGAAATAGACATCTACAATCACCAGCATTCTGCCATGTCTTTGCTGCTATCTAATTAAAACTCACCTGATATACCTATGCTTGCTGTAATTCTGACAACTCTATCCTACTCAGAGAAGAACAAAAAACTGAAAATAAGCAAGTAGATAAACATCCACACTAATCACAAGCATTTATAACACATCAACCTTTCTGGCAAATCCCGTTAGATTTTAGGTTTGTCATTTAACTGGCACATGGACCAGTCTCAGATTTGTTCGTCATTTCAGCTTCAAGTCCACTTAGTTATCTCTATGTCTCTAAACTAGCAACCCATAAAAGATAAAGAGATCCCAGAAAATGAGCGAGAACTATAACAATAATAATAAGAGATTATCTTGGATCACGATCACTTGCTTCTTAAGATAGATTAGCTTCAGTCTGAAGTCTTTCAAGCATCTGTTTCTCATGCTGCTACAGCTGAGGTTAAAGATGATTACTTTTCTTTATTACTATTTCTGGCCTACAGGGACTTCTTGACGCTGGATTTCTTTCAGTAAATTCACTATGATGAAAAATTCTGAATCAGTCTTTTATACAGAAGAATTAGCACATTCTCTGTTCTCTACTTGTCCAGTAATTGCTTAAGACCGCAACCTTAACTCCCCAAATTTTGTTGTAGTAAAGAAATTAAAACAATATATAAATATTTATTTACTTACCAGTGCAAATTCATGTGACACTCTTCCATCTGGAGGCAGTCTAGCTCCAAAACCTAGAGCTGGGAACATTTTATCACTATCATAGTCCTGAATTATTTCACCTACTGCTTTCAGTGCCATGCCATAAGCATTCAGCTGATAGGGATTCATGTAGTGCAGTGAAGTAGGCTGTGAAGGGTTACCTGTTGAAGCAAGAATCAGATTTACTTTAAAACTGAATCACTTCAAAATGTTCTCTCTTAAAAAAGACAGAAATCTAAGAAAGCAGAAATTGAAAAGAAAGGATCATGAAAAGAAAACGAACTTATTTCCTATATACATAACTGTGGTTTTATCCGGCAAAAATGCAATGTTCTGAATACATTTTTAATAGGTTAACAGTAGTAGCTGTAAACTTTTTCAGCATTGAAAGGGCAGAAACAAAGTGATTAGACTTGTAAATTTGTGTCATTTTATAATATGATACACACTTTTAGGATGAAATTTACGTAAGTATTATGACATTCTGAAAGCAGCTTTGGAGGAGGATGAAAACTTATCTCTGCTTCACCTCACTTCAGCCTCACTCCACCTGAAACTCCTTTCTTTTGCCCCTCTCATTGGGGTCTTCTAAGTTAGCCAGTTTTCTCCAAGCAATAAGAAAGAAAAAATAAAAATCAGAAAGAAAATATTTGCAAACTGCTCCTACTTATTCAATTTTATAGGTGGCTTCTTCAATTTTTGTTCTGTTTGCCCTGCTTTTCTGGACAGGAATTGGCCTCTAGTCTGTTGCTCAGCAAAATGGAATCCTGCTTCCAGGTGGTGCCAGGCATACAGATAATCAATAATACAATGAAGTTAAGCAGAATACTGATATAGATACATACATACACACACATATGTACACTTAAAACTGAACACAGCACATACATACACAGGATGTTTATTTCTATTCTTACCATTTGAGGCTGTGAAATCAATAGCTACTGTGAAATTGATTTGGGTTCTGCAGAAAAAGCAAATACAGATCTTATTAATAGTGTTACTGTTATGTGGAAAAATAAACAAGAGATTGTAATGTTGTTTGTGGACAAACTGTAGGACACTGACTTTCTAATACAGGAAATAAACACTGAAAATACTCTAAGGTTCCAGCCAAAAGCTACACAACACTATTTTATTAACACACTGAAAACAGTTACTTTACTCCATCCTTCCTTTTTGCATTGTTTATGAAAAATCCTAAATCATTAATAAGTTTATTAACATCCATAAACATTATTAATTCATTTTCAACAGTGATGCTGATTTTTCCTTGGATATATTTTAGCCTTAGTCATGGAAGACTTTGACAAGGGAAGTAGGCTTTTACGGATCTGCTCATTTTCTTAATACTAAAACTGTGCCTTCAATCAGAACATGTTTGAAATCATGCTATGCATAAAATCTTTGGACAGGATATCATAGTTTTTGACAGTGGATTTCTTTCATGTGAACATAGTCAATACTTTGAGTGAGCATATCAAGGTAATTCTTGGAAGACAAAAGTAAAACTAGAAGCAGGAATATAAAGGTCTGTATTTGGAGCAGTAGCTGAGTAAAGCCATTATTGTGCATGGATCAATTGTTAGCAGAGACATTGTCAGGAAAATTAATCATTAATAGACTTTTACAGAGTGACAATCCAATTAAAAAGTTCTGTTCTGCAACTTCCTTCAGGACAAAACACTGTCATTCTGGAGATAATCTCTTAGCTAGTAAGACTCTATCAGGAAAAAGAGTTTGTATGAATCTGAAAATTGACTTTTTGCTCAGATTGAGTTTTTTACATCTTCCTTCAAATTTCTGCCTCTCAGTGTGTGCAAGTATGAACTTAATGACCAAATTAGCAAAGATTAAAGCTTTTTGAAAGTTATTGAGCAGATTTAACTCATGCACATTTAGATTAAACATCAACAATCTGACACCTGGCCTTGCAGTAGTGGTTTTAGTGCTCAAATAACCTGATGTGCCCAGAGAAAATACTATTTATTTAATAAAAAAATGTGTATGAAAAAAAATTCGCATGGAATCATTTTATCACACTGATCAAGGCTAACACAAACTAAGCTAGGTTATGAGTGGACTCTGTCTCCAAAAAGTGGTAAAAGCCTACCAATGCCCACAGTATCTGGAAGAGTCCTTGGAACATGGTCAACCCCGGATACGTCTAAAAATGCTATGGCCTCAATATGGACTTCAACAAAAAAAACAGTGAAAGCTGCTCCAATCTCTGAAAAGTTCAGAGGCCTAAGCTTTATGAGAGAAGTTTTTCTGCCAATACTTCTGCATTCTGCTTTATGCAGTTTCACCAGAAAATTTTAAATGGCATGACAAGTCAGATTTTGTTTGATCTGTACCCAAATGTCAGGCACTGTGGCTTCTTAAACACACTACAAACAGCTACACTAGAGGCAGAACTGTTTCTTCATGCATTTGTGTATACATGTACTTCATTCAGCACAAACTTTTGGTAAACGTGGATGGATGGCCATTTTCTACTCCTGTTAAAGTCCTGAGAAAGGCAACAGCAGTCCTAATAAAAGTAACCTCTTTCTCTCAAACTCTAGGTTTCTCTACTAAAACCAGAACGCCTGCATAAATCAGAAGGGCTCCACAACAGATATGTCCTGATAGAATTCTTTATAGCGTATAGAGTCAACATATTTTTCAGACGTTAAAGGTGCAGCAGTACCTTGACACCATGCCTGACCTATATTAGGAAGTTTTACCTTTGCTAAACTGTACCAGATTCTAATGCAGTCAACAACTGAATTAAATCCTCTCTGAGGAGAAACTGTAAGGTCCAGAGAGTGCAAACATAGACAAAAAGTATTCCAGCAGCAGTGTTTCCAGTTAATTGAACTGAAAGGAAGTAAGGACAGCAATTCTAGAAGAGCTTGATAGTTTGCAGTCCAGAAGCATCCTGGACCAAAGTGTAGGGGTCCTGAGTGTACTAAAAAGCCTTTTAATGGCGCTAAACTGACTCACCTCAGCCTTCCACCACATGTCCCCTCATTGGTTCAGGAGCCCTATTTCAGCTCAGCCTTCAGTCCCTGCCTCAGCTATGTCAGAAGAGCATAGGTCTTCCAGCTCAGCCAAGCTCATGCCTGGCCATGGACTCCATTAATCCAGATCCTGACCCATGGGCTGACATCCTGGCTTGACCTCCCTGCCTTGTCCACCATAGGCCTGCCTGGCAATCGCTGGACCTGATCCTGACCCAGATCTGTGGTTTGCCTTCCCAGCCTGACCTTGGTCTGCCTCATCACCACAAAATTCTCTAATGATCTGGACTCTTAACTGAGCCTGGCCACCATCTCTGGGCCTGCCCTGCTTGCCTTGCCCATGTACTGTACAACGGGGCCCTAGCTGGTGAGGCCCTGCCCTACCAGCCATGCTGCCTAGCTCCACTCCCAGCTCCCCAGCCATTCTGGGGAGGGACGGCTGCTCCCTGACACAGCCCGTTCCCTCCGCTAATGTGTCCCACTACTTACACGCCTCAATGATGGGCCTATACAACTCGTTCTGAAGGTCACCCATAACCTGTTGTGTATACCATACAACACTGTAATATCAAATGATCAAATCTGAAATGTTGTAGAGACTCTGCATTCTATCCAAATGAGAAAATATGTTCAGCCACCAAAGAGTGAGCAAATGTGCAAGTCAAATCACAAATTTCTCCAAAGATATTCAATAAGAATTTTAAAGAGAATACGTCTACATCCATGTTAAAAACCCTAATTAAGCATTCCCATTTTTAAGTATTATGCATAAAGTATTCTTGTCAGGTTTAATCTTAATGAGCCAAAAGACACAGTATTTTGAGATACATAACAGACTGAATTCACCCTTAGTGAAAATATTTATTTTCTTGAATGGAGATTGAACAGAGTGCATTTGGATTTTCTAACTTTAAAATTTAACTGTTTTGGAGAACTGAAACATCGAAGCGGCTGCTAGTCCCTGAGAAAATAAAAAATTACACTCTGCAGCAGCCCATGGGTTAGGGTCAATAGTTTGGAGCACATCTTAATGATCCATGCCCTCTACAAGTTAGCAGATCAGTATAGAGTACAACCTCAGGTTGCGGTTTTTCAAAACCTTGAATGCAATGGCAGTCAAGATAGCTTACTGACAGTTTCTCTGTAGCTAAGCATTATGATTGGGGGTGTCACTTTAACTTAATGAACTTCAGTGATTAATGTGTTAGGGATAAACCTTAAGGACATTCTAATCTGTAGGACTACCACTGTTGGGAACAAAGGCAAAGCCCTATATTGTGACTGCCAAAACACAACACAGACTCCTTTTTTATTTCAGCTGAAGCCTGGTTGAAGACTAGCACAAAAAAAGTAATTTGTTTCTTCACAGGTAATCCATGCTCTAAAGTAAATGTAGAATGTATATTCAGACAGTATGCCTCAAAAATCCATATTAAGTGCCTAGGTGTGTACAGCAAATTATTTCCATTTATCCTAGAGGAGAATTGTGTTCTGGCAGCGAGGTTAAGAGCCAGGAATTTATAAGATTCAATCCCATTTCCAGGCATGTTCTAAGGTAAGCCATTTGATGCTTCTGTCTCTACTTCCCTTCTGGGAAAATGACGATAAAAGAGAAATTGAACATGTTACAGATTTTACATAATTAGTATTGAAAAAAATGCCTTTGAAGGGGAAAGGTTCTAAATAAATGCTAATATTAAATACACCAAAGGTCAGTGTAATCAGAAGAAACAAAACAGCATTTTACTAATTTAACAGTATAGAGAGAATTCCCTTTTGATTAATCCAATTTTCACTGGCTGATCATAGGTCATTACTCAATCTCAGTGTTTTAGTACCAACACCGATGCTGACATTATAAGTGAAGTTCCATAACTTAACTTACATCAATAACTATCTGCAGGTTTTATGTAGGAAAGTACAGCCTCTAAAATGAGGAAACAATACAGCTCTTTACAGATACTACTACTTAGAGTCATCATATGCAAAGTACATATACAAATTATTAGTGAATTACAATGAAATTGTGAAAACAAGAAAGGTTTGTTGCCAATCACATACCCGCCTTTAATATAGTCAAGGAATGAAACTTCTGTTTCAATTAGGAAGGAAAGCAATGTTACCTGAAAGCAAATAAAAGAGAGTCAGACATGAATTGTCACTTCCCAGTTGAACAAGTAGAGACATAAGCACAATGTTTTAGGAGCTCTATCCTTAGCACGTATTTTCCTACAGTATTAGGGAAAATAGAAGATTAAAAAAAAATGAAACCATTTCAATAGGCAGTTCTTGAAAGGGAAGAGAAAAATTTGGAAGTGTACAACAATTGTTTTTTGTTGTGTTTTTTGTTTGGTTTTTTTTAGCAAAAGGTAAGGGATGGAAGACTGTATTCCAGGGCAGGTTACTACACGTATGTCTTCTGATCACTGTACACTACATCTACACACAAATATTAGAGGCTAGACGATAATGCATCTATTCTGTAAGTACTTCAACACTGTTTAAAGAACTCAATTACAATTATTTGTGTCATTTCTCATCTCACATTAAAAGTGGTATTGAGTATTGATGCAAGCCAAGAATACAAAAATCTAGTCAATTATACAGATATATGAAATACATAAAAAAAATTAAAGTGGAATATATAAAAAATGCAAAGAGAAGAAATTTCTAAAGGTGTTACTAGCATTTCCAGCACTTGAGTCACAGAAGTATAAACTAAAGTGGAAAAGATCCAGCATTTAATTTCTTCATACACGGCACAACATTTATGAAGCAAAGAATTCAATCCAAATGATTTTCGTTTTATATACAAAGTGACACAAAACTCTCTCACAACACAAGTGCATCAGGCAGTCAGTGAAAACTGCTTAAGTAACTACTCAAAGCAAATTCACTGATAATGATACAATGAATAAAAAGGGGATGGAAGTTTGTCACAAAATTTGATTTGCCTCCAACTACAGCAAAATATAAAAACTTAAAATATTCCTATGTTGTAAACTTGGACTCAGAATGAGATTCCAGTTAGAAATTCTTTCTATCCTACTTCCTTTGTCACAGGTTCTCTGTGATTCTTAGTGATTTGCAAAATTTAAAACCATCAAATTACCCTTCTAGTTGAGACCAGAAGACCAGAACAAAGTTCTACCAGACTATCAGTAGCATAGTCTTGCATATAAGACTGAAATTTTTATGCATTTTCCCACTGGACATAGTAATTTTAATGGTTCATCTGTTATTACAGCTGGTCATCTTGTTCCTAATTAGTTTAAGCAAATGTTTTCAGTGAATCTGATTTTAAAAGGTAAAAAACTCTAATAGACAACACCCTTCCAAAGTGGTCAGAGTGTTTACTTCCATACAGACAATGACTACCAATGTTCCAAGTTTTACACAGTGAATTTTAAATTTCACTACTTTGCTTTGTTCGAAACTAATCATGTATTCTGAAACATTTCTGCTTAGTGTGTAGTTTGTCTGTCTGAATTTAAAATGACCCCTTAAGTAATAATGAATTGAGATGGCTACATTGGTACATAGTCCTTAAAAGCAGCAGTGAGATAGCAGTCAATGACCTATATCCATTTTACTTAAAGTTTTCCAGAAGCCAACTTCCTATTAGTGAGAATGATGGTCTTGGTGCCTGGTTTGAAAATTTAGAAATCTGTGGGATAAAGAATATCTTGGGTGAATGACAGGGAGAAGAAAAACAAAACTGCAGGCAAACACATTGGAAAGTGACAATTTGGAGAAGCATATGGGAAGCCCAAAGGACTAATAGAAGTAAGGGCAAACAGGGGCAAAGAGGACTTGATAAAGAAAAGAAATTACAAAATCAACAGTAGAGAACACCGGTAGAGAAGGAAGTAAAATATGTTCTTTCAAATGTGAACAGATACAAGTGAAGGTGCTAAAATATTCAAAACCAAAATCAACAGGAAAATTGAACATGTAAATGCATTTTTTGCCCTTCTGTACCCTAAGCCAGATTTCATCCCTACATTTTTGAGTACACTTACTTTAAGTATTGATTTAAAATAATCACTTTTTGTAACTTTCTGACTCACTAATTTAGCGTAATAGAACTTTATTTTAACACGCTAAATTGTAGTAAAAGTAATATGTTAGCAAAAAATAAATTATGTAATGAATCAGCTCTTGCATGGTAAATTTTCATGGACAAGCTGCTTCTGCCTATTTTTTACAATTTAAAGCAGAGGTACAAAATTTTCCTACTGATGAACAGACTTATACAAGAATGTGAGAATGACAAAACATTCCTTCAAGGCTACAGTTCAGAGTGAAAGTAGCCCTACTGACTTAAGCGGAACTGTTCATGTAGAAAAAACCCACATGCTGTATGTGTTTTCAAAAAACATATCTTACATCTGATTAGGTTTCCAATATACAATTCTTCAAAATTTATCTTCATTTTTTTGTAAATGATGTTTTGAACATCATGGATGCCAGAACATGGAAGCTGAGAAAGTGCTGAATGGAATTATTTGCATGGCTAGCAAATGGTTTGTAAAACAGAATATGGAATATGAAAAGAAGGACATTGAAATCTCATCCCACACTATACTAACAGACCTTTCAACATAAATTTACAAAAACCTGGTGGTAATAAAAAATGTTGACTCTTTTTGGTTTAGCCATGATAAGCATATTAGCTTTTACTGCTGCTAGCTCAGCAATTAAATTTAAAAAGAAAATTGACTTTTAAAAGTGCAGATATGTTTCAGATAAAAATTAATAGTGTTCAGTCCAACAATTTCAAAAATTTGACTGAAATTTTGGTATAACTAATTTTGGAAATCATTGGCAACTTAACAGCACAATTGGACACATATTTTTTCAGACCCTTCAAATTAAAAACATAAATGCTGTATAACAGTAATTAATTTATTGTTGTGGCCTTCACAGAAGGTTCTGTTGTAATCCTGTTAAATTACAAGTCAACTACACTTTGTTTCAAGAGAAAAGAAAAGCATCCAGTAACATAAAATACATTTACTTACTGTTCCAGAATTAACATACTTTTTCTTTTTTCCTTTTTTCTTTGGATTTATTACCTAGAAACACAGATACAAATATTAAAGCAGTATGATTTATGATTTAACATAAAGATTAATATTAAGATACTTTCAATGCAGAAAGTAGTCTACTTTCAGTGGATTCTAAATTTATTCAGCATACTATTTACTTACTTATGCACCTCAATGCTGGGATATATGCATATCTGAAAACCAGTGAATTTATCTTCATGGTACCTGCTAGGTAAGCCAGTGCTGTTATTACATTTGACAAATAGGGGACTGGGGCGAGAGAGGTGAGAGTGTTCATTAAATCTGAGTGCTCAGTGAAACACTTCAAATTTTCACAAGATTCTGCATTTTTCTGCACTCCTGATTCCAGTGTTTCAGTGTACCGAGTCACCACTTCTTCATCTCACAATGCACCTCTCCACACTCCCGTTAATCTGTTTCCATCTTCTCCTCAGAATTATCTGAGAAAATGAGAGTTTTTCTACTCCTAGTTTCTGTATTTGGTGCAATGACAGGATCTGTCTGACAGGAATAGCAATTGCAGGGACAGATCATACTGTGCCAGAATAGAAACTAGTCAGTAATTTCATGAAAATGGCACAGACCACCACCTGACTGGCCTACAGGAGTTGTGGGAGCTCAATGTACTCCCCATGCACAAGAATCTTCATGGAACTGGACTACAAAGCATTAAACAGTTTTCTTGAATGTCTTGAACCCACATCTATAAAATTTCTCACTGTAGCCACCAATAAAAACTGTTTCCCTTCTGAATATCTACACATTTGAAGGCAAGTCTCAGTCAGTTTTATTACATACACATTAAAACATACTCCTGCTTTTTTCAAAATCGCACATGGAACGTACTAGATGATCTTTTAGGTCCCTTCCAACCCAAACCATTCTATGATTCTATGAATTGGAAGCAAAACATTATTTTATTAATTAGGTCTACCAACTATCTCTTATATAACTAGGAAACTCAAATCCTTGTGGCTTACTGCCAAGTTTTACTGTAAACTACTGACAGATGTTCTATGAATGACAAGGAATGAAAACATTCCCAACTGAAATCTTAGTCACTTAACTGCTATAAAATATTTAAACAATTTTGCCTGAAAATGGGGAAAATAGTAATACATGGCTTCCAAAAATTCTCTCCCCCAAACAAAATGAAATTACTTTTAAAGACCATATTCCTTGCACAACACAGAACAGCTGTGAAATGTAAGGCAGAAAGAGATAACTATCATTTGAGGTCTTCCCAAACAGGCTAAACAAGAGTGACTCTTTTTTTCCCTCCAGTATGTCCCAGTTATCCGGCAAGTATTCTTCAAAGCTTTTACTGCCTGACACATACATAAGCCCTTTAACGCCTAAAAAAACCCCAAATAACCCCTGTTCCTCCTATTAACGGTGTCTTGACTGGTGAGCAATGGATTAAATCTGTGTAATGGTGGTTTATAAACAATGCAGTAATTCTTGTTGAACCAGAATCTTAGCCAGAAAGTGGATCCTGCTGACAATTGCCCAGAAGAGGAAGATGAAGGAGGTAACAGACTGCCTGCCTGCCCTGTGGCCCTTCATTCGCAGCTCTCCAGAATACAGTGGGCAGGCCTGAGTTAGCAGCATATTTCTTGCCAGCAGTCATTAAATGCCAAAAAGGAGATTCATCTGAACCTTCTGCTTCAGGTAATTTGACAACTGGCTTCTTAGGAGTTGCTAGGAAATGCACTAGAGATTGGAGAGAAATATCATGGGAAACAAGGCATCTACCTGGGATCACAGATGAATTCAATCACAGCTTGTCTCTCTCCTATAATTCCAGGTACTATAATTATTATAATATTTCTGTGTTTTCTTCTCAAATTTCAGGTAACTTTATAAATAAAACAACATTTTTTAGCCTCTGAAAGTCCTACACCCCTGCAGTAACCTAGGAAGCTACATGAACTCTTACCTATTAAAAAAAGGTCAGTTGAAAAAAGCTTGCTATAGCAATGTTTCAAATCTGAAAAAATGGGACACCCACTCAAATACAAATTTCTCTACCTGCCTTGGGTCAGCTTGTAAATGCAAAACAATTAAAAAATAATTTGTCCAGTCTCTTTAGTTCTGATATTGCACAGACTGATCAAGTAGAAGCAGTACCAAAGATCAGATGCTCACGAAATGTGTGCTATTGCTGGGAGTAAAATATTGATACTATATTTAAGAAACTGCAAAACAACTTAAGATGTTATGACAGAATATTCCTGATAGGGTAGGAATCATGTCAGTGATACAACAGGAGAGGACATTTTCACTGCACACAGCAATCTGTGCTGTGACACTATCCATAGGAAACTGCTGTAAATTACAGTAACTCTGGGGTTGATCTTGGATCTAAATGAGAAAAAAACTCCATGGCTTTCAGTTATCTTTGTCCTGCTTTGCACAACAGCACCTTTGCTCATCTTCAAAATAAAAGTGCAGCACATAAGTGGAGCACCCTCCTTCCCTGCCTTGCATTAATGCTTGCCTAAACCATCATATTTGTGATCACCTATATTAGGAATATAAAATTTTACAAAATACTGAAGTTTAATGGCAGTAGTCCAAGACCAATTAAAGGATAGCTTGAGGAATAACAAAGATCTGCACACCATACAGAAAAAAACCCAGGCTACAGCCACATAGGCTTGTCTTCTCATTATTAGCAAGAGTATCTTTCCATGAGGAAGAAAAACCGCATTTCAGTTCTGAGAGACATGGTGCATGCAAACTGCATGATGCTGGAACTCATGGTGCAAGTACAAAAACTGACCTAAATCCTTCAAAAATCATACCTAAAACATGGAAGAAGGTCTTAAGTTCATTCTGAGGGACGTAGGAGGTCCTGAAATTAAACTGTCTACCAGGATAACCATGACTAATTAGCTGGATTTGTCTTACATCTGAATCACCCTTGGGAGAAGCAGAACTAAAAGAAGTTCTGATCATGGGATTAAGATTGCGTCAATGAAGATCTTGCAGACAGGCTGGTCAGGAGTTTCACCAGTCTGGACACATTTTTATGTTTAAATTCAGGAAGAGACTCTCCTACTAGAATGGACAAAGAGTGAATAGACCTGCAGTCCTCAAGACAGCTAGTCACGGAACCATCCCAAAAGCAACTACAGCTGATATAAATCCACAAGTCACCAGGTGGCATCACATAGCAGAAGTGCCTGTATTACCTGCAGTATAATTTGAAGGCAAATTAGCTGCTAATTTGAAAAAGGAGATGCTCATACTGACAAGACTACGTTAAAGGGAGATTTGGTGGAAAAAGCTATTCTTGTTTTTTCGGATGGCACGCATGACCATTGTTGATATTGGAGAGCTGCAGATATTACTTTCCTCTGGGAAAGGTGGGGAGGGAGGGATAAGATCAAAATCCTGGCTTCTGGTAACACTGGAGATCAAGCATAGAGTCACTAAAGAAATACCAAGAAAAATATCACACACAATGTCCCAGGTAGGAGCTGGGAAGGAGCTCCAGAATATGAGATAGAAGAAATACTTCTAGGGACTTCCAAAACAACAGAGGAAAAAAAATGTTAAGTGCCTTATTTTTTCTTCAGTTCCTATACTTGGTCTGCATTATATAAGACAAGGGTTGAAACTGCTGATGCAGTAAGAGGACCCATTTTATGCTACCAGAACTTCTAGAGAGTGGGAAGGCTCTGTGTACAATGACATTTTCCAGGAGAGGGCTGCTTTTAACTAGAATAATCCTGCTGGTAATCAGACCTAGGAATGGGCATTTGTACTGTGGTGAGATGACAGCAATCTATTGCATGAGGATAAGAGTCAAGGTCTAACCCAGAAGAGCAAGGCTCCAAGAACCAAGGCAAAATGACAGCAATTTCTAGTAGGACGCACAGTCACCTTCCTTATCTTTCCCTTAGACACTTTGGCAGATGCTGTATTTTCCTGGTTTATGTTCATTACGCAACTGATACAAACATCTTGTAAACTCATTTGAGAGGAGACTATAGCCTCTTCAATGTGAAAGAAAGGAAAACACAACTAAACTCAAAACTGGACCATTCCTGTGTTTAATACTATTTATAAACTCTGAAAGGGACAAAAGATCTCATATATTATAATCAGTTTATTTTTATAAAGGATCTGTAAAAGAGTTATCAGACAGATAACTGGAAATTGTAAAAAAAAAAAGCACACCAAAAAAGTCTACCTGTAACACACAGTCCTTTGGGTTCATGACTCCATGATCTGAAGCACTGAATATGAACTTCATATTTGGACTCTTCTAAGGTTCCTCTGTTCCCAGTAAACAAACACCTTAGGACAACAAATACAGCACAGACTGTACCTTGCCTGAACAGTAGTTTTCTTGTGCTGTATGAATGCTCATATCCAGAAATGAAAGACAGGAAAAATGAGAACAGAATTGACTGAGAAAGACAACGAAATAGTGAAGTTAAAAATAAAACAAAGGCGGCTCTTTGTGAATCTCAGTAAGTGAGGCTATGAAAGACCTACAGAGCAAAACCTACAGATCCAGCACTTTACTGTAGAGAAACTGGAAGTATCTGGCACAACCCATACACTTTGTCCATGAGCATGAGTGAGATGGAGGGTGCTAAAGAGCTTCAACACGAATGACTGGATATATGCTTACATATGTGAAAGTGCAATAGCATGTATTTTCACACACGGGAATTACAGGTCCCTGGAACACACGCATTATTTCCATGTGAAAATTGCCACTCTTGAGCCCTTGCAGGGAGTATCTCTTTATGGTAACACTGCTCTAATTAAGTAGACCACCTGTTCCCAAACACCACCACCACATCAGTATCACAAGACAGCTGTGGGGTTTTGTGCAAATGCATCAAGAATGCCTATCATCAGAATGGCGAATCAGATGCTTAGGTACTGCTGTGTACCTAAGCACTAGGCTACTGCTGGGTGAAAAAGGAATGGTAAAAGGAAACACAGGGCTATCAGGCAACTAGATTTGTTGCCTATTACCCGTATCACCTAAATTAGGGATAATACTTCCCAGCTTTTGTACACACAGAAATACACACACACAGAGAAAAAAAAAAAAAAAAAGAAAGAGGTGGAGCTTGAAACGCTCCACATGGTTTTACCACGGGAAAGAAACCAATTCCTTTTACAGCAATTCTAGAAGACAACTCCAAGTACATGACGCAATACAGTGCAGACACTTGACACAGACCTACACAGACCTACTTGACACAGTGCAGACACTTGACATACAAGCCAGTATGTGTACACAGCATTGTGTAGGTAGACCTCCTACCTTTGGTACTAAAAAGAGAATAACCATGTTATATCAGCACCAGAGCTGATCATTAGACTAAGATAATCTAGGCAGAACTTAGTAGCTCAGATGCAGCACAACTCTAACTCACCTGTACTGCTTCTAGCTGGGGAGCACATTCACAGTATTTGAAGTTACAGTACTACACACTGTCACCTACTGAAGATAAAGCTGAAGTGATCTAAGTTATGCATAAAAATAATGGGGACTCAAAACTGAAAATGAAATTTCTTGGATCTATAAAAATATAAGCTGCAGTTTAACACTGCAGAATGTAACGTATTTCCTTAGGAATAGTCTGTAAGTTGACACTTCTTCTCAGTGACAAAATACATTTTTAATCTTTTCCTCCTATTGCCTCTCTTTATTTAACACATTCTGAAATTTCATGATACATTTGTCATTCCAGAATGAGATTCTTCTCAGATATTAATTTTAAAATGAAGTTTTAATGCAGGAGTCTTAATGCTTAGACTTTTTTTTTTTTTGCAGTCAATTTTTTGCACCCAAATCTGGGATAATTTTTAAAGGGACCTTTCCAAAAAAGAAAAAAAAAAGGCCAAAAATTAGTCCCTTTACGACACTTCAAGTTTGTGAATCTCAATTTTTGTTTGCACAAACTCAATGATTGCTTTTGAGAACAAATTACAGCATATTTTGACGATTCAGTAAAGTTTGATGTTGGGAAAAAAAAAGTTTATGTTTTTCCAAATCCCAATAATCTCAGACTAAATTAAGAAAGAAGTCTTAAACCAGGGATTTATTAGATCTGAAATAAACAAGCCTGCACAATTTTGGCCACAGGACCCTGTAGAGAAAAGAGAAAGAGAAAGAGAAAGAAGACTAAGTGGGAATGTGAATGTAGTCTGCATTCACCTACAATACATGATAAGGTCTGGCCACAGTTAGAAATCATCTGACAATATAAAACTCTATAATTGAATTGACGATTCAGATGTATGAATCCTAAACTGGAAGTAAGATGCAAATTTTTAAGCAAAGATTATAACTGACCATATGAAAAACCCTACCAATCAGTAAGCTACATTCTCGGTCACTTGTAAGCCCTGCATCAAAACTCTAAAGATTCTGAAGTCCGCACTTAAGATCAAAGGCATGTGACTCTGCATCTGATGTAGGAATCACCAGATATTCTTTGGATAGGAGAAAATAGCATACAACACATGTAACAATTGGCAAAAGGAGAAATAAATGACAAATTGTTCATACACAAATGGGGGTAACCCAGTATTTGCTCCAAGTTATGTCATACCAACCCAGCTGCCTGAAGTGCTCTTCTTGTCCTATCACAGCCCAGTGTGCATACACATGCACACATACCTACTTGGCTTTAAATCTTTTTATGAAGCAACACTTTCAGATTCTCTGTTCTTTATAAAAGGAAGAATATGAAATAATTACAAAGTTTAATTTTGACAAGCACTGTACAGATTTGACCAGTTTGCCATGAAAACATTGCAAGTGTTCTCATTTATTTCCTGAAAGTGAGTAAATACTCACAATACTTACCTCATACACGTTGAACTGAGATTGTCCTCTCGACAACTCTCTGTAACTTGTTGTGAATTCTCCAATGAAATCATGGCTGTATAAAAAAAAAGTTTTCAAATCAAATGCACAGCATTTAGTAATTTAAAGATATATTACATCTATTTATGAAAAAGAGAACACAGTCAATATGAACTGACACCTAAGAAAGGAGCAATGGCAAAAGATATAATTTGCTTAAAAATCTTTATTTCTCCCTCTGATGTGTGTTCACTCTATTAGTAATAAAAATTCAGAGATGAAAAGTATTAGCTTCAATCTTTCTGATGGCTTCTGCTTAACTTAGCTGCACAATGAGGACTAGGTTGTAAATTAGTGATCTGACCCCACTGTAAGCTTACAGAATCTGAAAAACCAGAGTGGGCTATCAGACTATCACCATTTTCTCACTGGATGACCACTGGCACCACAGACTCTGAACTGTGTGCGAGACTACGCGAGAGAAAGGGAGGTATTAAGAGTGTGAAAGGAGTGACTTAAACCAGAAAACACCAGCCCTACCAATTTGTGTAATGTGATATTGAACCATACTTTTAAGGTTCTGTGTCTGTCTTTTAAGCTGCTGTGTCTTCCCATCTGGGAGGAGAAAAGCAATCCACTGAGGCTGCTCAGCTCACAGTATTAGACACCATTGGAAAGTAGATCTTAACCTAACACTAAAGCAGCGGTTATCAAGCTTCTCCTTTCTAAATTCTATTCCTGCTCCAAGAATACATTCAACACTCCTGTGCTGTTACCCACATTTTGAAAACTGCTTTGTCAACTCTTAACCAGGGGATGGCACGCTGCCAAGGAGCCACTGTGAGCAAGGTGGCCAGAGGGAGCGTAGTGGATAAGCATCACTGAGAAAGGTGGCTGGGGTCAGGGAGCTGGGACACAGAAACCACAGGGCTGCCAGAAGTGACTCAACTGCAGGTTCGTATCTCAGATGGGTACCTGGAATGGAAGCGACCGCAGGGGTGAATGCCTAACAGCTGGCTACACAACTCCCAGCAGTCACAAGACCTGTTCCCATTCTCCACTCTTCCCAGCTGAACTTTCCTCACCGCTGCTCCAACTTCCATTCCCCCCTGCCCCATCTCCCTCTGTTTTCACAGTTGTTCCCTAACAAGGCATTGTATTTCCTCTACGCTCTGCCTCCACATCTAATGAGCTATGAAACTAACTTTTTTACCTTCTGTCCAATGGTAAATTAGAATAGAAAGTCAAAGTTTTATGACTTTGTTGCTTGTAAAATTTGTTTTTAAGAAATACAGCATGCTTCTAATTAAGCTATAAATATGAAAAACAAATTTAAATAACTCTATTGCAAGAAGAGGAAAAATGGAAACTATCCATAGCAATATGAAATTTCTTTCTTGATTTATTCATAATGAAATGAAAAAAACAACCCCCAAATACAAATCTCACTTCCTGAAACGAGCATGAATTCACAAAATATGTAAACCAAACAATTAAAAGGTTCAGCTATCATGCTAACGCACATGAAATAAGCAAAGCATCCTGTAAGAAAGCTTGAGAAATACTATGTGGTGAAGACATTCCTGATTACTCAGATTCAGAAGAGACCACCTCTCATGAAACACTCTTCCTCCAGTTTGGAGATCAGGAAATTTCTTCCGAGACAGACAGACTACGACTTTTCTTAAGAAACTTATTTTGGAGGTATCATCTCCTTTTATTAAATGCTCTCCAGACTGCAATGGCTATTTAACCAGGGGAACAGAGAAAGCCATCCATACAGGCTATGGAACTTGAGTTCTATATGCGCTGTAGCACATAAGGTGTATTTAACCTTGGGTAACCATGGCACTGGAGAAAAACGTACCTTGGTTAAGGAGGAACTTTCCCCCTTCATAACAGTTCTTACCTTAAATTTTCAAGGCAACTTGTATATTTCAAAGGCAGAAATTCAAACAATAGCTCAATGACTACCTACAAACCTGCCATAGCAAACAGAGGAAACACAAGCAATTCCAGACAGGGCTGTCTCTGGGGAAAAAAAAAAATCTGTTCTGCTTAAAAGTAATTGTTTCTTTCATTCTAAGAAACACTGTGGCATATACACAGACTGACAAGAACTGAGCTAGAATATATAATTCCTCTGACTAATCTAAAAAGGTATGGGCTCATTTAAGCAGCCTCAGAATTCTCTGCACTTAAAAGATCATCAGCTTGGATCTTAACACTCAATATTCAGATGGATGTACGCCCCTCCACTAGGCTGGCTCTGAAAGATGAGTGCCTGTCAGACAACATTTGCTTTTGCCAGAAGTATAACTCATTAAGAAAAACAAGGCACCAATCCCTCCCACTATTCGTGATCACACTTCACCAAATGGATCTCCTTATTAGTCTCTGGATTGAGAATCCAAAGAAGTTATTCTCTTTGGCTTCCTAACACCAAATACTCCTAGACTTAAAGACTTTTGTCCATGAGTGGCATATCAGGACACTGAATCAGAGACTCTTAGCACATAAAATAATCGCTTGAACTCCATCTCCCTAAATCTTCCACTTTGGCATTATGCTTTGAGGTGCTGAAAATCACTTTCAGAATTGTATTAACTTTGATTTTTTTAATGATCTAAAGGGAAAAAAAAACATGGAGGAAAGGAAAATCATCACCAGAAATATGTCAATGAGTAAGGGGAAAAGTGCAATAATTTATAAATCAGCTATCTAGCTGGAGTAGGAAGATGAAGATGGAGGACAAGAAATAAGGTGAGAGAGCCTAGAATCCAATATTTACAATCTCTCCTGCAGTGTTTAGATTCTCAGATGAATGTTTCGGTGGCCCCAGGTTAGCATGATAATATTTTCAGTTTTAAAATTAAGAAGAAAACCGTATCTGTGTAACAGATCATAAACATCAATACTGTGAAATGGCTTTTGCACCATATATGCTAAGTAACAATTTCTCTGAAATTAGTGAAAAAGCCTTCAGAGAGAAATAAAAACATCAGAGTATTGCTGATGTGAAGTTGCACATCATCTTATTTTTTCTTCTGTAAGACCTGTCTGCTAGTACTTCATTGATAAGGACACTCAACAAAAAAAAAAAGAAGTCACTGTTTCACAGAAGTAGGTTTGTCCAAAGCAACAAAACCAACTTTTGTGACTTCTTACAGCATCAAATATTTTGGGGTTTGGCACAACTCTTAGAAGCAATAAAAGGCATCGGTTAGAACAAGTGGTTCACATTTTGACAATTTTTGTGCAAAACCTGGTTTGAGACAAAGAAATATTTAATAATTAATGGTGGTCCTGTATTACTTTTAGTCAAGAAATTTTAAGTGATGTTTGAAAATAAATGAGAGCTAAGAATATACAATTACTCTTAACAATGTAGTTCACAAACGTGACAGTAAGAAACTCAACCCAAAGCACCCTGGGGCTGTTTTTTCAAAGCACAGATAACACAGAATGAGGAAAAAGGAAAAAAAACCCTCTAAGTCAAGACTCAAGAAGTCAGAGTCAAATCAAGATTCAGAAATCAAGTATATGCAGAGTAATGTTGCCTTACTGATTGCAGAATAACCTGCAATATTCAGTGTAACTTGCTTTGCTATCTAGCAGGCTCTCTGATGATCTTTCAAAGGTTGTTCCTGCCCAGTCTGCACATCTCTGGAGCAGGTTCAGCATAGTCAGGTGATCAGCTAGTGTAACAACTGCTTATAAACAAAGGGTCCATCAAAAATTGAAATTAATATAAACTGAGTGACAGCAGCATTGTACAAAAAATTTAGACTAATTCTTGAATGGGATTCACTTCAGATATATTTGGCAATGTCAAAGGCAAATTAGGCACTTTGGCTCTTGCTACAATCACTAGTAAGTCATAGGCACCACCAACTGGCAATTTATTCCAGTTAGGATGGATTCAATCAGACCATTTTCCCCTGTAAGCTACTGAAGTAGCTTAAATGATTAGTTCAATCTAGTTGTCTGATTTTTACATTGTCTGAAGTTACATGAGATGAGTGCTGTCTCATCTTTCTGAGGAATTTAACATGTAAGATGTCAGTGTTCTGTCTGCTTCTAAATTCAAAAAAGGTAGAAAGCAAAAGGCAAAAAAAGTATAAGCTGAGAAAGCTGAAACTGATTTTGAACCTTGTCAGCAAGGAAATGAATGGCAGCACAGGATAAATTTGCCTGTTATGATTAAAAGATCTGTTCGGCCACAGAAGCACAATATCATTAGCTATAATACTAGGAGCAAATTGCATCAGCAATATTAAAGACATTACTGTATAATAAATAATATACTCTTAAAAATCCAATGTAAGTGCATATCCATATATTTAAAAATATAAATTAAGATTAATAGGAAATAATTAAGACAGACCAACTTAAAGATAAATAGAAATCAATATATTCTTGTATTACATACAATTCTAGTACCATGATTTATGAGTACAGTTTCTAACCAAAGTATTAAGATACAAGCTCAAACAGTTCTAAAAGAACAAGAGGTATCAATCCAGTCTGATAGAAAACAATTCAATCTTGTTTGTCAAAATAAAGGCAATTTGAAAGGCTAATTTCTTCAGAAAAAAGGTACACTCAGTACAGACAGCAAGCTTGAATAATAACAGATTGCCCCTCCTGAATTTAGCAACAGAAATTCCACACATATTCCACCATCCTCTTTCTAGCAATGGAGTTATTTAAAACCCAGGTCTTCCAACTCTAGTGTTTACAACAACATTTGGAAGAAGATAGGCATGGAAATGAATACTCAAGCCCAATCTGAAATTATGATAATTAATAGGTAGTTTCTACATTGCAATACCTTGGCAATCATGAAGTAGCAATTGCAGGCTCATGCATTTTATCATACTTGAAAAGCAACGGTTTATGAAGCAGTGTTTTAAGCAAAACAAAGTAGATTATAAAATGGATTATGCCTCTCTTCATACATGTACATTAACTGACAACATAATGACATTCACAAAACTGATCTTACAGATCACAAAGCATTCAATCTTGCTTGTTCCATGTATGAATATACAAACATAATGTTTGAAATAGGCTAATACCTCATCATTTACCACAATTGCAAAACAAAAGAGAACTGTAGCACAGCAAAACTTTCTTCCAGTACCCGTACCTCTAAATATTGATAAATACAATTCTCTAGTCCTGTTCTGGCCACTATATATTTGTACATTTGAAAACGTGTATAAATATGCATGGATAACCCTAGAGTTTAACAATAGAATTAATGTCTTACCTTCCATCTCTATCCCAATCATACACTTCTACTTTAATTGTCCTATAAAAATAAAAAAACACAACCCTATTAAAACATATATTAAAATGTACCAGGGTTGCCTTTAATACTCGTATTTTAATAGCATATGGGTGCATCAATTGTGCTAAATCCAGAAGGCAGAATTTTCCAGTCATTTCTCATGGGGCAGGAAATAGCAAGGCACTCACATTACCCAACATATCTTCATAAATTATAGTAAAATACAGCAGAAGCTAAGGAAACAATTAAACACATTGGAAGTTTAACAAATATATTTTTACTTGCTGATGCTCTGAATTTTCTGTGTTTTTTTACAAATGATTCTTCAAACCTTAAAGTATTATCAAAGTTTTTAAGAACATTAACAAACTGGAACTTATTGTGAAGGTTTCTTTTGTATATGCTATTATCTGGAAAAGGGATATCTACTGTGGGGTAATAACTTCTTACAGGAAAAAAAGTAATATAACCACATTTGAGAAGTGTGCAGAGCTTGAGAGGGCCTTTATAAAATAAAATTATTAAGCAACAAAATACAGATTAAAAGCAATGTTCACAATACAAAGTAAAGCACATTTAAAGCAGAAAGGAATTCTAGTCCATACATTTTGGCTCTTAAACAAAAATAACTACTCCAGAACACTATAAAACATCAATATGGTAGACAGTATTAACCTCTTCTAAACATTTTGCAGTGGTGAAAAATGAAAACTGCGTGAGATCCACCCTTTATGAAGGCCCTGTCTGTGGCTGGAGATGAAAGAATTCGTAGTTCTTTAAAGACTGCACTTTTCTGTTCTTAAACTCCCCCCTAGCTCTCAAGAGAGGAGGAGGCTGCTTGGCTAACTGACCAAAGAGGACAGAAAAGTGCAGCATAATTTTTTTTTAATTCCTATAAAGCCAACAGGATAGTTGTTTAGTTCTTTCATCAGACTACACTAGAGAACCATCAGATTATACAACACAACCATGAGTCTGGCTTCCTAGAATGAAATGGGACAAGCAGATTGTGGGGTATGGGGGGAACATGAGAGGCAGACTCTGGGTACCAGTTTTTCCCAAACTGTCAGATTGCCCTGGACACTGTGGGAACACTCACCCTCCTCTTAGTGAGTCAGGAGCTGGTGGCAGGCTGGGTAATAAAACATTAAAGTCTGCCAACACACAAGTACTCAGTGCAAACACTTTTTCAATAGGAGAACTAATTAGAATTTATTTTATTTAAATCAGATTTGAAAGCCAAACTAGTAGATTATTATACACACAAAATAATACATGGATCTAAAACATTTTTTCACAGCATAAAACAATAACTAGGTGGCAAATTTGCAGAGAAGCACCTCATGAAAAAGCTTAAGAATATAATGGTTTCATACAGTTTCTTGAGTATCCCTCTGATGAATCTGCAGCTGGCTACTGTGTGAATCAGGATACTGAGACAGGATACTGACACAGTTTAGCTAAAAGTGTGATCCAATAAGCAAGCTCATGTCCCTCCTATGCATTACTTCACATCTATGAGACTATACCTCTCTTACAAAGAAAGGCTCAGAGATTTGGGGTTGTTCAGCCTGGAGAAGAGAAGGTTCTGGGGAGACCTTATTGTGGCCTTTCAATATATAAAAGGAGCTTATAAGAAAGACAGAGACAAGACTTTTTAGTAGGGTCTGTAGTGACAGGACAAGGGGAAATGGTTTTAAATTGTAAGAGGGTAGATTTAGATTAGATGTAAGGAAGAAGCTCTTTACTGTGAGGCTGGTGAGGCACTGGCACAGGTTGCCCAGAGAAGCTGTGGATGCCCCGTCCCTGGAAGTGTTCAAGGCCAGGTTGGATGGGGCTTTGAGCAACCTGGTCTAGTGGAAGGTGTCCCTGCCCATGGCAGGGGGGTTGGAACTAGATGATCTTTAAGGTCCCTTCCAACCCAAACTATGACTCTATACACATGTAAAAGCTGCAAATGGAAGATGAATGTGGGGGTGAACTGTTTCCTTAAGAATAAAGTGAACCTCTGAGGACAGCTCTAAGTATTCTTGCTTCAGGGATGACTGGGAAACAGACAAGATGTAGAAAACAAAAATTTCCCGTGTAAAGGATCAATCTTATTTTACTTACTTGAAGAGTGGATTTCTGAAAATGCAAATACTACAGAGCATATTATCATCACCATCATTAATGAAACAGGAAACATGTATCAGGATGGAGATAGTATATAGTTTTATTTATCTCCCCTTACTACAGAAAGAGTGTATATATAAGTAAATTCAACAATCAGTAATAATGAATCCTGTCCGGCCTAAAATGAACTGAACATGAGATAGAAAAATAATACCTCCAGACTCCCTGTATTTTAAGCAGCAACTTGCTTACTTTCATTCTTCAGAACAGTTTCACATGAAGTGAAGTCATCAGGTCTGTGGTATTAATAGGGGGGGGACAGGAATCCAAGCAATTACTTTGTAATTTGCTCCCACAGAAGCTGCTCCCCAGTCTTCCTTTGAGATATGGTTGAATACATGTTGAATAATTTTCTTTACTAGGAGGGGACTAGGAAGGGGATAAGGTTGATCAACAGCTGGTCTTACATACAGCAACGAATTCATGTCTAGAAGTTTTTCACATTTTTTATGATATTTCGAAACAGGCAAAGAAGGAGTTGTTTTGTCTACAAGTTTCTCTTTTCAACTCAGATTTAAGGGCTCTGACCACACCATTTGTTACATTTTATTCCTCTTGTGGAATTTCAGTTTGGGGTTAAGTTACCTTAGAATGAAAACTGATTAAAGTGAAATTTGTTCTGTGGAATGATGTCAAGAACAGCTCCAAACCTACTTTATCCCACCAAGTATTTGACCTTTGAAAAGAAACCATATTTAATTTAGTAAAAAAGGCAGTATCACAAGAGTTTTTTTCCATAGAAAACCATTATCTTACTTCCAGGTTTCAACACCTGTTATTATTAAGATAGACAGGACACACCAGTGATTTAAGTTAAGATTTACATAAGGTTTAGTGGGACTTGAGTTTTGCATTGTCTTACAAATCTGTGTTCAAATAGCCTAATCATCTCAGTGAGAAAACCTGAATTATTAAGATAAATTCTTAAGATTATCAAGATAAATTCTTGAGAAGGATCTTCAGACATGTAACTTCAATAAGAGCAATTCTTCCTTGAATAAAGCTCCTCTCTCCTGAAATTTATTTCATATTAAAAGGATTGATCACAGATCTTGAGTTTTACCTATTATGCATGACATGCAAGATATTAAAAGGCCGTTCAAATCTTCACATACTGATATTTTACCCTCTCTACACTGCTACTTTATCTTAAAGGACACAGTTTAGAGGACAGGTTCTCTATCGTAATTTAAAAAAATCTTTCATTTAAAAAAATCAAGGTTAGAGAATGTTGGGGTTTAGGATATCTCTGTCTTACAGCTTTTATGCAGAAAATAACTGTGTGTACATGCTACTTGAGAGCTCATATTAAGAGAAAGAAAGAAGAGAACAAAAATATTAGAGCTACTAATTACTACTGTAGTACTGAAATCCCATCCCTGTCATGGCTGCAAACATACTGTACGATTATATAGTGTGAGAAAAATTAAGTAAATCCTGGCCTTTTCACAATGAAGTGGACAGAGCTTAATCAGAAGCATACACTAACTGAAGATTTACTCTCTCCAAAACCAGAATGAATGTTTACTGTGATATATTCTTACTAATGACATTATTCCCACCTTTCACATCTATCACAGAACCCAGAGCACCAAAATTTGATTTGTGAAACTATAATTATCTGAAAGAGACTTCTGAGGTTTGTGTTTTTATGTATTACCACGCTGAGCTTAGGAAGCTAATCATTACCTTTAGAAAGAAACATTTTCAAATAAAAAAACCCCAAACTTTGGATGCTTTTTCTGGACTATCAGCAGATACTAATTTGAATTAATCTGACAGCTAATGAGTATTTCTTAATTTGAAACATGATTGTTGTAGGCAGGATTATGAAGTTCCATGGAGCCTTTTACTCATAAGGCATTCACTGAGCACATTATGTTGAAAGCATTCAAAGTAGAATCAACATGAGAAAACAGTAGTTATGCAGTAATTTGAGGCATGCTATTATACTTTTTAATTCTCTTTTGGAATGCTGGAGTTATTTCAATACGCCTCTACCACAGTATCTTTTTTAAATTATTAGGAAAACCTTTTTTCTTTAATATGATAAATAGTGCAGCGTCCAGAGACTAGCCTCATGAGCACTATTTTGCGTATGCATTATGCACATGAACCCATATACAAGTTAAAAATTCTATTTGATTAGAATGTACTTATTATGAAATTGCTGCATTTTTATTGCATTTAATTGAAAGATTAACCAACATGCATCAAGTACTTCACAAGGAGAGTGTTAGCAATGTAGGAGAACCCTTTTTCCTTCAGTGTGAAGGAACATGACATCAAGTACTGGAAGAGTATCACAGATAAATAAAGCAGCTAAGATCCAGTAGGAAACACTAAAAATGGCCTTTTCCCAAAAAATTATTAAAAAAATACCACTTTCTTAGGAAAAAAAAATAATCACAAGTCAATTAGCTTTCAACTTTTTAATACACAGATTATAAAGACAGAGCTTTAAGTTTATTACTGTGAAAGCATTCTGCTTAGCTTAGTGAATATAAGCACTTCTTACTCTCCTGCTTCTTCATATTGACTACTGAGATTCAGTCAGTTGATTCAAGAGTTGGTTTATTTATCCCCTGGCATTAGCTAGTAAATTACAAGTTCAAGGTATGCTTCCTCAGAAGACTAGGCTTTCACGGTAACTAATTAAAATAATTGTAGTGTACACACTTCACTGAATAATTAGCTTGATAAAGTAATACAATAAGAGTTATGGCATGGCAAAATCATGTACTAAAGTAACATAAAAGGTACATGAATGGACAGTAATCACGTAAATGGAAGCTGAAAATAAAAACTGAGGTAGAAAAGTAACTACTTAAATTCCAAATTAAAGGTTGTTTCAAAGACACACTCATAGGAAAATTATCAATTTGAGCAAAGTGTTACTGAATTTCCCTACAAGCAGCAATATGTTTCAACAAAGGATTTGGCTTCTGCTGATGGAAACTTTAGTTCACGGTTAAAAGAATGCAATACTAAACATCTTTTTATTTTAATCAATAAGATAAAATACCTTAACTTATGTAAGATAATAAGATATGATCATACCAATCTCAACTTAATAAAATAAAACAAATGTTTAGGGGTTACAGGGCATTCAAACCAGATTTTTGACCTTTTGCCTTTGAAATACCCAGACAAGTACATTTTGCATCTCTTGTTTTTTTCAGTCTATGTAAAGCTGAATTGAACCTTAGCACATCTACCCACCTATCTACTACATTCAGCTTACGTATTATGCATATTTTTATCCTAGTCTTCATATATTTCCTTCATGATTTTAAACTAAATAGTACACTATACACTGCTAAAAGTATTATGACTAACTGATAAATGTATACTTTCTCAGTCTTACCAAAGTAATTCCAGTACTCCAGATTTCAGGTAGCAGAGATAAACTACCAGACATTTAACTGGGTACTTAATAAAAACACCAATATCTAAATGTATTTAAAAAATATGAATGACGACAACAGAACAGTAAGTCATCAACAGGCAATTATACATTTTTCTTGTTGATGTTGTTAGAAGCTAACATGTCCATTTTTTAAAGAGTCTAAAAGCATCCATTGTTCCTCAATTTAACTAATCTGCTTGTTATTATTGGTAAAATATGGTTAAAAATATGGTATTATTACCATGTTTTTCAAACATGGATCCTTTTGCATGGGATCACTGAAAACTTCAAATCTGAAGATGATGATGATTACCTCCTGCATTTCTCATCTACTTACGTATATATTTTAAAGGCTTTCATTTATCAGTATCCTCTGACATTACAATGTCACCCAAGGAAGACAGATCATCACTGTTTTTCACTGAAACATTATTAAAACTTGTGCACACTAGTAACAGCAGCCATTCTTCAAATCAGTCTTTTCTTTCTAACTGTTTCTTAATCACACCATAGAGAGCAAAGAATTTTTTTCCAGAAATCACCACTAACATTTCCTACAGATTTAGCATATTGGCTTTATTTTTCTAAATTCTTCAATGTGATGAATTGTTTTGAACACATATTATCTTTTCAAAATGCTGATTAAATAACCTAAATAACATCAGGAACTGAACTGCACAGGAAAAACTTACATATAAAAGAATATATGAGTTAGGGGGAAAAAAACTGTATGTGCCAAGAAAGCTTAACCTATAGCTTACCGGTCATAGTCTCCATTACACAGTGCTCTGACAGAAATCTTGAACGCCTGCCACACTGGATTTAATGTATTTTTTATGACTTCTGTTTTGTGGCAGATTGTAAAACTGTAATAAAAAAAAGATATATTTTGTATTTATTTATTTTTTCTTTTGTGTCATCAAATAGGAATCAAAAGAGCTGTAATCTCTATTCACTCATACAATGTCCATATAAAATTTAATGTAAGAAAAAAAGAAATGCAGTGAAATCAGAGAGACGGGAGGACTGAAGAGAACAGACCTGTTTGAGAGAGATTACAGACTAGGGTGCTAAACAGCTCTAAACCTAAAATGTTTTTACCCAAAACTTCGACAAGAATTACTACCATTCAGTGAGTTATTTCAGACAAGAGCAATCTCCATCCCACTTGTTTAAACAGGTCTTGTACAGCCAGTAGTCAGTCACAGATCCAGAAATAAAGCAGTCTGGTAAGGATTTGACTCTTGCTTAGCGAAGCGATTAAGAAACTAAGCCAAGGGAGTTGTGGCTTTCTGATTTTTGTTCCCCATTTTATGTCTATGATTTTTTAACCAGGGCTGTCTCAAGTAAAACATATAAGCCTCTGTGAGATCCCACGATCACCTTCTCTCAGGTGAAATACAATGAATTGTTTTAATGCATTCTGCTTTCTCTAAATGATGCAAAATTAAAATATTTATTTTGAATCTTCATCTTGGGGACTGAACTGTTCAAAAGAAATCAGGACACAAGGTCACTGGTGAAATCACTACTGAAATTCTACATACAGATATAACTAAAGTTGTCCTTTGAGGGAATATCTTCCTTACATTCTGAAGGCCTGTGTTTTTATCCTGGCTATGATTCAGAAGGCATGCCTGAAGCTGAGACAGAAAAGGGGTCATCCTTCTGCCCATGGGTGCAGAAGTAGTGCCCCAACCTCCTGTTGGATTCAGCAGACCAATAAAGAATCAGTGGCTCAACACTCACCTCTTGGAAGGAAGTGGGGAAGCATAGCACTCAAGGCCAAGAGAAACTGCATATACTAGCACTCCCAGTAATGCCCAGAGAAATTTCACTAATGACCTTAATACCATTCACAAAGGACCCATAACTTCTCCAGGTTTGCAATTTAAGATATTTCAGCGGTTATTTAGGAAGCTGTTCCTATAATCTGCCTCCAAGAGGAAAAGAGCAGGGAACAGACACACATATACCCATACACAGGTTTATGTTAACAACTGTTCCAGTTAAGCTACTGAAACAAGTAATATCATACATGTCTAGCCTTTCGTTTGATACAATGTTATAGGTGAGGACTATCAGTTTCCAAGAAAACTTAACTTGCCAATAGACACCCATGTAACCCGTATGTTGACCAGAAGTTAGCATGTCAAGTCTTAGCAGCAGAACAGCAGAGATTAACCCACTTTAACAAATTAAAGCATGGAAGTAGCAACAGCCAGTTGTAAAAAAAAAATTTCTATTTAAGATATTTTTGAATTCTATTTCCTAGAACTGTTAAAAAGATAAAAGATATTTCCAAATTTGCAGTATAAAATGTTTTTATCTAAAACAATTTCTAAGCATTAGCATATTCTGCAGCTACAATTTTGAGAATTCTATTTAAATTAAAGGCATACTATACCCCAACAAAAGTAATGCTATTTAACTATTTTTATTACAATTAATTTTCAGTGTCTATATTTATTACACATTTAACTCTTAAAACTCTGAGTTGCAATATTTGATCTATTTGTTACAATAGTTTTATTCTTATACTGCATAACATGATATACTTAAATCCAACAAGCATTATAAAAGAAATACAGCTTAATCTGACAAATATAAAAAACCAAAACTATATTACCATCTGCAAATAAATAAGTTGCCTACTGTTTAGCAGCAGAAATACTTAACAGGCATCTACCTGCCATCTTCATTGCTTCGATGAAATACAAGGAAAGGATCAGATTTCCCAAAGAAGTCCTTCTTGTCTAGTTTGTTCGCACAAAATTGCATTAAAACTGAATCCTGAAATAGGTAATACAGAAAAGTTACATACATACAGTTTACTACACTAAATTAAAATTAAAAAATCATTGACTAATAACCATACAAATAGAAAACAAAATCAATGAGGGTATCTGCCTTCTAGATGCCCTCTACATATTCACATTCCTGTAATGTCTTTATAGTGCAATTTGAACTGCTGGAACCAAGAAGTCCTTTGTAAAGGGATGCAGAGGAAGGGTAAATTTCTGTGCTAAATGCCTCAGGATATTTCCAGTATTTTCTGATATCCAAAGTTGCATTCTCAGGGAAGTAGATGCACAGGCAAAAAATGCATATTAGAATTAATTTTAAAAACTCCAGTGAGACAGGATTAAGCCTTATTCCTTCAGTGACTTAAACCTGCAGTTGTCTGCTCCAGCTGTCTGTAAAGCAAATGGCTTAGCAACTTGCTATTAAGAGTCTAGAAGCTTCCAGAAAATGATCCTGGAAGATACCAAATACACCCATTCTGATGACGAATAAGGAGAAAAGTTTCTTTGCTGTGGTCAGCCAAACTGATAGTCACACATGGTCTCCTCCTTGGGCAGAGTCAAGAATGCAAGAAGGATTATAAATGCAAAGATAAAAACTGCAGACTCACCAGCTAACTGGGGCAGGGCCTGCTGGAAGACTGTGTTCCATAAACAGGTCTACAGGTGTAACAGCAGCAAGAGGAAGACTAGGGAAAATGTGGGCTCACCACTGAGTAGGGCAGGGGACTAGGTGACAATGGACATGGAAAAGTTTGTGTTTCTCAGAGCTTTCTATGCCTTGGTCTTTGCTGGTAAGATTTGCCTTCAAGAATCTTGGCCACCCGAGACCCAGACCTGAGAAAGTCTGAAACAGGGATGACTTGCCCTTGGTAGGGAAGGACCAGGTAAGGGAACATTTAAACAGACTAGACATACAGAAGCCCACGGGACCTGATAGGATGCGCCTGTGAGTGCTGATGGAGTTGGCCAATGTCACTGTAAGGCCACTTTCGATTATCTTTGGAAAGTCATAATGTTCAGGGAAAGTTCCTGAGGACTTAGAGAAAGAAAATGTCACTCCTGTCTTTGAGAAAGGACAAGGGAGAGGATCCAGGCCAGTATTTCCTCAATCCCTGACAAGATGATAGAGCAAACAATCCTGGAAAACATTTCCAAACACATGGAAGACAAGGTGGCTGAGAGTCATCAGCATGGATTTACAAAGCGGAAATTCATGCCTGATCAACCTGAAGCCTTCCCTCATGAAATGAGTGTCTCAGTGGGTGAGGTGAGACTAGAGGATGTTGTTTATTGTTGACCTTAGCATGGCCTTAGACGCTGTCTCCCATAATATCCTTGTTCACAAACCGATGAATTACAGACTAGATAACTGCACAGTGAGGAAGACTGAAAACTGGCTGAACTGCTGGGCTTCAAAGTGTCATGATCAGTAGCACAAAGTCCAGCTGGACACCAGTCACTAGTGCTGTATCCCAGATGTCAAAAATGGGGCCAGTAATATTGAACATCTTCATTCATGACATGGATGATGGGACAGAGTAGACCCTCAGCAAGCTTGCAAATGATACAATACTAGAAGTCGCAGCTTATACACCAGATAGTTGTGCTGCCATTCCAATGCACCTGTACAGGCTGGAAAAACAAACCAACATGAACTTTACAGAGTTCAACAGAGGGAAATTTCAAGTACTGCACTTGGAGGGGAATAACCCCATGCACCAGTACAGGCTGCAGGCCAAACAGCTGGAAAGCAGCTTTGCAGAAAAGGACTAGGGGGTCTTGGTGGACACCAAGCTCACCAATGTGCCCTTGGCAGCAAAGATCCTGGGCTGCATTAGGAAGAGTGCTGACAGAAAGTTGAAAGAAGTAACTCGGCACTGGTGAGGCCACCCTGGAATACTTTGTTCAGTTCTGGGCTCTCCAGTACAAGAAAGACGTGGACAGGCTGGAGTGATTCCAGCAAAAAGGTCACTGAAATGATTAAGGGATTGGACCATCTCTCATATGAGAAGAGGCTGAGAGAGCTGGAATTATTTAGCCTGGAGAAGAGAAGGCTCAGGGGGGTCTTATCAATTTGTATAAATACCTGATGGGAGGGAGTAAACAGACTCTGGTTAGTGGTATCCAGTGGAAGAACAGGTGGTAACAGATACAAATTGAAATACAGGCAATTCCATTTAAATACAAGAAAAAACCTTTTTACTGTGAGTGTGGCAGAACACTGAAACAGAGAGACTGTGGTGTCTGCTTGGGCATACTCAAAACCTGACTGCACAGAGCCAACGAGTAACCTGCTCTAAGAAGAGCCAGGAGGGTCAGATTAGACAATCTCACAAGGTCTCTTCCAACATCAGCAATTCAGTGATTCTAAAAATCTTTGCTGTACTGAATATGAACTATAAAAGTTTGGCAAAAAATCTCAGAAGATCAGATAAGAATTAATCCAAATACTGAATAAACTTAGGTAGGAAAATATCCCAGAGAAAGTATGTGACAGCTGGTGAGACAGTGCAAGAGATTGTGTGAGAGAGTGTGCACATGAAGGAGCATGACGGAGAATGCAAAAGAGAGAGCAAGAGCGAGAGAGATACTGAGTCCCAAATTATTTGCCACCTCCCTTCAGTGATTTTGAACTAGTCATCACGTATGTAAAATTTCCTACTGCTAGATGGCAGTTAAATGAGACTGAGTTTGTGCACCCTATTAACATAACTGTGCAGGACTGGCAGGTTGCCTGGAAAAGGTAAGTAAGATTTGAGCCAATGTGCTATTCAAATATACCACTATACCACTTCTGCAGAGAAATAATACAAACTTGACTAAGCTGGAAATACAGCACAAAATTAAGGTTTTTACTTCAAATATCTAATGAACATAAGAAAATAAGGCCTAAACAGATTAGCTATTGGATATATTAATAAAAAGAGAAACATGACTACTGCACAAATAGAAAAAAATTAACCACTTATGACGTATTATAAAAGTTAGAAGTTATACAAAAGGCAAAGCATTACCCCCTCAATACCATCAAATTACAAAAACTAAGCCCCAGAAACAAATCTCTTCAAGCCTCAAGGTATTTTTGTAGGTTTATATATCTAATCTGGTACTCTCCAGATCCCCTGAACATTCTCATAAAATGTCTGATACTATTGCTTTCTTCATTTAAGATTTGCTGTCTTGTCATTGCAAACTCTTCAAAGATACACCCTACAGCCCCATCCAATATATACCATGCTTTGACAAACTGCCTCCTTCCTCAGATTCCAACTAGTCTTTATCACCCCACATCTGTAATTCTTCTGTATTCTTCCTTCCAGTTTCTGTTTCCCGTAGGCATCTGCCATTAATAGGCCATGGAAGTCTTCGCTTTCTTTAAAGAAAACTGTTTAAACTCTTCTTTTACGGTGATTCTTTGAAATACCTTACTAGTTTTTTCCCCATAAACATTAATTTCACATTTTTTAAATAATATGACTCGCTATTAGCATAAAACCTTTTAATTACAAGGTTAAAATTTTACTTTGATGTTCATGCAATGTCAATATTCCATAATGGAACTATAATTCCATGGCTGTAACAGATGGATCTTTGTTAAAAACTGGACACTAAGAGATTAAAATGTGATTAATTACTTAGGGAAAAAAAGACTAGATTTAAAACTCATCTAATAATCCAAACCTTTATGCTTCATATTGTTTTCTGCTTCTTTCTACTTCTTCTATCTAAAACTAAGAGTAACTGATAGGAAAAAAGTATCTTAACTTCTTACATATATCAAAATGCAAATTTATACATTATAACTTTCACAATCTGGTGCAGTGTAAATCACACATCATTTTAATTTTATTTTTCAAAAAGCAATGAACACACACTTACTCGGCAACAGCCTAGTTCCTCTGCTGTTACTATGACTGTTCCACATTTCTTCCCAGGAATTCCACTGTAAGAAAATACAACTACATCAACTCAGTTCCTTGATATAATTTATGAAAGTTAAAACTGACGCAGATAAGCACAAAGTAAGCTTTCAAGCCACAAAACTGATGGCATGCTATAGTTTCCCTTTTCTGTCACTTGTCCTGTGTAAAAAAGTTGGCTTATCCTAAGTGAATTGGTAAATGAGTTGCATATTTATTCTAACTAGTAAGAAACAAATCAGTTTCAATTTTAAAGGAAATAGCATAAAAAGTTTAAATGGGATGAAACAACAATATCAGAACTCCATTTTCCAGCCTCCCATTGATATTTTATTTAGAAATGACTCTACAACTTACTGATTTGTGAAAAGCATCCTTTTGCAAATATTCCTTAAACAAAATACCCAAAATATATTTAAAACTACACACCAGCCTTATTTTACAACATTCTGAAATGTTTATGAAGACACATAATAATCTCACCACTATATCAGATTCAGTAGTTGCAAAATAAAGTATAATTCACCCAGACAGCAATTAAAAACATGCTGCTGCAACACCAGAAAACACAAAACAAGATCCTTAGCATAAAGAGCAATACAGGAACAGAAAAGCCACACATAATCTTGTAAAATTCAGTGCCAGCAGCCTTTTGTGGGGGGTGGGATGGGAGGGGTGGAAGTACAAATATTGAGATGCAACTTTTTTGCATGATGCTATACTATAAATGAGAAGTTCTGCAATATCCTAATGTCTATTGGTGTGTCCATTAGCACACACCTTGGCAATTACTTCTAGATCTTTTTTCAAAACTAATGCTATTGCTTATGCTCATTTTATTTCTAGCTCTTTATTTCTTTATGTCTGTCTTGAAAATAATTATTTTAATAAAATTACTTTCCAAGAAGACATTAAGGTAAAATCATATTTTCAAATTGATTGTATTTTTTAGGTTTTTCTAAGAGAACTAGAGGGCACTCCAGTTCTTCTGTTATGACAAAACATTAATGTAAACTTTACTGTTGTTTGTATTTTGCTTATTAGTTTCCTTAATTGTTTTGAAATCTTTTACAGGGGTCAACAGTTTTAAATAAGTTTAGCAAGACTGTGGTATAATAAACAACTGGTGGGAAAATAGTTCTTAGAAGCAGATAAAAGTTTAGAAATTATGAATAGAGGAACAAATACTTATGCAAATTTATGCAAGCTCACTGAAACTCTTGTTTAGAAGTTGATGTTTAAGTTTATAAGGAATACATCAGGGAAAGCTGCTCCTATACCACTGCAGTCATTTGCCAGTAATCAGAGAGATACATGACTGCTCTCCTGGATCTCCTCAGTGCTACATGCTAAGTCTGAATTTCACAAGGAAAACAGTGGATTGGGAAACTATTCAAGTTTTTGTTGTGAAATTTTAAATGACGATTTAAATACATACAAAACTTATGGCACTCTTCCATTTAATGTGGTATGACTTATAAAGTACAATACTTTAAGATCAAACAGGATAATTTTCTTCAAATAACAGAAAAAAAGAATCTGGTCATTCCAAATGTTACACAGTACAATTCACAGTTTTATCAGCGTCTTCAAATCATATGGTTTTAAATCTGTCACCCTTCAACAGCTCAAGACCAAAAATTACCCATTTTAGCCTCTGTAGCAACAGGATGTTGAAATTGAAATCTCAGATTTTCAGAAGATGAAAAAGCTGCATTTTTTCTTTTGAACAGTACTTGAAGCTTGTCGTGGTTTAACACCAGCCAGCAACTAAGCACCACGCAGCTGCTCGCTCACTCCCCCCCACCCAGTGGGATGGGGAGAGAATGGGAAGGAAAAAGGTAAAACTCGTGGGTTGAGATAAGAAGAGTTTAATAGAACAGAAAGGAAGAATCTAATAATGATGATAATAACAATAATAAAATTACAATAAAAAGAAAAGAATTGGAATAGACAAAACAAGTGATGGACAATGCAATTGCTCACTACTTGCCAACTGATGCCCAGTTAGTTCCTGAGCAGCGATCCACCCCCCAGACCAACTCCCCCCAGTTTATATACTGGGCATGATGTCATATGGTATGGAATACCCCTCTGGCCAGTTGGGGTCAGCTGCCCTGGCTGTGTCCCCTCCCAACTCCTTGTGCCCCTCCAGCCTTCTTGCTGGCTGGGCATGAGAAGCTGAAAAATCCTGGAGTTAGTAGAAACACTACTTAGCAACAACTATGAAGATCACTGTGTTTTCAACATTCTTCTCATACTGAATCCAAGACATAACACTATACCAGCTACTAGAAAGAAAATTAACTGTATCCCAGCCAAACCCAGGACAAGCTTGAAAAACTCTTGAAATTTGGTAGTAACAGCAGTAGTAGAAATGACTTAGTTATCAGGGTGATATTGACCTTACATGGTAAAATGTTTCAAGGAACAAATGACCACGACCCCAGCTTTGACAGGAAAGGAAGAAATAGAAATTTCAGAAATGTAACAAAAAACCCAGAAGTCCCCAGCACCACAATTCTGCAGGTTATTCCACCTCAAATAGAAAGCACTGGTATCAGAATTACCATTACCTGAACCAAAATTCTTCCTACTGAAGTATTTGAGCCCAGTTAACTGTGCCATTAGGGACTTATTTGAGATGTAGTCTGGGCAATGACAGTACTTTGAAGAAACAGCATCAAACATTTCCTTTGGTATGAAAAGTCAAATAGATTTATGCCACTTCTAAAAGATTATTGTGTCATATGGTAGATTCTGAAAAATATAACTCTGATCATCTCCAGAAGAGCTGGAGGCCTGAAGTAAACTGTTGATAAGCAAGCCCCATTTCTGACAAACTGGTCACCAAACAGTTGCCATTTGATAGAGAACCTTCTGCCACCCTGCCTGCAGCTATAACACATGGCAGTCAATGTCTGCCTGTCTCAAACTGAGATTTGCACACGAAGACATTTATGCGAAGACATGCTTCATTTCATCCTATGAACATGAAGGCCAAGGGATCCCCAACCCCAAGAGATACATGTGTCTGGAATTATCACTCTGTAGGATAGGGGAAACTGGAGAGTCAATCCCCTGAAGATATGTGGGTGTGTATGTCAGAAAAAAAAGGAATTCTTGATTGTTGAGTAGATGTGAAAAGTACACACAGTATAATCATAGCTGAAAGCAGTGGGGGTGAGGTTTGGCTTGACATATCACCACGGTTCTCAAGGACACATGCCTTATAAAAGAAGGATAATTATTACCATGATGGCTGGCGAAGAGGTGAAATGCTTAATTGAGATTATCATACAATTTCTCTACAGAACAAAAAGTTCTCATTATTCAGGAACTAAAAACTCTACCAAGTGACCTCTACAGTTTGTGATGCTATTAAGTACAAACTTTGTATGCTTATCTTGAGACTACAAGCATGAAAAAAGTATTGGACAATTTGCAGACACTAAAGAGTTTGTTCTCTTACAAATTCCCTTACAAACCATTCATTAAGAAAAAAATCCTTAAATGTAAAGTCAGCACCCTTGCAAAAACTTCAGTGGTTGCAGATCAGCAAAATAGAAAGACCTTTAACTAGCAATAATGCCTTGTGAGAAAATAACAAAATAATTTCAAGCTGGTCTTATCACTGTAGGAAAATATATAACCTGGAGATTCAGCATTACAGACCAGTCCTTCCAATTGCCAGGGAAATACTGACTAATATGACCTTGAAGATGAGCATGTAAGAGTTCCACCTGTTTAAATGCAGAATGCAGTGCCACTGCCCATCTTCTTTAGCTTTAAGGAATAGCTGGCATTGAGCTGCCCTGGAATTGGTTCTATAGCACTGAAACAACAATACAGACTTCATATTCAGGCAACCAATTTCTCAGGCTAGGTTCCTCTGGAAAGGGTTACAGATAACGGTTTGTGGGGTAATAATGAGGCAATCTATATTGCATAATGACTGCCACCTCCAACACTCAGTGCTAGTTGTCTGACACTCAGATATAGAAAATGTGCCAGTCTAAGTGTGAATAGGGTGCAAACTGAATGTGAGGAAAATCTACATTTCAGTGGGTCCTACTGGTTTGAGAGCCCAGAACCTGTAGGTTTTCTACAGTTATCACCTCTTTTTGCACAGTATTTGAGGGAGCAAATAATCTGACTGTTAGAGGAACTGAACAGAAAACTATCATCAAATGAAAGGCCCTCAACAATACCTGCATGTCTCTAGACAAGACACAGTCCTGAAGAGTAAATATTGTCTCCTTAGAACAAACGATTCCACAACTGAGACACCACATCTGCAGCACCTTGAAAAGTTTGAAAGGAGACTTTGAAGACAACTGGGGCTTTAACAAGGACTGAAAGGAGAACCTTTCCAGCATTGGTGAAAAAGTCGGAGAAAGATGGCAATTTATCTGGGAATTCAAACCTGAGAGGTTAAACAGAGCCTCCAATTTTGCAAGCTGAAACAGCAGTGAGAGAGGATGGAACATTTTTCGGATCACTCAAAAATTTACAGTCTTATCCCTGAATTTACAGAACCTAGCCCTCTGGCAGTCACAACCACAGATAAGAGGATAGGACAAACATATAGGAAGTACCAATTCCAGAGTTCAGATGTTTTTCTATCAATTATGTTCACAGCAAGATGACAGAAGAAAGAACTTCCAAAAATAGGCCAGCTGGCTCCAGTACAGCCTCATTAGCAGGCAATGGCACTCAGATGTGAATAACTAGCATAGAATGCTCATTAGGCTTTGCAATGGCTCTGCCTCCTCATTAAAGGGAATCCCTACAGGAATGCACTTAGTAGATCCTGAAAGAAGCATTGCTCAGAGTTATAAATGGGGCAAGCATCTTCTCTCTAGGAAGACAGAACATGCAAATATCTAATTCTGAATAATGTCTGGGAAGCTTATGCTCTCTTGAGAGAAAAAAAAAACGGTGTCATTTCTGAAAGTAGATATAGCTGCACCTCATCCTTTCATGCTAATACAACTGGGACATGCAAGGCCAGTCTGAGTAAATCTTACACATGGAGCTTGTCTTGAGAAGGCATTTAATGAATCTAGTAACCCAATAGGTAAAGAGAGTAAACGTTACTGTTAAAATGTCAGATTCTCCATTTCACCTGCTTTGTATGACTAGATTTGTTTTCCAAGAGAAATTATACAGAGCAAACGTGCACCTCTGTAACTGGCCAGTCTGTAAAATAAAGTGCAACAGTGAAGTATGTTCTTGAATAAAGACGGTCATCATCACAGAGATAACAGGCTAGCGCACTACCATACTGGGAGCAAGAGTCTTCTGCAACAGACTGCACTGAATTCAAAGCCCTTAATGGTGTCAGAAACAGAGGGGGAGGTCCAGGAGACATCCTCATACCCACCAAGACCAAATACTATTCTGCTCATGCCTCAGAGGCATAAGACGCTGGTGCTTTTAAGACCAATGAAACTGCAAGTCATGCCTGTCATGAAGGTGAAGAAGAAAAACATGCATGTATATCTCCACTTTTGCACTCACCATGAAGATCAGTAGCAAGGTATGTTTCAGCCTGCCTGACAGACCACTGCAATGGTGACCATCTAGGCTTGAGATGCTTACCTTCATTTTGATGAAGGACAAGAGTATCCTTTTATAGTACTTTCTATGGGAACTTTCTCTGGTGATATACAATCTGACTTGGAGTTGGCCAGCTCATGGCAGCCATGGAGTCCTGAATCTCATGAGGTTCTTGTAAATGTCCAAAGTAGATAGATCTGAAGTTTAAGCTTCCAATCTTTGTAATTTTCATTTTGAAAGAATGTCAGAGCTTACTTCAATGCCAATCAGAGAATGGAATTCAAGCTTCTTGAGCTAGTAAAGTACAAAAAGTGCTACTTCGGTAGGGTAGCTGATTGGGACTAAAACAGCACTGGGCATTCTCTTCTTTGCACACCCATTGGCAGAGAACAGAAAGGGCAAAATGCTAATGAACTTCAGAAATACTGTGAAGAGAAAAAGCTCTCTGATCTCAAGTGAAGGATTACAAAGAACATTCAAGTAATGTGAACGTGGACTTCACATAACTTGGTAAAGAAAACAGTAAATTCAAAGCAGTAAATATCTTTAGGGACAGAAGACATGCAATGTTGTCAATTGAATTATTTTTATTTGAATATTAAGAGACATTAAACACGCATCTATAAGCAAACAATCCTGAAATGCAATGCAATGGTTTAATGAATAAAGTAGGACAATAAATGTCTGCTAGACACCAAGGTATCCAGACTTCAGAGAGTCCAGAGTGAACAATCAACCAGGTACAGTTGTCTAGCCACAGCACTGTCAAAAGCACCAATGACAAAATAAAACCTGAACATGGGAAAAAGCTGATAAAAAGTCACAAACACTTTCTCATTAACAAATATCTACCCACACTACATATACAAAAAGGAAGGTATATTTCAAAATCTTTCACACAGGCCCACACAACTGTGAGATAATTTTAAGGTCTTTTTTCAATAGAATCTTCACTGATGTCTTGTCCTTTCTCATAGCTAATTTCAAACTTTAAACTTCATCTGGTACTCACTTCAGACTTCACTTAACTAAGTGATAACAAACTGCTAAATGGATGATTTTTAATCTATGTTTAAAAAAAATTTCAGGAATTTTCTCAGAAAAAAAATGTGTACTGTGCTGAATAATTTACCACTCTGAAGACAGACAGAACTATAAAGACCTTCAAGAAGTCAGCAAGATTTGTCTTACTAAATATCGGTGTCTTCAAAGTCAGCACCTTTCTCTGACGAAGTCACCACAAGCTTCCAGTAGAGTCAACTAACAGCCAAAACAGTCAATGGAGTTGCAACAGTGCAATTCACTGTGGCAGTTAGCATACATTAGGCCTAGATAGTGAAAAGTTAGTGAACTTCTGTTTCAGTAGAAGTAAACAAAATAGGGCCAACCTCTTGACCCGATTGACAGGATAGTGTTTGTGTGCTCAAGTACATGGTCAAACTATGCAACCAACCTGCTCACCATCAAGAACTAAAAATATGTCCAGAACAAGTAGAGACTGTGTGTCCCCATCCCATGGTACTGAGGCCCTCCTGGGACAGCCCTGGTAGGAGCTGGGCAGGGGCTGTTTCTCTAATTGGGTTACTGGAGTTCCTCCACCTGCCTTGTACCTCTGTGCTCCCTTGTAGGTGTGGAGATGGGACTTCAATGGGCTGATGGCTCTCCTGGGATGGGTCTGTAAGTAGCCAGGGCAAGGTATTATTGGGGTTCCTCCACTTGCCATTGTGCCTCTCTTCTTTGTTTGCAGACAAGCTTCTTAATCATGTAACCTAACACACCTCTTCTATTACAACACTTACTATACTTGTCCTCAAAGCTACTTCCTGGACAAGTTTTTAAAAGTTTAATATCCAGAACAGGATTAAGAGGAGAATCACAAAACACAGTTGTCCAATAACAACAGTACTTGCTGAAGTTAACCACTTTTGTATGTTTGTATCAGAAATCTGATAATCTGATCAGCTGATTCTTCAGTGCAGGATTTTTTTTGCAGGAGGTAGATTACAATTAACAGTTTCCTACTGTTTCACAGTAGCCAAAATCTTATTAAACAGTAATTTAACACTCCCAATAGTGATGTAGCCAATTTTAGTTTTTTGGGGGGGTGGGGTTTTTTTTTAGTGTTAAATTTTATACAATATTTATTTTATTGCAGACAATTTGTGATTAGCTACTGAAATTGAAGGACATCTTAAAAGTTAAGGTTCATCTACAAACCTTGATGACAACAGAAATTGATGCAGTTTTAAAGTACCATTTTCTGTGTAGTTTTTCAGGTTATTTAACGAAGTGATACAGTGAAGTAGTATTACTTCTAACATATATTATGTTACTGTGTGCATAGGTATGTTTTCAAGTTTAAATAGTGTATTTGTAAGAGTTTTCCTGAAGTATGCTGCAGATACTGAAACTTTCCTCACCTGCAGAGTTGAAGAATTTATTTACCCTTAAAATGAAGTAGCTCCCAGTGTGCACAGTCCCACCAATACAGAGAAGGGAAGTAATAAGGAACATGTAGTGATATTAATAGAACTGTTTATGTATAGGACAATTAAACCCCTCATTTGAAAAGAAATAGTGTAAAAAGGACTGGTGTAGTCCTTGAGGAGGGAGGGTAAGGTGGGCAGGAGAGGTTGCAGGGAGGGCAAGGAGGATTACTAGGGACTTGTCATAAAGAATGAATCTGTAAATATAGCGATCAGGTGACTGAACTATATTTGGAAACCCTCAAAATTCAGCAAAAATGCATTTATTACCGACCTCAATTCCAAATATTAAAGAGAATATGAATCATATTGTTAAAGGATGTTGCAGCAGTAATGATCACAACACTGTACTGGGTTTGCATGTCAAGGTTTTGGTAGTGGGGAACGGGCTGCAGGGGTGGCTTCTGTGAGAAGCTGCTAGAAGCTTCCACCATGTCCAAGAGAGCCAATGCCAGCTGGCTCCAAGACAGACCCGCTGCTGGCCAAGGCTGAGCCTGCCAGTAACAGTGGTAGCACCTCTGGGATAATGTATTTAAGAAGAGGAAAAAGCTGCTGCAGAACAGAAACTGCAGCCGGAGAGAGGAGTGAGAATATGCGAGGGAAACAGCCCCGCAGACCCACAGGTCAGTGCAGAAGGAGGGGGAGGAGATGCTCCAGGCACTGGAGCAGAGATTCCCCTGCAGCCCGTGGGGAAGACCATGGTGAGGCAGGCTGTCCCCCTGCAGCCCAGGGAGGTCCACGGTGGAGCACATATCCCCAGGCCAGAGCAGGTGGATGCCCAAAGAAGGCTGTGACATTGTGGGAAGCCCACACTGGAGCAGGTTTGCTGGCAGGACTTGTGACCCCGTGGGCGACCCATGTTGGAGCAGTCTGTTCCTTGAAGGACTGCAGCCCGTGGAAAAGGACCCACACTGGAGCAGTTTGTGAAGAACTGCAGCCCATGCGAAGAATTCATGTTGGAGAAGTTTGAGGAGGACTGTCTCCCGTGAGAGGGACCCCATGCTGGAGCAGGGGAAGAGTGAGGAGTCCTCCTCTTGAGGAGGAAGGAGCAGCTGAGACAATGTCTGATGGAACTGACCACAACCCCCATCCCCTGTCCCCCTGTGCCGCTAGAGGGAAGGAGGTAGAGAACTCAGGAGTAAAGTTGAGCCCAGGAAGAAGGGAGGGGTGGGGGGAAGGTGTTTTAGGATTTTGTTTTATTTCTCATTATCCTACTCTGATTTGATTGGCAATAAATTGTTACTTTCCCCAGGTCAAGTCTGTTTTGCCCATGACAGCAATTGGTGAATGATCTCTCCTTGTTCTTATCTCAACTCACAAGCTTTTCATTATAGTTTTTCTCTCCCCTGCCCTGCTGAGGAAGGGGAGTGATAGAGCAGCTTTGGTGAGACCCTGGCATCTAGCCAGGATCAACCCACTACATACAGTCATGGAATTCAGCAAGGGAACTAACAGCTCACGTTTGTTACAAATCAATTTGAACCATCTGCAGTTGGCTGTAAATTAGGGAAACTAAATCAAAGGCTTATTTTGATAAAACATTTAGTGAATTTGCAAAGACTTTTCAAGTTTTTTCATGTTACTCAATTTTTCAGCATGAACTGTATGATAAATGAGTCCTGCTGAAGAGCTGAAATTTCCCTTTGTACAAAAACTAAGTGATTGGAAGTAAGACATTTACAGACAGAATTTAGTCAAGGCTAATGGACTGGAAGGGCACAACTACAGGAATACCTCCCCACAAAGCAGTGCTAGCCAACCCCCAACATTTATGATTCAAAAGGATTTGTTTCAGATATGTGTAAGTCTCAGGAATTCAAGTAAATTAAATCCCATTAAAATATTTTCTAAACTTAAAATACAATTAAAGAAAGTTTACCATAGTTTTTGTGATAGAAATATTTCCTTTACTTTAAAATTTTTATTATTTCATAAAGACCCTTTAAAGGAAAACTATATAAATTCTCTTTCAGTTTGTCAATTTAAGTGGTCTGTTCTAAACTGTTATTTCATCCAGAAAGAGTTCTGGAGACACCCTGAAATTATTTTTGGCATGAAAATAGGAAACTTCAGATGCTTTTCCAAACTTACACTTGCGTTGGAATTGTAAAAATTTAAGAATTTTATTGCATTCAAGTATTGAGAAGAGTTTTTAGCATGTCAGCTCAACACTTCAAAGTTTTTGAAAGAGAAAATGATAGCTATCATATGTGGGTCTCTTGAAGCTGGCCACTGTTTTCACCAAGATTAAAAGTTTAGGGCCACCTCCACAGAACACCACCACAGTATTTGCTACAAACTAGAGAAATGCTTTTTAAAAATTATTTTATCAATGGCATTAAGTTTTTTACATAAAAAAGATAAAAGTCTCTAATAAAATGTAGGGAAAAAGGCTACCATTGGTATATTTTAGACACTGATAACAAAATACCGACTTCTGAGATTTTTCATAGGACTTCAAAGCTACTACTTAAACTAATGTTTAAGTTTGAAGTTGACAGGTACAGGATACAAGATATGTACATGAAAAGGTAAGTAGTGTATAAACCATATAAACCACTAAAGATAGATATAAAAGGGTAAACTGAGTAACAGAAATGGTTAATTACATCAAATATATACATAGAAGAAACTGTAGAGCTAGGAACATATTTCCTAAGAATTTTACATCAGATTAATAATGCATCATTAATATAACTCGATTAAGCAATTACACTAAAATAATATCTAAGTACATTCTGAATTTTGCAAATTGTTGTGGTTTGTCCAGATCCTGTTTCTTGTCAGAATGTGCCGTGTGGTGTTTTCACCAAAGTTTGGCCCAGAATAATATAAGGCTTGCTAAGCCTAAAAAACTTCATCTGCCCTTATAAGGAAATCAGTAATGAAGAAAAGTGAATGAAGTAACCCTGGTATATTACTCATAATGAACGTAGTAAAATGGGACAAGAAGAACGCTCCATCAGACAGAGTAACCAAACTCATGATCATTCCCTACAGTGCAATTATTATTATTAAAAGAAAAAAAACAAAAACCCCACAAAAATTCCAAATTAAAAGATATTACAATCATATTAAATGTCCAGCTATATATTTAAATGTTTGCTTTTAATGTCATATGTGAATTTATAGCATATATTTAGATAAAAATCGTAAAATATTTTCAATTACTCAAACCTTATTTAGGAACAGAAAATGCAGATTGTTCGAATAACTGGTGTTTTAAATGTCTGTACATCCCTATGAACAATGGTTTACAAACATCAAAATCCTCTCAGTGGGAGAAAAATACATTGATCATAAAGTTTTCCATAAATTTAGTAGGATAAATAGAAAATACTTCATACTCTGGATTGCCTCACTGTTTAGGAATTGTATTATTTGGAACAATAGAAATACGAGTAGGAATGTTTGGATTTGAAACAGTGAGGGTTTTCTTCCTTGATGCTTGAACAAAAGGCAATAAAGATTTATGGTGTTTTAATTTGAGAAATAGGAATAAAAACATTTTTAAGATTAGTATACTCAAACTATTTCTAATGCAAGATGTAAGGAAGTTCACAAAAATTTTGGATGAGTCATTTTCTTTGCTAATTGTCCAAATTGAAACTTAAAGTATCATAGTCTATAAAGACAGACTTCTATTGTATCTAACAACTTATTTTCTCTTAGAAGCCACATCTGCCAATCCCATATATCAAGATACCTCACAAAAAAAAAACCCCCACAACTCTAACCTCATGAAGCAGGATGTATTCATTCAATATTCAAGAATTACATACTTACACAATTGACTTTTCCAGTCTGCTCCCCTGTGATCCAACTATTTCTCCCAGTGTACAAAACATTTGTCCCAAAAAATCCTGAAAAGCAGTAACAAAAACTCAGAATTCATATTTCACATTGAAACAAATTTGGTTTCCCATTTACCTGGGCTGTTCACTATTGTAGAACACATTCTGCCAAACATCGTATCTTAATAATAATTATGCAATAATGAATCATAAAACAGACTATTATATATTTTACATAACACTGGGTTACATTTACAGAAGTAATTCTAATGCACTCCACTTACTGTTTTTATATTGCCTTTTTCATCAACAAAAATGAAACTGAGATGGAAAAAATTTAAAAACATTAGAAACATAACTGGTTTTTTTACCTTAACTGAAGAATTTTACTAAATTTCTCTTTTATTAAGAGATTCTACACTGATTCTATGAACTTCTTGGAAGTGAATTACATTGGCAGAAATTCAAGCCTGTGCAGGATCTGTATGAGCATCCTGGATTGACAAGTATACACGAGCATTGCTTTAATGACAGACTTTATTTTCATGTTTTATAATTTAACTATATCACTAAAACTCAGCTAATTTTCATATTATATCTCCCTGTAACATAAGTAGTATAGAAATATGAATGGATTTTCAAACTTGTATGTACATTGAAAAAAACTTTATGCTGCAGTGCAACTCCTTATCTTTCAAGTGAAAAGCGCTTGCTAGCTCTGTTCTTCCCAGCATCATTGGCAGCAGTGGTAACAGCAGCTTGTGAGATTTGTTCACAAACAGTAATGAGAATCAAGACACTATAATTCCTATACAGCAAACCATAACTTTATGATATTGTGTATAGTAGCGAATATCTGTACAAGTAGTTCTGACTCTTCTCCCAGCCCAGGCTGCTCATTCCCGTCTCTGAGCTGTGTGAGTTATGGGTCCACACAGCAAACTGGATCTGAGAACTAATCCCACTGAAGAGGAAAATAACCCTGCAAAAATAAATTTTTGAACTATGTCCTTTAACTGATCTGATACTGTGACACTGTTTCCATAAAGATTAAGTCTTTTAAAATGGCTATAATTAATCTGAAAATAGTCAGCTCCTCATTAATTTTTAAAATCATCAGGCATGACATATTCTAAAGTAACACCATTTTCTACACTAAAATGATGTTTTCTACAATTTTCTTTTTTTTTTTTTTTTTGTGGAGTTTCTATGATTAATTCCTATTAGTTCCACAGTCTGTTATTAATGACAATTGTTCATTACTCTGTTGTTTTTTCTTAAATCAGGAAGTTACTATTAACATAAAAGTCTGATTTCAGGTAGCCAGTTTTATAAACATTATTACAGACAGCTACAACAGCAGCACTGTCTAGTCTGGTTACTTCATACATCCGTTATAAAACTCGCTTCATTTACTTCTCATTTTGCCAAAACCAAGTCACTGAAACTGAAATTCTTCAGGCTGACTCTTTTTTATCCCCCAAACTGTTCAACTACTCAACGACACTGCCCAGTATTTCCAAAGGAATGGATCAACAGCTATTTTTAGGAACAGGGAGGATCTTATTCTACACAAGGTGACTACAATGCATGAGCAGTCTACTGGCCTGACATTTTTCAGAAAAAACAAACTCCCAGTGCATGGATATGAGCAAAGCTCTACTCACTTCCTACCTACTCACTGCCCAAATTCTTAAGAGCTACAGGAAAGAGATGCGGGAAGCTGGCAGCAAAAGGAACAATCCAGACCAACCTTGAGCACTTGGGAAATGATGGAAATGGATTGCTGTCATTAAGAAAGATATTTCTAGCTACCACCTTTCAGAGGGTTCTCAGAGCCATTGTCTTCTTTGTGTGCTTAAGATTATATGGCATAGTTTGGATGTCTTCAGCACAGATACCAAGTCTACACCAACTTGTACAGATTTCCTCTTAAAGACAATGGAGGGAAATAGGTATTTCTGATATTAATGTTAATGTCTAAAGAATAATGTTTCCCTCCACAACTGAAGAGTCCAGGAAATTGGCCCTGTCTAAAAAACAGGACCTAATGTGTCTGAGTACGCTTAGCCTGCACTAATTAGAATGTAACAGGCACATATGTAATTCAAGATCTACCTGAATAGTCTTCAGAAGAACATTGGTTTGTTTTCTCACTGTTTTGTCCTTTTTTTCCATGGGCTCAGCAAGATGCTCAAACCTTCAATTCCTGTTCCAGTAATCAATGAAATCTAGGTTATATATTTGCATATATCTTTGTCTGCGCTTCCATAGTGACTATCTTATCTCGTGTCTTATCTTTTTTCTTAAAACTTAATTATGAGGTTTTTGTACAAATAAGTATGTTTCAGGGGAAAAAGAAAAGAATTCAGATAAACTAGTTACCACAGAAGTGCAAACAATCTTGGGCAGAAGCCCAGGATGAGGCTTTATCCTTGTTGAAGACATTATAGGGGAGACTTCTATTTTCTGTATCCTCCTAGCTAGCATTGCAGTTATGCAGACCACCTTTCCATGATGACAGAGATGGAAAACGGTTTGCCAGGGGCTTTAAACCTTTACAAGGAGGATCTAACTGGAGATCAATGGCTAAAAGTCTTATCTTTTCACTTATCAAGAACACACATACCACATTCCTTCCATTATTCTCTTTTCCTCTGCTCCGGATTCTTAAAGGTTCTCTTATCAAAGCCTTTCTGTATTTATTTAAAAAAACTCAGAAGCCTCTGAATTCTACTCTTGCATCTCTAAATTTTAAAGTTACTATTTAATCCCTTCCACTTCAAGATGACATGAGCATAAAAGGTTCCTACTAATATTAATTGGGACACAATCAAAACATGTTTGCAATTTTTGGGACCCAGAGAAGTATCAACAAAATGCAGCATATCACATATCTGAAAAGATATACACGTGTGATTAAATATGCCCTTTACAGGAGGAATGTCCCATTAAAATTATACTCACAAGCATTATATATGTTATTAACCACAGCACAATCACTGTATTTGTCTCTATGCATCCATATTAGCTACAGTCAAAATAAAATAAACATATTTAGGAAAGCGTAAGCATTTCAGCACAAGAAAGTATAATAGCAAGGAAAAACTTACATGTTTTGATAAGTTAGGACTCTTCGAGTCAACATCGTAGCTTAAAAAAAAAAAAGTTATATCAGAGTTGCCAGATGACAGATCTGAGGACAATGTAAAGAAACAAAAACTATTTCACCTATTTCAACGTGTGAAATTTACACAAACAGATACATGAATGGAAGTCTCTCCAGTAAGTAAGGCAAATTGAATCATCACAGATTATAGGATTATGGTTGACTAGCTATTTGAAATGAAACAGTTTTCAATGAAGTGCAGGTTACTAAGAGAAAATATTCTGATGTTCCAAAACCCAAAAGCTACCAAAAACCAGAACAAAATTTAAAAATTAACCTTAGAAAACAAACTATCTTGTGAATTATTTTCTTAGGTAATTTTTCAGTCATTTGACTAATTACATAGAAATAACTGACAAAAAAACTAAATTGCTTTTAGCAAGAGTTTGACTTGTTCTTTTCAGCTTATCATAAACTTGTTCTTCCTCCAGCTAGAAAATGTCATTGTTTCTCTTCCACTAACAAGTCAGATTTCAAAAAAATGACTCTGTGAATTCAAAATGGATTAAAAAAAATTAATATAAGAAATTCTTCAGGGATTACTAATCTGTGTACTTCCATAGTCTTCAATCTTTATCAGATAATCCACAATAATACTTTTATCAAATCCTTCATTCAGATTCAATACCAGTAACTAAATCGAAAAAGTATTCTCTATGCCCATCTCAGCCTCCCTGCATGTTTCCATTCCCACTGTGGTATGCTATGCTTTTGGTTGTACTGCCACAACTTGTTGTTGGGATGCATTATGGACCAGATCACAAGTCAGGAGGACTGGAATACTGCAATGTAGCTGGATGTGGTGCAGCACAGTCAAAGTTTTAGAAAGATATTTGTAAACAAAGGAATGATTATAAAAATCACTAATGTGAGGGTTTTAAAAAAAAAAAAGTAATTGCATACTGTTGGTACAATTGAACAGAAAAACACAACCGGTAATTTGACCTGAGGGCTAGCTACACAACTAAAAACTACTTCACTGGCAAAATCAGTAACAAATCATCAAATATGAACAGAAAGGGGCCTGAGACATTGGTGGCTGTACAGTTTAGGAGGGGGCTCACACTCATTTATCAGAACACCAAAAAATAGAGATATACTCGCCGCTTCCTTTTTGTTGCAGAAAATATGAATCATATGAGGAGTTTCTTTCTGTGAAAAGTAAGAGTTTGGCCAACAGTGGTATGCAATTTTTCTGGGGAATTTAAAAAAGGAAGCTTTCTAAATGTCCTTCTTTCCTAATCTAAATCAGAGTTTTAATCCATGAGTAGCTATATGAGATTGACATTTTTAACTCAGAGTTCTACAATATTTCATTTCTCATCACTGTTATAGGGATCTAAAATAAATTCACAGACTATGGCTAAGGTCACTTGCAGGCAAACATTAAAAACAGTTATTCAACTTTGAGTTCAGAATAGACTTGTGCCCAGGTAATCCAAAATAGCTACAGAAAGCAGTCAGGTCTTTCTGATAAGTACAGAGTATGTTTGATATTTACAGCTTTTCGTAAATAAACAAACAGGAGTCCATTTCTCTGAGTACGTGAAGAATCAAACAGGAGACTGTATTTTCCCTTCCAGGTCCAAATCATTTTCAGATAGCACTTATCCAGAAGTTCTTTAGAGACTTTCCTTTCTTTGCCTAGACTAAGCCTAGCTCTCTCTTTCTTGGTTCATTTCTTTTGCTCTTCTCTTCTATTGCACTGCCTCCTCCCCATCACATACATGCATCCTACAAGGAGCAAGAGGCAACAAAATCAAGATTCCTACACAGCCCCAACTGTGTCTTTATTTCAGCAATGCTTTACCTACATGGACGAGAATCCTTTATTTCACAAAGTGACTAGCTCTTACTTAAAGTTATTTTAAATAGCAGGCAACAGTTATACTTAGCTGATTTAATGACATTAAACCCAACTTCTAAAATAAAAAATAAAGTCTGCACCGGGCTTCCATGGGGAAGATCAAAGAATTGTACCTAGCCATCTAGAAGCACCCTGTAATCTATCTTGGCATTGAGTATTTCCTTTCACTCCTTGAAACAGTTGAAGTCTAGATGAAAACGGCTAGCTGCTATCCGTGTATTGAATGCAATGGAACTTTTTTCCTCACTCATCCTTCCAACACACCTTATTAACTTAGGAAGCATTCTGACATGCTAAAAAAAGACATTTACAGCTAAAGAAAAATTAGACATGTTTGGGTTTTTTTCCACGATATAGGAAATGCTGCCATTCAAGAGCATTTCAGTACATCCTGATGGCAATTTAAAACAAAACCAGCAAAACTACATGTAATTTTATTAATTTTGCTAACACACATCTATCAGGCATCATACTTTTTCTTCTACTGCTATGGGAAAATCATCACTAATGTGATCACTGCTCTATTTTATGCTCTGCTTAATGTACAGATTGATTTGCATTCCAGAAAGCGGGGGGGGGGGGGGGGGGGGGGGGCAAAAAAACAAAATAAAATCAAGAGACCATTAGAGTCACTTCAAAGCAACTAGTTGGATAAGTAAATGGCGCACTGAGACTAAAGCCTAGAAGATTTTAAAATGGCTTTACCATGAACTTCCTAGGAGATTTTAGGCAAATTATGAAGTCTTTCTTCATCTGTTTTGCTGTCTACAAGACAGAAATGCAATAAATGCAGTTTCTATATCAAGGCAAACTTGCAACATAACTTTAAATTGGGAAGCGATAATACTACAAATTACCTCTACTATAATCAACACTTGAGTAGGATTTGTCACAATTCCATAAAGTATATCAGGACACCTCAATCTTTAGGATTAGAAAGTATAGGAAGGCAGACTACACTGCATCTTTCTTGATAAATTTATTCGGTAAGTAACTTAACAGATGATTCTCCTAAATCTTTCTCAAGAACAAATAAACTAAAAGACATGAAGGCAGAAATCTTAGGAACGCAAAATAACAAAACTCAAGCTAAAGTACATCTTGAAAAGGAAATGAAAGGAAATAGGAAAATGGTTCTTCAGCTAAAAAGGACATGTAAAGAAAAATCGTGGCCACTATGCACACTCTACTGCAAAACTGAGATAATTAAGGGAAAGCCATTCACTATGAGGGTTATTCAAGTGCTCTCTCATAGGGCAAGGTTTGGAAGAATTGCTAATAAAAAAGAGGATGCGAATTAAAAAAAGAAGACAAGCTTGATTATCACAAAGACTGAAATAATAAGAATGGGGTGAAATGTAACAGATACCATGCAAGGTGACCTGGTGACTAGACTCTCAATTCTATTTTCCAAAGAATAAAGTGAAAATCAAACCAATTCCACCAGTGGAATGAAATGAATACATCTGGATTAATGTCAAAAGCTATCTATTTCTAGGACAACTGCTTTCATTTTAAAATCTTAAAATTTAGTATATTTAGATGCATACTGGCATTTATTTTAGTAAAGAAAATTTTGCCTCTGTACTACTTATACAGTATTTTATTTCTGGACAGTACGTGCATACCTGTTTTATTGGCTATGCTGCAAGAATATTTTAACATTTTGACATCCTTAGCTTTCTAACTATTTTCTAAAAGTAATGATTGTGTATATTATTGTACTTTGACTAGTTAACACCTGCCAATTTCTTAAACCTTGGTTGTTCTTATGTTACACATTTATTTCTGAGGAACAATGCTAAATCAACCCTGTTTATTAATGTATTCCATGTCAACAGATAATACCTCTTTTCAGGTTAATTTTATGCTGGACAAAACTTAATATATTTACAGAGGCTGCAATATTAGAGTCAAAGATTGTTAACTTACAAATCAAATCGCAGATTCTCTCTTTCTTCAAAGAAGTAGTCCATTATAAATTTTCTTACAAAATCTGGATTTAAAGTATTATCAATTACTTCTGTTCTTCCAAACTGTAAAAGAAAAGCATAAGCTTAAGCCACATGCTATAATGAAGTATAATTAAGTAGACTGCCAATATCAGCAATATGTGAGATATGAAAGAGCCTGTAAAAAATTCTCTTAAATAGATGCCATGAAAGAAAATGACTGTATTCACAGGAATAGATCAGTTATCTGTGGATGAAGACAGACTGGCAGAAGAGATCATATTTCAATACAAAAAGTGGTGCATGCCCTGTATCATATAACCTAAACTTTATAAACATCAACTCCCAAAGCCAATCAGAATCCACAAAAATTTGGGGAAGAAATTCAGTAACATAAAAATCCACTATTTCCTCAAAAACATGACAAGAGCAGCAAAAGCTTGTATATATTGCTTACTTCAGATAGCTTTAAATATCAGGGGACATAGTTCTTCCATTAGAAGTGTATCATTTTGGCGTTAACCAGCTCCTATTTCACCTCAGTTCAGCTCCCTGAAGCTCTCTGAGCTTTCTGCAAAAACACCTTTTCTTTCTTGGTGTTTACAGGAAGAGCCTCAGCTCTCATCAAACTGAAAATATTTTCATTTTTAAAAAAACAAAAACACTTTTGATTTACTTACGTTCATAAACATCACAGATATAAATGACTGATCATAAAATATCAATGTGATAGTTTTGTTCTTGTTTTAGCTGTTCTTTCAAGATACTCAGAAAATAAAACAAAAAAAGAATGAGCTATTATTGAAATCAGCATTTCATTTTGTCCTACACATTGAACATATCAAGACATATTTGAATATAGCCTACTGAAAAGTTTTTTGACAGTCTGCTGAAAGATAATCATTAAGGAGTCCTCAAAAGTCCAATTTGGCACTGGAGACTTTTGAATGACTCAAAGACTGTCAACCTCTTAATTGACAGGACTCAACTAAATCAATAAACATGGATAAAGAAAGAATAAACCTTCTTGTAACTGAAGGTTTTTGAAATGTATTTCCTAAAAATGTTCTTGCATCACAGATGTGAATTTAACCACTATAACCTGCACAGAGCCCCTCAGCCTCCAACAGGAGCCTCCCTGTACTGGTCCCTGCATACTTAACATATATGTGGTATGGAAGGACAGAGCACACTCCACTGACTCTTCCTCTCAAAACTACAGTGCTTGATTCTTATAAAAATAAAATTGTAAAGAACTGCAGCTACATTATTTGTGTGCTTTAAAGCAACTCCATTACTGTCAGCAACTCTTTTTTTCTCCTTTGAATGACTGTGTATGCATGCATTCAAACTGCAGGGGACTGATTCCAAGCACCATTCATTCACACAGGTCATCTGGAGAAGTGGGCCTGTATCTAAGAGGACAACTGCTTTGCAAAAAGCAGCTACCCACCCAAAGGTCTCAGGTACAATAAAATGTTCAACAAAAGTTAACACATCTTCAAGACACAGCTCTATAAAGTCTAAGGAAAAGGAACAACCCTCAGAAGTGACACAGTGGTGATTTGCGTCTTTACAGAGTGTGCTTGAATCCTGTTAGGTACCTTCACTTTCGCTATGCTGTGAGATGTTCAATTGGTACAGTCTTATTCAGAGATCTCCATATTCCAGCACTTCCTATAAAAGACAGAGAAGCAAAACTATCTTCCCAATGAACGATACCATCTCCAAATAAAAAGGCAAAGAATATTTAACATATAGCATCAATTAGCATACTCCTTTGCCAAGACTTTACATCATTTCTTAAAACCTAAGTGGAATGATTCCCTGGTCTCATTGGAACCTTGATATCCCCTGCAAGAAGGCTTCTGAATATGTCCTAAAACACAAATTGTTTAGAAAGCAACTTTACTCATTAGCAATCACTGTATTTCTTCAGCTCTCCTAAGCCAAAGCAATAGCTATGAAGTGGGTAAGCATTATACGGAACAGGCAGGAGAAATCTCCAGAAGCTCTCCAGAGTAACGACGACACTGGATATTCAAAATAAAATCCCTGAGTGTCATAAGAGAGGACTAGCACAGGATGCACATGATCCTGGAAACAGATCAGAACATGAACAAATAGTTTGATCCTTACTGTTTGTTTTGGATGAAAAAAGTCAGTCTCTTGAGAAATTATTCAAGGTATTCTCTGAAACATTGGGATAAAGTTGACATGTAGAGCGCTGTAAAAAACACTCTCTTGAACCAACACTAGTGACTACTATGGCCATGTATTAATCAACGACAAACGATAGCAGTGGTAGAAAGTTGGCATTTCTATGGGAATAAGTATGGCTGGAATACTAGCCTGGGATAAAGGGCCTTTCTTTCCCCTCTGAATAACAGCGTTCAAATTTTATGTACATTCAGTCTCCAATCAGTTTCCAGGTCAAATAAATCTCAATGTTTATAAATAAAATCTTCCCCTGTCATTCAACAATATTGGAGCCAGGAAAAATTGAAAGCTGGAATGGCTGATAAAATGAAATATGCAGCAATATCTAAGCATTTAGTACCACTTGAAGGTATGCACTGAAAATGAGAAGCCACTCTCTGACACAAGCCAGTAAACAGCACTTCATCAGACCAGGGATGAGAAATGAAAACAATGGGGTCATAAGGACCATCCATTTTGCAGTTCTGAACAGGGATATATCTCATCTGTGTATTTTTTTCTCCTCAAGTGTCTTATTTCTTCCATTTGTACTCTTGCACTAAACTCTCCAAATTCTCTCAAAGACTGGATCAGCTGCATAAAGAGGAGATTTACACTTAGAACTGAAATCTGATAAACACTGACCTACTCTAGAAGCAAAGGACTCTGATCCTTCAAAAAGAAGATCAAAAGGTGACTGCATTGTAACTGGTAAAGCTACCAGAGGCACAGCAAGTAAGCAAAGAACACGTATTAAGTTCTGGCAGTCTCTCATGCTACGTCCAACAGAATCAGACACACATATACAAAGACATCCATGAAAATATCTCCCATCCTGTGCAGATTCAAGAAGCAAATTGTCCTGGGAGACTCCTTAATCACCAGGCAGGAAAAGAAAGGTTACTGAAGTTCTTTAAATCCTCAGATTAGGACAAGCTTGAAGGAGAGTAAGAGGATCTTCAATCATGTGGGACGTACGCTTCCATATACATGGAAGACACAGAGAAACAAAGAACATGGGGAGCTGTAGCCTAAGAAAGTTTACTTTCTGCTGCCAAAGTCATCATCTAAATTCAAAGACACAAACCCAAAACCTAAGTGAGCTCAGAGGATAACTTGTCAAAAGAGTTCATTTAGGGGCACTAATACCTCTCTTGACAAACATCTGGCTTGACACCTTCATAAACAGATCATTTTCTGACAGTATGATCCTTCTTGAAACAGTAAAGGCAGTTTGCACAACGCAAGGATACACCTGACTTTGGAAAAGCCATTCAGAGGAAAATAAAATTAATGGCTAAGGAAAACAGATAAGAATCATATAATACTTGAGGTTGGAAGGGACCTCAGGAGATTGTCCAGTTCCACCTTCCTCCTCAAAGCAGGATCAGCTAGAGTAGGTTGTCCAGTCAGGTTTTGATTATGTCCAAGGACAGAGACTCCGCAACCTCTCTGGCCAACCTGATCCAGTATAAGATCACCTTCACAGTAAAAAAGGTTTTTTCTTATGTTTAAATAGAATTTTCTGTATTTCAATTTGTACCCATTGACTCTTGTCCTTCCACTGGATACACCTGAGAATAGTCTGTCTCTGCCTTCTTTACTGCCTCACATCAGGTATTTATAAACAGGGATAAAATGTAAGCCTTCTCTCCTCCAGGCTGAACAATCCCAGCTCTCTCAGCCTTTCCTCATATGAGAGATGCTCCAGTCCCTTTAACATCTTAGTGGCCCTTTGTCAGACCCACTCTACTACGTCTGTATCTTTCTCATACAAGGGACCTCAGCACTGGACACAGCACTCCAGCAGCTATGATCTCACTGGTGCTGAGGGCAAGGATCACCCCCTTTGACCTGTTGGCAGTGCTGTCCCTAATGCAGCACACGATGTTGGGCTTGCATACTCAAAAAACCCTCTCAATTTCACTCAGATGTAAGGTACTAAGGGACTGGAGACATGACAACTTCTACAAGTGCATGAAAAAGCAAGATAAAGGCACATAGCTAGGTAAAGGAAAGCACTGTTTCCCTTTGTTCCTACATACCCTAAAATGATTGTGACTGGAGGGGGACACAGATGCTCACCTCAGACAAAAAACCCAGCTTATAGAATCATAGAATCATTTTAGGTTGGAAAAGACCTTCAAGATCATCGAGTCCAGCCATCATCCATGCCCACTAAACAATGTTCTGGAGTACCTTGTCTACGTGCTTTTTGAATACCTCCAGGGGTGGTGACTCAACCACTTCCCTGGGCAGCCTGTTCCAAAGTCTGACAACCCTCTCAGTAAAGAAATTTTTCGTAATATCCAACCTAAATCTCCCTTGTCGCAACTTGAGGTATTTATACAGCCTTGTGGCCTCTCTCATGAAGTTCAACAAAGACAAATTCAAAATCCTGTATTGGTACTGGGGACAAAGTGGTGCAGTACGAGCTGTGCAGAAAAGGTCCTGGTGCAGCCTTGAGGGTTTAACAACACATTGGGTTGTATTAGGGTCAGCACAGGCTGCATATCAAAGGCGACAATTATTCCCCCTCTATTCAACACATGTGGGGCCACACCTGGAAAACTGGGTGAAGTTTGGGGCTCTAAATGCAACTGAATCAACAGACTGGAGGCAGTTCAGCTAAATAGACAACCCCCTCCCCCAAAAAATCAGCAGGCTGGAGCACACAACTTGAGGAAAAGCCAATGGAGCTTAGTTTGTTCAGCTTGAAGAGAAGGTTTGGGGAAGATCTATTTCAACTACCATCCTCCACTCCCTAAACAGCATTAAAGAAGACTGAGCCAGACAGTTCACAGAGAGCGCAACAAAAGGACAAGATGCAATAGTCAAAAGTTGCAACAAAGGAAATTATGAAGGGATATAGGGAAAAACTCTTCCAGAATGAGTGAGTAAGCACTGGAATGAGTTGTGCAGAGAGTTGTGCAGTCTCTGCCATTAAAGAATTTCAAACCTTAGCTGGGAAAGCCCCTGAGCAACCTGTCCAAACTTTGAAGATGGCTTTGCATGGATCAGGAGGATGAACCAGGCAGAGCAGATGAGCAGGAGGCTGGATAACGCAAAGGTTCCTTTCACCTAAATTATTCCATGATTATGTCATATTTCATATCTTGGTTTTTTTAAGTTTTATAGTTCCATTAGAAATAGAACTATGTATGTATTCAAAGGAAAAGTTACTTCAAAAGGAGAACAAAACAGTTATAAAATGGCAGCTAAATGGCAGTTTTCATTTTTTTTAAACAGTAAAATAAAAATTTATAAGTAGTTTTCATCCCTCCAAATCTGCATTTTTTTCAGTAAACAATATTTCACTTTACACTACAACCATTTTACACTTGGGAAACCTTTCTGACTTGATTTAAAATGCATGACAGAAGTGTATTGGTAAAAGAAGATAAATATGCAATATGCTCATAATTAAATCACACTGAGACCAGAGAAGGCCTAACAGAGTATCCGTTACACTGTTACCTTTATCTATCATCAGTTATACTGAAATTGCTACAAAACTCAAGAGACTGAATTCAGTGGCGCTACTAACTTTTCTTTAAATTATTTTAAATTACCTTTTTTTAATTGAGGTTTCAGTTTTTTGGTCTGTTTACTTTTTTCCAAGGGCTACACAAATGATTATTTATATTAGTTTTCTGTGAAGAAATAACTGACAATTTACTATTAAAATTTATCTTATAGATGACATTAAAATGCTGGCCTCTCAAAATCACAGGTCTACACTTTTCAGCTAAATAAAGAATCATCTTTTTAAATCTACTTTCCCAATTACCTATAGCCTTTTTTAAGCAGAACAGGTTATTTCTATAATCCAGTCACTTACGACTAATAACATAGTTGCTAATTAATTAGTTCTCCACATGGCCTACTTTCCCCACTAATAGTTGTGTAAAGCTAAAATCTTAACATGGCCAACAAGCAAGTACCTTTAGAAATGTCATTCAGGAGAGTAACAGAATCAATTTAACTATTTAAAGGAAATAAATGTTCAACAAAGAAAATCAACAACAGAGTCCCTTTCCTGGATTTCCCAAGATGGAGAGTCTTTGTCACCTCCTAATGCAAGCTATCCTGGTAGAAGGGGATTTTTAAAATTTATTTAGTCATTTGAATTTTTATGGCATCTCAGTCTAGTGATCCAGCCTAAGGGGCTACAAGGTTAATGGAAAATCATAACCTTCATTTTAACATCAGACTTATAAAAGACTAGCAAGTTGGGTAAGTCCAATACCAAAGATACAAAGCAACTGTTGTACCTATGAGAGTCTAAACCAACCCTCTGCTAACCACCTTCTATATGAATTCTCTGAATTAATTCTTGCTTCAACTTTATGGCTGTGAGTGAACTTGAGAATAATATCTAGTAAGCACTATTCTCTTGTTTTTTAAAAATCTGCAGTGATTTACCACAATTGCAATGAAGTTGTTGCAAAAGTTAAATCACCCCCATTCTGAACAAGAAGTTCTTGTTTCTTGCCTGATTTTTATTTCACTTCCTTTTCTGTCTTTTGGATCTTTCTATACCTTTGTCAGACAGAAACATTTTCCATTATGAAAGTTATGTTCTTAGTGTTATATATATAGCTGATTAAAATTATCTGTAATTCACTCCTTGATTAGGAAAATAATTTGAGTTTAAGTTTTGCAGTGTAGCATATGTTATTTAATCTTTTAATAATTCATTACTTTTATCTCTAGTCCTTTGTCTTTTAAACATCTTTCCTGAAATGTGAACAGTCAGAACCTAGTATTCTGTTACAATTCTAGGAAACTAAAGAACTAAAAAATCGTTTAAACTATCACTAGGTTCTTGGTTCTATCTAAATGGCTTTTGAAAGTTCTTTAGGAAGCTCCAGGTAACACTCTCCATTGCAAGCTCACTGCACAAAATGGTATATGAACACTCAACAAAAGATAACCCTCTTCTCAGAGTTTGTAATCTAGCTTGACTACATGTGAACAGAACAAATAAGAAACTGGAATTGTGGAGAAAGAAACACAGTAGCAATAAAATGAGCCTGTTATAACACCTGTCTCAAATAATCAGAATTACAGAGACTACAAGGAAGGAAACAAAAAATTCACAACTGCCAACCCCACTTGGAAAAAAGCATAGTCATAAAATATTCTGCAGCGTGTTTGTCCCAAAGGAAGAATAATGTTTTTAATACATAAACTCATACTAATTATCAGAAAAACCGCAACATTCCTCTAACATGCATGCAGATACTCATACGAAATCTGTATACTGCATGTACATATGATGGTGATTTCTACATAACCCTTTTTAACTGATGGTTGTACAATCATAGGTATATAAAAATCAGAAAGGATTCCTCATTTTTCTGTGCTTTGGCTTTTTTCCATTAACTGTTTCCTTTGAAAGGAAACATGACTACCTTGAAAAGATTATGTTCTTTTATTCCAACTGTCCTAATTCCCTCAAGCAGTTGATTCTTTCGAGAAATCTGCCAGAGAAAGCTTTCCAGTGAACTGAGTATCATGCAGCAGCAAAATTTATTCTTTCTTCACAACTGGGACAGTATAGGCTTCTTGCATACTCTCCATCCTTTGCTTCCTTGTACTGAAACTTTTTCTACTAATCTGCTAGAAATCACATTCCTATTTATGCCATTTCCCTCTGCTAAAGAAGATATAGACTATTGTTCCAAAGAAACTTCACCAGTACTCTAAAAAACCCCAAAATCTAAATATCAATAAATGTCGATTATAAAACGTCTAGCCTTTGTCATTTTCATTAAGACAGGCTTCAAAAATCTACAAAGGAGACTCAAAAGCATGTCTTACTATGGTTCAAATGGTAATCAAAATGGTAGATGCTGCAGTGAAATGCTTAACTACTAAACACACGAGTATGTCCACTTTGAACAAAATCAGTCAGATTATCACAGAATCAGAATCATTTAGGTTGGAAAAGACCTTTAAGATCATCAAGTCCAACTGTTAGCCTAGCACTGCCAAGTCCACCACTAAACCATGTCCCTAAGTGCCATATCTACACATCTTTCAAATACCTCCAGGGATGGTGTCTCAACCACTTCCCTAGGCACCCTGTTCCAATGCTTGACAACCATTTTGGTGAAGAAATTTCTTCTAACATCCAATCTGAACCTGCCCTGGCACAACCTGAGGCTGTTTCCTCTTGTCCTATCACTTGTTACTTGATAGAAGAGACCAACACCCACCTCACTACAACCTCCTTTCTGGTAGTTGTAGAGAGCGATAAGGTCTCCCCTCAGCCTCCTTTTCTTTAGGGTAAACAACGCTGGTTCCCTCAGCCACTCTTCATATGACTTGTGCTCCAAGCCCTTCACCAGCTTCGTTGCCCTTCTCTGGACACGCTCCAGCACCTCAATGTCTTTCCTGTAGTGAGGGGCCCAAAACTGAACACAGGACTCGAGGTGCGGCCTCACCAGCGCCCAGTACAGGGGAACAACCACGTCCCTGCTCCTGCTGGCCACACTGTTTCTGATGCAGGCCAGGATGCTGTTGGCCTTCTTGGCCACCTGGGCACACTGCTGGCTCATGATCAACTGGCTGTCAAGCAACACCCCCCAGGTCCTTTTCTGCCGGGCAGCTTTCCAGCCACTCTTCCCCCAGCCTGTAGCGCTGCATGGGGTTGTTGTGACCCAAGTGCGGGACCCGGCACTTGGCCTTGTTCAACCTCATACAATTGGCCTCGGCCCATCGACCCAGCCTGTCCAGATCCCTCTGTAGAGCCTCCCTACCCTCAAGCAGATCAACCTTCCCTCCCAACTTGGTATCGTCTCCAAACTTATGAATGGTGCACTCGATCCCCTCGTCCAGATCATTGATAAAGTTATTAAACAGAACTGGCCCCAATACTGAGCCCTGGGGAACACCATTATCTAGTATCTTATGATAGAAGGGGACGATATTCGCCTCTTGGAGATCAATTAATGTCATAAGTTAATTATCATTACTTATAATTTACTAATTAATTATTTTTATTATTACAATAATTTATTGATTTATTAGTAGATTGGAAAGAAAACATAAGAATAAGCAGTCAATTTCCTGGATGAAGACTCCCTGCAAGGTCTCAAGTTCCTATGGACTTGGATGTCCATGGGTGTAACCATGCAGTACCATACATGCCTGAACGATCTGGAGCAGGGACTGAATAAATAAAGTTACAAGACAAATAGATTTTTACTGAATTAAACAAGATAAATATATAAAAGGCAACTACGAAGACTTGGCAGAACAACGTTATTCATACTGAGTGATCAGACAATAAAATGGTAGATGAAATTCCACATGGATGAATAAAATACTATATGCACATGAGGAAAAAAAGTAACAGCTATCTTAATACAGAAGTTAGGATGGCTGAATAAGCAATGTGAGCACATAAAGGGAGAAGTCTTTCCATTGATAAACTGTACAGTATAGGGACTAGGTACAGCTCATGACAGTATTTTTTAATTTCCTTACAAACTGGTCACCTTTGCTATCTTGGGATTCCACTACAAACTTGCCTAACTGCCTGCTCTCTCAGTTTCATGACTCAATCAAAAAAGATGCTTTTTCTTGTCTCCAGTGTATTTAGTCCAGATTAAAAAAAAAAAGTGAATAGAATTAATGAACCTGAAGAATGGGAAGCCATGAACAATTTTAGAAGACACAATGGAAATTTACTGAGGATATAAAATAACATTTGGCAGCCCATGAAGCTGGAAATCAGCATAATAAGGAGCAGCAAGAGAACAGACTTCCAGACAGGTATACAAATTTAATTTGCATCCAATGTATTCTTACAGCAGATAGACCAGAGACTCAGAGCCTTGCTCCATAGGCAGTTCTTTAACACTTACCATTGGTGGATATTGTCAGTAAAACTGCAGTTGGTTGAGTGTTTTACAATGTCTATTAGTTATTTAACATTCACCTTTGAAGTGCTCCATCTTATTTTCAGAATTAACACCCTCTTCAAAATGAAGAAATTCAGATTCTTTCAATATATTATTTAAGGCTTCTGTAGGTAACCGTAACTTATACTTAGCCATATTTCAAATGTGTCGTCAGAAAGTAAAGGGAAGTAAATACTTTAAAACTGAAGCTCAGGTTCTGATGATGCATTTGTTGCCAATTATATTAATTGAAATACCTGATGATCACACTGTAAGTGAAAACAGGGAAACTGTTTCAAGAAACAACACCCTATTAAATTTAGAACAAAACATTTTCATTCTTTGCTGAGGATTTGGTGTGCAAGAATACTACTAGGTAAAAAACACTGGAATCTGTACCACAGGCAAACAGGAGTCAGCACCCAGAAAACATCTACCCTTCATTAAATAAGGGTTTGATTTAACTATTGTATTGAATTCATCTGAATAGCTTAGCTGAAGGGGAAAAAAAAAAAGCACTAGAATAGAGTGCTAGGGAATTTATGGAGACTATGAAATTATTTACCGTGTTTATGATCCCCAAGTACTTTCTGTAGTGTTCAAAAGAAAGTAATTATGCAAAAGAAGGAAGAGAAGTATGCATAAAAGGATATGGAACAGAAACAAAGTAAAGTATGTTGCCATGACTGAACACCATTATTTAATGTTTACACATATCATCAGGGGCTTATTATTTGTCTCAGTTTTGTCTTCTCCAAACAGTTCCAGGTGAATTCCACCTCTACAAGCCAGTAAAATATTAAAAAAATGCTTAAATGCAACAAAATGGACACATATACAGAATTTTATTGAAAAACACAGTATTAGTGCATTCACCACTGCAGGCAGAAAAAGCATGAAAATAAAGATATGCGATTACTCATCTAATGTATATATCAACTAATCTTCTACCTATCACCTTATTTTTTACCACTGGTCTAAATATAATACACCACAACATATAAAATGCAACCCCGACTCAGCCCCTCTATCATGCCAACCTCTGAATTTTGACTGTCATAACAGCTACTAGGAATAGGATTCTCCTCACCAGACTTTATATCTGACATAGTCAAAAGTGTAGGCTTTTGATCATCACTTGGAGGCATTTCTAAAGAATGATTCATCTGATCAAATGCAGACATCTAAATTAGGTCTGATGAACTGCCCCTCAGGTTGTTACCTTTTCCCATTAACTATAAATAGTTTAAACAGTCAACTGAGTTGTAAATACCTATACCTAGACCTTCTCTTGATAGACAAGACAGAGATAATTACGTCTTAAAAGAAAAAAACCAAGGTTTTCTAGCAACTGCCATGTCAAAAGTTTGGTTTAACTCCTGTAGTTCCTAAACTGGTATATGATACCATTAACCACATGCCGAAGTGCATCACCTAGCCAAGATACTCTCTAATCAGTGTAAAGATGCAATACAAGCAATAAAGTTGCACACTGCCCTGTTCAGGTGTTTTTGCTTTGGTGAAGGTGAAAAAATGGCAGAAGACAATATAAGGTGGTGACACACTTCAACCATTACAAAATTGGATCTTTTAAAATCGAGAGCAGATGGAATCTTTCCATTGACAATCTCCTAAATCACCTCAAAACAAGCACATGGAACATTTACTAAGTAAGGTGATAATGTTATAATTTTACTATCAGGAAAATGATGATATTAATAATGGTTAATACTTATTTTAAGTTACACCAGAGAAGTAAGAAAATTCCACAAAATTACATATGAACCTGTCATGGTTTAAGCCCAGCTGGCAACAAAGCACCACGTGGCTGCTCGCTCACTCCTCAACCGCTGGTGGGACGGGGAGGAGAAAATAAAATGAAAAGTTCATGGGTCGAGACAAGGACAGGGAGGGATCACTCACCACTTATAGTCACAGGCAAAAAACAGATTTGACTTGGGGGAAAAAAAACAAAATCAATTTAATTGGTTACCAATCAACTCAGAGTAGCATAATGAGAAATAAAAACAAATCTTAAAACAGCTTCCCCCTCTCCTTCCCGGGCCCAACTCAACTCCTGATTTTCTCTCCCTCCTCCCCCCAAGCAGCGCAGGGGGACGGGGAATGGGGGTTGGGGTCAGTTCCTCACACCTTGTCTCTGCCGCTCCTTCCTCCTCAGGGGGAGGACTCCTCACTCCTCCCCTGCTCCAGTTTAGGGTCCCTCCCACAGAAGACAGTCCTCCATGAACTTCTCCAGCATGAATCCTGCAGCCCATGGGAAGTTCTTCACAAACTGCTCCAGCATGGGTCCCTTCCATGGGCTGCAGTCCTTCAGGCACAGACTGCTCCAGCATGGGCTTTCCCATGGAGTCACTGCCATCTTCGGGGGCATCCACCTGCTCTGGCATGGGGTCTGCAGGTGGGCATCTGCTCCCCTCCATGGGCTGTGGGGGGACAGCTTGCCGTCTCACTATGGGCTGCAGGGGCAGCCCCTCCTCCCCCGCTCCTCCTCCCCCTCCTTCCTCACTGACCTCGGTATCTGCAGAGGGGTTCCTCTCACATCCCAATCCCCCTACTTGCTGCAGGTTCCCCTTCTTAAACCTGTTCTCCCAGAGGCAATACCACTGTTGCTGACAGACTCGACCTGGGCCAGAGGCAGGTCCAACTTGGAGCCGGGGAAGCTTCGAGCAGCTTCTCACAGGAGCCACCCCTGTAGCCCCCTCCCCTGCTACCAAAACCCCACCACACAAACCCAATACAGAGCCTTAGACAACAATAAAAGCCAGAATTTCTGACAAAATCATCTTAATCCAGAAAAGGACCCAAATGCTTTAGAGATGATCTAGGCTTGACTACCAAACAGCACCAAGCCACCTAGTCACCTGAATGCCTGAAGACTCCTCTGTTTTCAGAGTTAGCTATCTAGACATTTAGAATTCTGTTTATGTCCACTACTTCTGCGAATTTAATTAAGATTCGCTAGTGAATTCCCATTTAGGGTCCTCAAACTGACATTTATTCATACAAATCATCAGAGGAATATGATACAGTAGGTATACCGAGAGGATGCCTAATACACAGTTCAGAACAACGGAGAGCAGCAATTTAACTAAAAACTACAAATGAAGTAGGTACAATGTTTCATGTATTGCCCATTATATGAGCTTTTATCCAAGCAGGAGACAAATTCAATTCTCTCATCTTGACAAGACTGAAACTCCCATCCACCATGTTTCAGCAAAGCAGAAAACATGTTTCTCCAGCCAACTGGCAAGGACACCAAGTATAAGGGAAGAGGTCTGGTTTCTGTGCCCCTGGCCTCTCCAATGGAATTTTTACACAGTAGTAATCACATAAAATATAAGTTCTGAAAATAAGAACATCAGACCTCCTCTCTTTTACAGGGAAAAATAGTAAGGTAGTTCATTCCTCTCTTGGCTCTGTTCTTAGAACACATGGCCACACAGCAGACCACCTACAGTGAACAGTTCAATCAATCCTCTCTGTAAGGCAGCTAAATAGTGCATTTTATCAGTAGAAAGATGACCACCCTTCCCCCAATGCTGTCAACCCTTTCAAAGAATAACATTAATGGAGAAAAATTAGATGACTAAGTACAGGGAGACAGCTCCAGGCTATAATGTTGATCTGCTGTAGATATCCAATTTAGACATACTTGATTTAGTTTCTTAAGACATATCTCTCCACTGTTTACACTGATTGGTTAAGAAGATATAGTCCAACCTATGCATAATACCCTCCCTCCCTTGTTGCCTGGTATATACTTCATTCAGCAGCACCTAACTTCTCCCAAACACTACCCAGGGAAAGTAGATCTCTACCACAACTACAGGCTAGTTTTGCTGACACTGACCATCACCACAGTTGAATCCTTCCATAGATCTTGTACTGTTTGAGTGTCTTTTTCTCTTGATACCCACAAATCTTGTCCAGATTGAGAGCTAAGTTTAATTTCATTTATCTCAGGGAGACTGTAAAACAGGGAACTCATGTATTTTCTCTAATTTTGTTTTCCCTTTTGATGGAAATATGCAAAACAGATATGGAAATTGAGATTAACGTGACTAGGTTTTAAGTGTTTACTGGTACATAGGACTCCCATTGTTTAGCATGGCATTCAAGAAGCTATGACATGCCCTCTTCTGCTAGGGCAAATGACCAGCCTTAAGTATACTCAAAAAGTTTATACATCTATGAATATGCATCTTACCTCTCTCCATTCTTTGTTTCCAATGGCTTGCGTGTACAAAACACAGACTGTGAAAAGAAAAAAAAAAAAGGTCATTTTCAGAATTTAACATATTCTTAAATTAACTGAACCAATTTTGTAGTCTGTTGTACTGTTGAAATTAGTAACTAGGACAATCAAATAGTAATATGTTTTCCCTCAGTTTTCAGTATGCCTAACCAGATCGGCAACAATATGGTCTAGCTGTTGCAGCAATGAGCTAATAAATAGGGTGGTTCTAAAATAGGAGGCAACACTTATGCTTGACCTCCAGCAAATCACTTGACAATCCTTAGCAGTAAAATTGGATAAAAGCAGGTCTTCATTAAATGTGGATGGTTGGGCTATCGTAGTTAATCTAATGCATAATTACCCTAAATTATGCTTCCTTCAAGAGATGAGAGAATTAAAATAAGAACAAATGAGGATCCTACTGGAAAGAGACAGGGGAAATAAAAGTGGAAAAAGGAAAAAAAAAAACTTCTCAGGTTTTTGTTCTTAATTCTGCTTCAAATTATTTACTTATATATATTTAAGTATCTTGCATATGCATCTTTTTTTTTTTAAGAAAAAACTAAAACCTAATAAAAAAATTGAATCAATTAAGTTTGTTGACCTAAGCTGGTTTAGAAAGACCAAGCAGCATAATCCCACAGGCATCACTCTCCTTAGAGATCTGTTTTTCCTGTAGAGAACCCATTGCACATTAATCTGCAGCTTCCATCACAGGGACTGGTGACAGGTGTACAGTGATTATACGCAGGTCTTTTAAACACTATTATAAGTACAAATCATTTGCACTGAAGGAGTGCTATAAACTTGATTTTCTACAGTCTTGAATTAGTTGCAGCTAACAACCATAAAGCAATTTTTAACTGAAACTCCACTACAACCCTTTTCTAAACAATGGAAATGCAGGTATTTGAACACTTCTCCTGACAAATTCTTCTCCTGTGCTGATCATTATTTTTCAGCAAAAGGCTAAAAATAATACTGGTTTGGGTTGCAGCCTCAAACAATAAAGGTAGGAGCCTGGTTTTGTTCTCAATGATGTCAGAACCATCAACAGACCAAAGTAGAAATGAAGTCAAGCTCCAAACAACATTTTCTTCTTACTTGAAAGGTATTTGGTGTGGAGCAAAAAAAAAAAAAAAAAAAAAATACCATTAGGCAGCAGCAAATAAGAGGAAGAACAGAAAAAAGCAAGTTCAATATTTTAGCTCACATAGAAGTTAAAAGTTAACACAATTCAACTTTTTTTCAAATAAGATGTCTTGTAGAAGAAAAAAGCTTTTACAAAAAATTTCAAAATCATTCTCCGGAGATGTCTGTCTTCCTCCATTTACTCTAAATGAAACCTTGGGCAATCATGCTCCTAGCTTTGGTTCCTGCTTATAGTAGGATGAATCCAAACCAACGAGCCTATTTTTACAGCACACTCTGGAGTAGACTGCTGAACTATATTACACGAAGAATGAAGTTAAATGGCTGTGCCAAGGTAACCCTGGTAGAAGAAGGAAATGTTGCCAAAGGAAGTCTCCTCCATAGATAAAAAGAAGCAAAAAAATATTCTCTGGAAATAGCCCTACTGCTAACATAGAATCAGGTAGGCTCTCACAAATATTCCTTTCAATTTCGCCATTGGAAACTCTTTTTTAAATTAACGTTACCAGTTCTGCAATAATTAATATTTTCCAATTTTCAGTAGTGGTTTCAAGAATGCAAATGTCTTACTAATTTCTAAAGCAGATATTATTGTGGATGTTGTCCATTTTGCCAAGAGCTTACATCTAAATTTTCAATTAGAAATTTCCCATACCTATAACCCCAGTTGAGAATAGAACTGAAATTCACTTAGAGGAAAAGCCGCTCTTTACAGATTATGTGCACTTTTGCTATTCAGATATTTGTATTGTCCAGATTTTTCTTAAACATAATCACTTTTCACTATCGATTTGCTGCTTTATTTTTTGTACTACATCCTGCCCTGCGTATTACTGTTAATACGGTAAATCAAGTAACAATTGTGCATTGCAGCTGTGGAACAAAAAGAATATTAAAAAATGAGAGATTTAATATTGAGAAGAAGCAAGAAACAATACAACTGTAAAATATTCACTACCATCAAATTTTCAGAAAAGAAACATTCTGGCGCTACCTTATCTCCCTAGTTTATGAAGCCAAATAAAAGAACAGCTATGAACAATAAGACTAAAAAAGATTATCATAGGACAATTTTCATCTCCTACCATGGTTGATGACATGGGAGTCACACAATATAAAAGGGTTAAAAAACAGGTGTAAAGCTCTACCTTAAAACTAATTCAGTCTCTTACTCTGTTCCTACTTTTTGGAAGGCTGCTCACACCTGTCTGTCTGTCAGTTTACTATCATTTGGGGTTTTTTTTAATCTTTGGAGGACTTAGAGCAAGCAATGCTAACATTCTCACCCTTTCACCGCTGAGGCATTAGTAGACTTCTATTCCCCTCCATTACCAGTGGCTCCCCAGTGCTTCTAAAGGTATATCCCAGGAGTGAGACCACCTGTCTAGTTTAAGAATCATTTATATAAAACCTTAAATAAGGAAAAAAGAGCTAAGAATTTGTAGTATGACTAGCAATTTTCTGATATTTATCTAGGCTGCAGATGTGGCAGGTACTTTAAATATAATGAAGATATAGACTAATAATCATCTCATGTAAAATTTATTTTAAGTACAAGGTGCAAGTTTGACAGTGATACATACATGTGCATCTCAAACTGACATTTCAAAAAAAAGTCAGTCCTAATGAAGGCTATAGAAAAGACATACGTTCCAGACTTTCTGATAAATACTTTGCAAATTTAGAATAATTTAAAAACTTCTCCTATCTTTCCTCTAAAACTCATGCCAGAAATTTTCAGGAAACCGTCCATGATACTGGCCTCCATCAGCGGTAAGGTTCACTATACTTAAAGGCTCTTGAAGAGATGGTTTTATAAAGACCCTGATATCATACTAATTACAATAATCCCTCAGAAACTTCTTCAAAGTCATATCCAACTGGAGAAATGCAGATAAGTATGTTGAAGGTGACCTAAAGCACTTGAACTGCTCAAGCCAGAGATCTAAGGCTTCCTGAAGCAACCAATTATTTTTTTTGAGCAGAAAATAGTTAATAGCATTGTTATGTGGGAGGAGAAGAAATAAGTGGGATAAACAGGAAATTCTTAAGTTTCAAAAGCCAATGTATCATGCAACTATGTCCTAAGATGGAGCTGAACAACCAGTTCTCTTGTAATCTGGAAAACTGAGGGAGCAACGAGGAAGTTCAGAGCACCAAATTGATGAAGAATAACATACCCTCACAAGGAAGTTGGCTGAGAAACCCTTTTGGAAGGCTTTGCCATGTGAGCTCTTCCAAGGGAAGATACATCCATACCTATAGTCAGAAACATTAACGTTTAATAATTTTTAACTCTGGACACTGATACCACAGTGTCAAATTCAAGGTAAATTTAATGAAACCTTGCAAGGAATAAGAGGGTGGAAGTGTCAGCAGTTATCACTCAGTTGTAGATTCAGTTCCCAAAATATAGTCTGCACTTTCTTATTTTCCCAGACAGTTTGGGCCTCCCTTACCCTACTCTGGTCCTTTCCTATTCAATGTATATATGCTTATCCTTTAGCCTGGCAACTACTGTTACATCCGAACCATCCACCTCAGTTTTCCCAAACATAACACTACATCTATTCCTTTTCACAAGTCTTAGTAACAGTAAAGTTGGCCTTTTCCCCATGCTACCTAAATCTTCCTATGATCCTGCACCCCATTCTAGCAGGGACTCCCCATTACTCTTCACTGACCAGCTTCTATACATTCTAGGCAGAGCTTCCTGAAGGTCCCTTTGTCCCGGTTGTCATGAGATTCTTCTCATTGTTATTATTCCATGGTGGAATCCTCCAGGGGAAGAGTTTTTACCTCTCCAGTCTTTCATATCAGACCCTTTCTATTATCATACCTAGGAGTCACAGGGCTCCACAAGAGGACACTCCATCCTGACCATGGTGCTGCCACCACAGCTGCACAGTGGCTCAGTTTGCCTAGCCAGTGCCTAGGAAGAAAATGATTCTACCTAACTGTCATTAGATGAAGAAACATGCCAAATTCATTAATCTGTATCTCCTTTGTAGGTCTTATCCCTGCCTCACCAGGGAAGCACTGCTTTAGCTCATTCTCTCCAAGCCAAGTACAAAAAAAAAAAAAAAGGTTTTCTCAAAAATATTCCTAGAAAAAAACAGTCTCCAAAGTGGAAGAACAGAATGGTCCAAATGCTACAGTAAATCAATATATATGACTTGCTTTGACTCCACTGAGGAGAAAGCATTGTCAGTGAGAAACTTTAGTATTGTTTAAAACTTCATGAACTATTCAAGTCTGGCTATTCAAGTCTGTCCCATCTATATCTAATATCTCTACATTATTTCTGTAACTTGCCTCTAGGGAGGCAAGTGCCAGTTTCCTCTTGGCATGAATATTCTATATTGAAGGGAAGTGGTTGGAATTGGAATAAATACTGAGTAGCAATTACAGTATAAAAAAAATGCTAAGCAAACTCCCTGTGAGAACCAGAGAAATCACAAGTTCCTTCTTAATTTCAGGAGAAGGCTGTTTATGTTGACATGGGAGTCAACTATATTCACGTGTGTCCCTCTCTGAGAAAAAGACCAAGACATTAAAAACAGATTTTCACTATCAGTATGATCCCTAGATAACTGCACTGGAGTTTGAAAAGCATATTAGAATTGGCCTAGTCAACTCCAATGAGACCTCAGCACACAGAGTGACTCTACATGGTTCTATCTTCCATGAGATCCAATGGCTGCAAATTCAGCGGGTCTAAAAGTGGATGTTGTGAAAGTGGTATGATGCTGGTTTTGACACCTTTTTCAGCTAACAGGATATAAGTTGCTGTATACAGACCAGCCTAAAAATGGCCTTTGTCCCAGCAAACAGACACTGAGGAAAGTTACCCTGCTGTACTTCCAACTACAGAAAAGAATAGCACTTCTTACACTGCACCCTTACCCTCTCACTTTTACAGTACGGCCATATCTCTGTCCTCAACTAAAGGACACTAGGAGCAAACAAACTACATCGGCTAATAAAAAAACCCTGCAGAATACTAAAACTAAATGTACACTGTTTGGAGAGTACCCACAATCAAAGCTGCTTTGCCAAGTAATTTCCTGAGTGCAAATACTTCCAGAGCCAACAGTTTCTCTCTACTAAGGACAGTATTACTGTATCCATGTTTTTGTACTGCTAGCCTGTGACAGGTAGGCCTGATTGGCAGCGTAACTGGGTACTCGCAACTTGAGACCAGATCTCTAAAGCACACCACCAATTTGAATGCTTTAAATAAGCTATTTACCAGAAACAAGAAAGCAGTATGTTTTTAATTTATAGGCAAGGTTATGACACTTTAAAAAATAATTCCATACACTTTGAATCCCTAAAAAATACCACCAATTTACGTCTCAGAAATATTTTAAAGATAGACATTAAGACTGCTTTAAGTTTTCCTGCCGCTCTGTTTCCTTGTGTCCCTTCCCCAGCACGGGTGACCCACCAGCCACAATCGCTTGGGTTTGGGCTGCCCACAGGCCACAGACCCTTCAGAGATGTACTGCCTTCTGCACGGAGCGTCCCCTTTCAAGAATGCATCTCCAGCAGCTTATCTTCAGAAGTGCGGCTCCCAGCAGTATCTTCAGCAGCTGTGCCTCTAGCTCCTCGCTGCTGCCACTTGTTTTCTAAAATATGTTTGGGCAGGAGCACCGTGTGCTCCCCTGGCCGGCAGAAGTTCTGGCAGGCACTGGTTACTCACATGGCTTTCGGAGCTGACTGGAACCAGCTGTGACAGCCACAGGGTGGTTCACGGCCTCCTCCCATGCAGGTCGCACTGCAGTCCCCTGCCACTCAAACCCTGCAATTTATGCCTATTACAGTTCCCCATCTGATAAAAACTTGAAGCACTTGTCCCTAATAATATTTGAGCTTAAAAATTAGACACCTCATCACTTTTGTTGAAAGGTGCCTTGATTCAATAAAGACATCCCTAAATTCAGTCTTTCGGGGGCAACAGGTCACCGACAACTCTTCAACATTGCTTAACCTAGACAACTGAGTTTTTATTAGACAACTGAAAAACAGTTAGTAATATGCAAGACACTCAATTCTGCATGATCTCCCTACACCAGAGGCATGGTATTGCCTACGTCTCCTTTTTTAAAAAAAAAAAAATGTTTTATAGGTTAGGAATGTCAAAGGTACTCCTAACTTTATGCAGCTTTTCCGCAGGAAGTAGAAGCTTTTCCCATCAAAAGTGTATTATGGAATCCCTCTCAAGAAACTTTTGGTTAAGAATGGACAAACATACTCTCACAAAAGTACTCAAATGTTTCACACTGTCACATGACTCAGTATTCAAGTATATCCCATCAGGACACGGTTACGTGTCCAGACACTTGATAGAAATATATGTCTCAGGTTATTTCCAATGTCAATAAGTACAATATGTGGTATTCTAAGGAAGAAAAGCCCAGGCTTAAAAAAAGAAAATGAACTTACAGATAAAAAGATATGGAGACTTGTAGGGGAGACAACATGACCCAAGATGCCATAATCTAAGGATTTATACATTATAAGAATTAACTTAATTTTATTTTTCAGCATTTGACTCAGATTAGTGGACACCATGTACTAGTGGCAACAGCTGCTTCTAGTTTATTTAGAAGTTTGCTTACTAGCTTTGAAAGAGATCTGGAACAACAGATACTTTAAAAAAAAAAAAGAAAAAAAAGAAATACTTTTTTGCATTTATTAATTTTAGGAAAATGTAGGTTGACTGCTAAATAAGGGACCACGTAGCTCAGGAAAGCAATACTAAAGTCTTTAAAATTCCAGTTCATGTAACAGAAACTATAAGTGTAACTTAATTACTTTAAATAATTGTCACAAAGACAATGTAAACCTGACATGGAAGAAAATCACCCACTTAATTTTTTAATCCAGTATTCACAAATTTGGAATATATAATGAGAAGAAACAATAAAATGCTATATACTTACTCGGATCAGATTTTGAAAACGTATCTCTGTCCAAAAGATTTCTGTTAAAAAAAAAAAAAAGATTATTTTAATCTTATTTATAAAAAATGGTGAAAGATACAAATCAGATACCAATGCATATATGTTTTTAACAATTTTGATCAAGAGTCAGCTTAGTTTTCTGCCCTCCTAATACGTAAGATTTACTCAGTCAGTCAGCACTAACACTTGAGTCATCTTATTATACATTTTGGATTTGAGCAAACTGTAGCTCATATATTCCAATACCATGAAGTGAAAAGCAACACACAACAAGCACATCAAGTATATATAATGGACATCAGGAACAGAAATACCTTCACATCACAAACATCTACCAGAGATTAACTTCCTAGCTGAATCCCAAAACTTTAAACTTTATTTAAAAGAATGGCTATGAGATCTCAGATCCATCAGGAAATATCTGTAAGAATCTGTCATGGATGCATAAGGTAAAGAAAACTAAAGCATACACAGGACATACATCAAAATTAGGAATTTTCTAAATATCTACAAAATAGCTAGGAATAAGTAGTAAATATTAATTTCTTTGTTATGCAATGCAGCCCCAATATCGTAGCCACACTTCAGCCAACTGAGTGTCATACACAGATGAGGAAACTCAAATTAACAGTAAGTCTAGAGAATCAGGACTGACCAGAAAACCATTCTCAGAATAGTTACCAACATTTCATCATTCAAAAATAAAAATTTAATATAATTTAAAAAAAAAATTAAATCATCTTGACAAACTAGAAAAATGGTCTGAAAACAGGATGCCACTGAACAGGGACAAGATAGAGCTATTAAACCTAGGCAGGTAGTTTAAGTTAGGTTTTAAGCTTAATCAACAGCAAAATCGCAGCATAGATGCATATAGCTGGACATACAGTAGCTGTGTCAAAAACAGCTCTAGACATCACAGTAGACCACAAATTGAATGCAAGTCAGGAATCTTTTGCCTTTGGGGAAAAAGGCATACTAGAATACATAAAAAAAAATGCCACTTTAATTGTCTGGTCTTTGTAATACTGGTAAACACTCAAGTCAAGCAGTAATGTTTTGCGCACTCCCATTTCTTGCAATCTAAGACAGACATGGAGCCACCAGAGTCCAGCGGAAGCAAAAATGAACAGAAGTCTATAGACTATATCTATGAGGAAAACACTGCTGCAAATTGAAGCTGATCTCCATGTAGGCAGAGCACCTAGGAACAGGTTTAACCCTAAATTGAATCTTCTGTACTGCAGGCACAGAAGCTGAACTTTATTCCATTGTTATACCATCTTTCATTGTTAAAGGTGGCCAGACATAATGTGAAATCTCCACCACTGAAGGTCTTTAAGAACATATTAGGTAGCTACAAGTCCTAATAAGTTCTTTGATCCTACCCCGGAGCAAGAGGAAGGATTAAATAACCAGTTTACATCCTTTACAGCTTATTATTTTTAATAATTAGTACAGTCTCCTCAAAGGTCACCATTTATTACTCTCATTCAGATCTAAATCACGTTATTTTTGTGCTACTGAACAGTGCTGAAAAGTGTATTAATATGTTGTTCAATACAGGTGTTCTAAGTGGTCCACTCAGGCTTCAACAAGGAAAAGACACTGTATTCCCAATTTAGAAACTGCCAAGTCCACATTTCAGAACAAGCAATAAGAACAAAAGATAGCTTTAAAAGAACATTGGGTGCATCTGTTTCATCCACTTTAGCCAAAGTAGGCACTAGGATTAAAATCTGTATTTGTGAAAACCTGAAGTCTGCACATGCCACTTCTTCAGAACTTCTCTAATCCATTCAGAAGTGGGATTTTTACATATGCATTTGATTATACTCAGAGAGACTGTACTCCATCTTAACCAAAAATGTGCAAATATAAATTAAAATATTAACAAACCCAGGAAAATCAGTGATTCAAAGTCTGTATTTGACAATGACCACTACAAACTGCTTTAAAAGACAGTACAGTAAGTTCTGCAATATCATAATTGCCAATCCAAAATGAAAATTGCCTCCTACTCTTCTTTAATTATACATACCTAGATAAGCCATTAATTCATGGTAACTAGAATTGGTTTTATTATCAAAAAATGAATTGCTATAAAAACCTAGAATTATGGTTATATGAAAGAAATAGTACATTAGGTTTTGGGATAGGCCTCCCATGCTCACTATTAGGATTCCAAGCAATTTTAATTCCTCTGCATAAATACTATAAAATGACTTTATAATTGGTAAATTAGTGTTTGTGACTGCAGATTAAGATTAAACCATTTTAATGACTCTTATACTGAACTAAGGTGCTTTGAGTTTTTTAAATATTTCCTACTCTTATCTTGTTCCTTTTTAAGTTTTCTTCCTCTATTTTCCCATATACATAAAAACATAAAGACTGGCCATACCAGGTACTGTAAAGCTCAGTCTATCCCGATACCCTTATTCCAGCAGCTGCAAAAAGTAGCCACCATGGGAACAGTGTAAGAACAAGGCAAGAACCCGCAATACTTCCTGAGAATGTTCCTGGTCACCAGCCATTAGCTGCTCAGGGACTTCTTGAATTAAGAACATTTCTACATCGACAGTATCCCTGAAAGGATTGTAAGGGTTGAGATACCAAAGTTTAACACTGTAACTCAGGTCAGTGTCATTAATTCACAGTTTTGAACTAATACAGCTTGTAATATACTCAATTTGACCTTTCATGCATTTCACCATAAATAAACAATGTCTTCAGCAAAGTTTGCAGGCATGCCTGATCTTCCAAATCATTAATAACCAACCAAAATAGTAACATAAGAACTTAAGCTGTTCAAGCAATGCAGCTAGTTTCAGAAGAAACTTAAAGACTAGTGCCAACAGAAAAAAAAAAAAAAAAAAAGTCTGATCTGTCCACTAAATCACCTAACAGCTCAAAAGACTGCTCAACTTCATTTGTGCATTTTCATTTTAGGGGGAAAACAATCAAAGTCCTCCTTTAAATATATGAAAACTGTATGCCACATAAGCATAGGACACTCTACAACCAAAAGAAATGCTAAAAGCAAAAGAAGACTGGATGTATTTCTGGAACTTTATGTACTCTTTATCCCTTTAATAGTCAATGGCACTTTCTGCACAGGCTGAGCGATACAGGGTGTATTTCTTTCCCTTTTTCCTGAGAAAAGTATTCTCTTTGGTAGTATGCTATTTTGTCTCAGGAAACAGTCCTAGGAAAGCTCACAAACTCAGAAACCAGAAATAGCTGAAACTTCTGTTTCTTCCTCCTAATCCAAGTATCAACAGAAACAGACTTCTATTTTCACTGAAGATGGTGAGTATATTTTTTCTACGCCCATTAAGCTTTTCAGATAAAGAATGCAAAAAGAAAAGAGAAGGAATTGCTATTAATTATGAGGGGAAAAAAAAACCAAAACAACATATGCTTTTACCTGGAAAAACATGCACATCAAATACCTACAGCAAAGAAGTCTGGGAACATCTGTGCAGAAAGCATTATTCTACCATCACAGATCCTGAAGGAATTCATTCTGCACCTACCCATTCTGGAGTGGACCTTCCAAAATGGTTGCAAGGGCATAAACAACGAATGGAAAAAACCAAATAGGAGGCATGGCAATAACACCTACTTAGTCTAAACTGGAACACACAAGACAGATTAGAAATGCTGGGATAAAGAGTTATTTTTCTGTATGAGAGCAATTTCCCCAGGAAAACAAAAAAGTAATCAGTCAATAAGAAAATTTAAAACATATTTAGCCATGCCTTGCAGAATCACTTTGTTCACACAGTTTCATGAACTCCATAAAGATTTGTCAAAATAACAGTTTCTGCCCAGTACTTTCCTTCAAAAATTGTTTCAAAACAGAATACAGTATGTCAGTTGGAAGGAACCCACAGCAGATATCTAGTTCAACTTCAGGGCTTGTTAAAGCATGTTATTAAGGGCATTGTCCAAATGCCTCTTAAACACTGACAGGCATGGGGCATTAACCTCCTCTCTAGAAAGCCTGTTCCGGTGTTTGACCACCCTCTCAATAAAGAAATACTTCCTAATGTCAATTTTTTTGTACTATGTTTAATGTAAAAACATCTCATATGTATAAATCAGATACTTCAAGATTCACTGATCTAGTTAGCAGTGGTAGCTAAACAGAAATCGTTACAGTCGATGTTGCTTTGTATGATCTCACGTACTCTATGCATCATACCTACCTTGACAAAGACTGACCTATGTTAAAAAGTAACATTTGCTCACCTTGTTCACATACAGGTTGCTTCAAATTTGACTTTATTTTAATGCTCAATATCTGAACTTCCTGCTCTGTAATTTTTTTAAATTTAACTCTTTGTTATACCCAACTGCTAAGCAGAAGTAAATCCAATTCTCCCTTCAAAAATGACAGAATTCTGGCACTGAAAAACAGACTACAGTAACTACAGAATGAAATAGTTTAAAATCTATCTCTCTAGTCTCAAAAAAACCCCAAACCACAAAATCCTAAAAAACCCTGTGTTCATATGACTGGAAAAATACTTATTTATACATTGCTTTCAGCAGCTCTGAAATCCTTAATGATAAAAAAGTGGTTTATTTCAGATGAATTTGTCAGAATCTCTCCGGGTGTTACAAGTTTTATGTTTCTCTTCATCTTTAGATTACATTTAAGTGCATGCAAAGATTCCTCGGTTGTGAAATAAAGCACTCAGCAGTTTCCAAACACAAAAGTTAGTTACCCATGCAAAATTGGTTTTAATTTTTAGAAAATATACATTTTCAATATATTATATTCTCATATAAGCATACACTACTTTTCTCACAGTACACTTGTACCACTCCATGGGAAGAGGAATTGTCCCTAGTTCATTAAACAGTCCATTAAACAAATGCATTTCTGTTTCCCTCACTTTATGCGGGGCCCATGTGTCTTTTTCAAGGAAGATCCTGAAAAAAGCAGCAGCATCTCCTCACTTTTTACTGTGCAGAATAGTATCCATTCTACTACTAATTGTAACATAACTGTATTACATTCTAGTAGTCGCTGTCCCTCAGCCTTGACTGATGTTACTGGACTTGCAATAGTCAGTGCTAGGTAAGATGAGGTATGATCCAGAGCCTACTTGAGTGAAGAGTCCACTTGACTTCCTGCAGAGTAATTTCGCAAACAATTTTTCAGTTGTAATGCTAGCTTAAGTAGTCACCCTTCCCTAGCTATTTACTCTCACCTTCTGTATTCTGTCACAACACAATAAAAAGCAAGCTATTAGCCTCCAGATCTCTATATTCAAAATGCCCTGGACCTAAAAGCAGATTAGACAATTTCTCAGAATTTTATCGTCTTGTCAAAATAACTGGTTGTCTTAGGAAAGGCTCACAGGCGAGAAAATGGTGGCTCTCCTGACTAAGAAGCAATTAGGATGGCTTCTTCCTTTCTGTTCAGATTGTCTCCACTCTTTGGGACACTAGAAGGACTGGGAAGAAAGCAAACATATCTCTGATGTGCAAGCTTAACATCCACAATACTTCTTCATAACTTTTGGAGAATTGACTCTTCGTGTGCACAAGACGATGAAAAAATAATTTTCAGCCTCCCAGTAACTTTCATTGTCTATTTAAACATATATTGGTTGAGAAGCCATTATCTTAAAGGAAAAAGAAATGGAGAAGCAATGAGAAGGGTTAGACCAGCAGTGCTTCCATGAGTTTTTTTGACAACCCACAGAAAGTCCTCTCCGGCTAGATGTACACAAACAGTTTAAGGATGAAACCACTATTAAAACTGCTAACTACTCCCAGGGATTAAAAAAAACCACAAAGGAGTTGCCAAGTTTATTTACTTCAACATAAGAATAGTTTCGCAGACATTCTATGGAAACAGACAGGAAGTACTGGATTATGAAAAGATACACTTGCAGATGAAGAAGACCTGAACACATTCTTGGACTGTTCCAGTTTAAATAAAAAAAGTCCATTTAGGAATATCACAAACTGAATTCTGCTTCAATACCAACCTAATTATTATTTGAAACCAACAGAATGAACCATCTACATTTATGTTTCTAAGGCTGAGCAGGTAAGCAGTCTCTGGGTCTGAGCTACTAGTGACGTATCCTGGGGGATGGCACTAAGGATTGCTGGTGGTCAAAAGATCTATTCAATCTAGTGTCAACTCACTGGTCCCTTCCAGCTACTTTCATCCAGCCCATCCAAATCCATGGATATGCTGCCCTATTTTAGATCTGATTTCTTTAGGAATGTAGAGTTAATACAGTATTTCATTAATGTATAACAATATATATAACATACAGACTGGTATTGCAGTTCTTCTGAAACAACTCTTCAAAAGGTATACATCAAAGAAGTAATTTAGAAAGCAAACGTATACCTCATCCTTTCTCAGCCATTGCAGAGGTATTGGGGGGTGAGGCACTGCTTAGATGGGCAGAGAAAGAAAGAAAATGAGGAAAATAATACTACTACAGAAAGTCTTCATAATAATACATTTAAAGTTGTTACACACTTCCTAGTACCTAGCCCTTTCCCCGCTGTCAGGCTTTCCCATATACCACCCTTCTGAGGCCTGAGATTGCCGGCTGCAGCTGTGGTAGGGTGTTACACTGAGCCACCCCCAGTGTACCACATCCTGCCTGGGGAGAAGCGTGACGTTTACAGTGGTGGCAGGGGTGGAACAGGTGGTCTCAGGAGTATGACGTAGATGGCTTCTTCCTCCCCACTCTGAGGACCCCCACCTCGGCTATTTTTCCAACATGCTTTTACATCCTGCTCTTGCCTCATTGGTCTGCAACTCCATTTCACGTCCACATTTACTCTATATATTGTGTATTACATCTGCTTGAGACTTGCTCTTTCAGCTCTTTTGATTTTGCCCAGCTCCCAGCCTGGACTTCTTTACCAACCACCGGTGACCTCTTCACAGCGCTGGGGTCCCCAGTGGCACCCCGAGCCCCCTCTTTTCAGCCTCTGCTCCTGCTCCTCCACCCTGCATCCCGTGTCCGCACTTGCAAGCCCTCTGCTATCACACCACGCCCATGCTCCTCTGCGCTGCACCGTTCCCTGCAACTCACAAATAGGTCATTCTGCACACAATAACTACTTGCTGCTACTATCTGTAGAAGGAAATGTGGTTATACCACACCATTACACAAAGACAAGCCAAAGCAAAACCAAGCAGCAGCCACCTGGTCGTTAGAAAAAACACTGGTTTGGGTTTGCACCTAAGCAAACCCAAACAAAGCTCCATGTAGGCAAAGACAAGTTCAGACGAAACCTGGTGAATCCTGAGCCCTTGCACGGTTGGTGTGAAACCTGGGGCCTGCTCCTAGCAATCGCAAGACTGAATTTACGGGGCAACACTACATCTGACTTAAATTCTAGAAGTCACATGGCTGCATGCTTAAAGTTCAAACAATATACACGCATAGGTGAAAACGAAACCATGTAGGCTATCAGGCTAACGCATCTCTGTGACTATTTTGATGGACACTGTCACCCATTTACATTTTCTCCCAGTACACTCATTTTTCTTGGCTGAAGCCAGCTGGTTGTCTAGGCAGTTTCATTTCAAAGAAAAAACATATAAGATCAACTTTCTGTTGTCGGTCACACATAACCACTCCACAGACTTCTAATCCAACCTGGGCACACATACACAAAGAAAGCAGAAAAATGAAAGCCAGACTTACCATCAGGATGAATTTTATATTCTGTATTTTGTACTATACAGAGTTACAAGCTCAAATGATTAATTTGTTATGGATATTTCTTTTATCATTCCATCTTCCTGCAACAGGGATTTCTAACAAATGATTAATATTTCCAAAAAAACAGGAGGTAAGTACACTGGCTGGAAAGAATCGATCTTGCCAGAAATCAATGCCTAGGACAATCAAAGATACAATTAAACATACTTTTGGGTACCACAACCACTAGAAAGTGGCTGGGGATGACTTTCAGACTGCCAAACAAAAGGAAAAGCAAAAAACCTGAAGTAGTACGTTTTGTTCCTCTGTGCAAGAAACTTGAAATTAAATTATCTTCATTACTGAGAATAGGAGTTGCTTAATTCCATTCAGTCCATTCATTAGCATTAGATTTCTGTACAAATTGTGAAGCGGCATAGAACCAATCCAAACCAGGCATGGGCAACCAATTGTATTTCTGTTGAATTAACCATGATAAGGAGTTTATTCTGCCTTTCCACACATTACACCTGGTGTGGGAATACAGCCAGTGTAGAAGCCTCTCCAGCATAAACCCTGAATGATGAGGACAGACTGCCTAATTGAGCATAAAGCCTAGCAGAGCAAGACTATCATAAAAAACTTTCTCAATTAGCAAACTGACCCTGTACTGTGTCAATATTTTACAACACTTTTACCATCTTTCAGGTAACCATGTCATCTTTGATACACTACTAGAAGTCATAAAGTGATCAAACTACAGCTTCTCTTTCCTATAGGTATTAAAAAATTAGTCTCAAGAAGATAATTCTGATTAATAACTGCTCATTCAGTAAGTAAATAAACATTAACATGACGCATAACGAAACTCTTGGCCTTTCTTGTAAGACAAGGTTTCATAAAGGCTATGGCTCAATCAGGAGACTACAGGAAAAAAACTAGGTCGGTCTACACAGTAACCATGAGGAGCATAAATCACCACTATACAGATCACAACAAAGAGTGAAAAACTTGAGAACCCATTGAACTTCATATGTTCACACAGAGTACAAACTTCAAGATATGTGACAACCATAATCTACTTGTGTTCTCGGTATTAAATACGCTAGTTCAGTCAACAACATAGTAACTGCACCAGTAAAAGAGAGAAAGGAAAGAGAGAAAGGAAAGAGAGAAAGGAAAGAGAGAAAGGAAAGAGAGAAAGGAAAGAGAGAAAGGAAAGAGAGAAAGGAAAGAGAGAAAGGAAAGAGAGAAAGGAAAGAGAGAAAGGAAAGAGAGAAAGGAAAGAGAGAAAGGAAAGAGAGAAAGGAAAGAGAGAAAGGAAAGAGAGAAAGGAAAGAGAGAAAGGAAAGAGAGAAAGGAAAGAGAGAAAGGAAAGAGAGAAAGGAAAGAGAGAAAGGAAAGAGAGAAAGGAAAGAGAGAAAGGAAAGAGAGAAAGGAAAGAGAGAAAGGAAAGAGAGAAAGGAAAGAGAGAAAGGAAAGAGAGAAAGGAAAGAGAGAAAGGAAAGAGAGAAAGGAAAGAGAGAAAGGAAAGAGAGAAAGGAAAGAGAGAAAGGAAAGAGAGAAAGGAAAGAGAGAAAGGAAGAGAGAAAGGAAAGAGAGAAAGGAAAGAGAGAAAGGAAAGAGAGAAAGGAAAGAGAGAAAGGAAAGAGAGAAAGGAA